>NW_024037049.1:6059550-6128856 GCF_015706575.1 Patiria miniata
TGTACGTTCATTGTAAATTTAAGATTTTACAGACATTCTTGTCACTTCATGATATTTATCTTTATCAACATATCAACAAATCAAACTATTTGCAAATTTTTAACTGATGACGTCATCTAACCGAGAGTAACGTGTACATGTAAATAAAATGTATAAGGAATTTATTTAAGCCCCAAGGGACGCATTTTTTGGTTGAAATTAAAACAAATGGATCCACAACAAATAGTTGTCTGCCCGATCACCCTGCGTTTGTAACTCAACAAACGTGAATGTCTAGTTTGTTATGGTTACAGCCCAATAGTCCGAAGGCTCAATAGTCCCAATAGACGATAGGGTGCGATAGTCCGAATTGACAATAACGTTGGATAGCTTAGTGGCTGCAATATAACATATTAATTGTTCGTTTCTACTGTGAGCTTGGTGTAGTTGAGTCAGGTCCGTACCAACCCTCCTCAGGTCGTCCAGAAGTTGCTGTTGATAGGTCGCATAAGTGCGCCACCTCTTCGGTTTGGTTCTGTAGGTTGGTTGTTTTTGTCCAAGAGCAATTAGAGGGGTGTGTCACGCCTGGTTGCGTGTGCAATCAGTTGTAGGCGGTGTTTGCGAAGGGTTGTTGATGCCTGTGGAATTTTGGTTTGGCGATAAAGTTCAACATTGGTGATGCGTTCGGGGTATCTGATGTTGAGTGCGTAGCAAAGCTCGATGTGATGCGTTGATGGTTTTCGCGAGCGTTTCTGTTAGCGTCCGAATAGATGATAAGGTTCAATAGTCGGAATGTACGGTAGGGTTCGATAGTCCGATTTGACAATAAGGTTCGATAGTCCGAATGGACAATATGGTTCGTCAGTCTGACACTTAGGACTATCGGACCTTACTGTCGATTCGGACTATCAACCTTATTGTCAATTCAGAATAACGAGCCTTCGGACTATTGAACCTTATTTTCGTTTCGGACTATTGAACCTTCGGACTGATTAGCCTTATTCTAAATTAGGACTACCGAACCTTCGGACTAATGAACCTTCGGATTAATGAACCTTCAGACTATTGCATCAAATGTTCGGATTAACAAACCTTATTTCATTTCGGACTAACCACCCCCTCTTATGGAAATTTTGTGCATTCAAACTATCGAACCTTCGGACTAAAGAACCTTTGCACTATCGGACCTTCAGACTATCGGACCTTCGGACTGTCGGGCGGCCCCGTTTGTCATTATGTTTTGGTGGTTTTTTTTGGTGTTGATGGGGTTCCAGACAGGAAGGTGGAAATAAAAAAGGTGTTTTTAATAGGGTCGGTCGGAAATGAATACCAAAGAAATAAAAAGGGATGCCTATTAAAAAACTTTTCCAAAAGAGAAGGGATGGAATCAATAACTCGGGTGGCAGAAGATTGAAATGATTCAATTTGTGCTGGTAGAGAGTAGAAATTACAAACATTGCATGATGATGTACAAGTGTGTGTATTAGGATTATGATGCCAAACTACTTGAAGTGCTTTTATTTGTTACCACAATGCGACCTGTGTAACCATATTGTGTGAGGTGATTAATGCATTTGTCCAGCGCCTAACCCTGACTGGAGACACAAAATTTAATTTAAAAACAAAACAACCCAAACAAACTAGAAATGTGTTCGTGTGTGAACACAAGCTGTTTCGTCTGTTTTTGGAATGGCTCTGTGACGTGATGACAAAATGTTTCATCATGAATTCATGTCACTAAAAATGTCACTAAAAAAACCTATGGAGAAAAAAAAACATCTTTAATGTGACATAATATGACAAAATCTTCAGCATACATCTTCAGATGGTGGCTTAAGTGTGTGCCAAGTCTGAAGTCGATCGGATTTACGAAAGTGCCAAAGTGTATGGGTAGAAGGAAAGGAGTCTGAAAAAGAAAAAAAGGGGGGGGGGAAACAGGGGAAAAACATTAACGAAAACAAGAGCTGTTTCGGAGTATGTACTCCAAAACAGCTAATAAATGTCTTTCTAACATACATTGTATTTTGACACCATAATTGTTGATGATATGCTAGAGATTTCAATGTGCATGTTGGTACATAGGAACCAGATGTGGTACCATACCATATTCGCTCTTTTTACACTCCGCCATTGGGCATGCAGAGCCTTGATCTGGCAACTTTACACAATAAAAAAAAAGCCGGTTCAGTGATCTAAACCCCGACACAGGAATCACCGAACCAGCTATATGTATTGTGTAAAGTTGCCAGATCGAGGCTCTGCATGCCCATGGCGGAAGTGTGAAAAGAGCGAATTGCCATTGACAATTCAAATATCAGTGCATAACGAAAGTCCCAACCCACAGGGAAACTAAAATTGCAATGTGTACCGAGTTGACTTTTTGAGGGGAAGTGTAGCTTAGGGGTTAGGGTTTGTGACTCAGGGTCAGGGGGTTGAATCCAGCTGCTGGTCATATGTTGTGTCCTTGGGCAAGCCACTTCATTCCCATTTGCCTATCTCCACCACCCAGGAGTATAAATGGGTACCGGCATCAGCTGGGGAGTACCCTTCGCTGGACTGGCATCCCATCCAGGGGCAATACAAATGGTCTTAGTCTTTTCATGCTACTGAAACCGGAGATAAACGCCGGCCTCATGGGCCATATTGGCTCAGGACAGACTTTACTATTTTTACCGAGTTGACTTTACACAGAGTCATGCCCATTGGCGTCATGTACATGTATACTCTCAAGCCTAAAAATTTCATGGTTTATTCGACTATTTGAGTTCAATTCATATTTTAATCCATCTGAATTCAAAGTTGGTACATTTTCAGGATTTTAGTAATCATGTGTGGATTGTCTTGTGGTCTGCAGCATCAAACTCAAGATTTGTGGGTAATTCTACGGATTGTGTGTGCGAGCCATTTCTGAAGGGGTTTGTGGTGTAGCTGACCTTGGACAAGACACTGTCACTTATATTGCTTGACCAATCAATGCGTGCATGTTAGGGCACAGATGGTCACTGTGAGTTTAGCTGCTTTGCGCCGAAATGGCAGCATCAAGATCCAAGCCTTCAGGGAGCTAAAATGGTCTTTTGAAATATTTTAGGGGTAAATGATCCCGAAGAATGATTTAGTGCATTGTGCATCCAATACTGTTGGAATATTTAATACATATGCAGCTTTTTTACAATTTCTTATCAACTGTACTTTGGTTTACTGAAAAAACCCAGCAACTTAAAACAGCGATGTGGATGCAAGACACACCACCATAACTGAGAACATATACAGGGTGTCCCTGTATATGTTAAGAGGGACAATCAACTAATCTGAATGTTTTTTTTCTTCTTTCAATTGATGGACTTGTGTTGCAACTCAATGCGTTCCAAACTATTTTATAAAGGACAGAGTTTTCAGCAGTCCACCTCCCAACCTTGGGGATTTGCAGGCCTGCATGCAGCACCAGGTTGGCAATTTACATAATAAACCTGCAATGATGAGATAGGCGGTGGGAGATATATGCAGTAATGCCACTGTGAACCATGTTGAAAGGGCAAGTAGACATGTGAAAGGTGTTGGGTGTATAAGGTGTTGAATTCTGAATGATTGAGATCATCTATTCACAGAAATCCTTTATGTTTGTTCTCGTGTTCAAGTTAAATATCCCTTGAACCTTCCTAAGGCCCCAAAAAAAAAGTCTCCGGTTTCTGGTATGCGCGCGCGTCGCCGTAGCCATGCGCGTCGGCAAAATGAAAAAGTATTTTTTTCAATGAAAAATGATGTCTCAAAACCGCCAAACTCACTGGTTTGACTGGAATCCTGCTGCTGCACAATTTTTAGATTGGGTTATGGTCGAGAATAAGCTTTATGTGGCCTCTCTGGACTCCCATATATTTGCACTAAGTTTAGTCGGGCACCATTTGCAGTCATCAGCCGACATTTGAAGCAAAAAAATCAGGTAAAAAAAAAAAAAAAAAGTCGCGTCGCCGCACCACTTTTTGGGCAAGCTCCATACCAGAAACCGGAGACTTTTTTTTTTGGCCTAATCTAAAGTCTGCATGTGCTCATAATGTTTCATCCCAACCATCATACATGATGTTTTCACATCATACAATTGTCAAGACAATGGACCTTAGTGATGCATGACCACATGATTACCATGGATATTTCACTACCCTATTTTATGATATAAATAATAATGGTCATAAAGCATGTTATGTACGTAGCTTGGTGATAACATTTGTAGCTTGGTTAAAATTATTATTATTTTTTTTAATCAACAAAATATTGGATTTTTAAAATTTAAATCAGAATGTTTCTATATAAACCAATTTTTTTAAATTTTATTTTATTTACAGTACCCATCTGTAAAACTGTTCATTTTGCATTGCATTTTTACCTTTTAATTTTCATTAAATATGAAACTGTTTATTTAACTTTAAATTGGTTGATAGTAGCCGTGTTCCACGTGATGCTACTTGTGCGGTGTGTCAATGAAGCTTTTGAAAGTTATTCGTTATTTGCATAAATTACACATTTATGGTGACTTGTCAAATATCAATACATGTACATGTACAATTTAACATGTCCAGTTGACAGAATACTAAAATGGGAAACAGTATTTCATTTCATGTTATGTTTTATTTGCAAAGAACCCACAAACGTTTAAAGAAAAATAATTATCAAATCCATTCATCCAGTGCAAGACATAATGACTAAACCAATGTCTACACCAAAAATAAACAGTTTTTTGTTTTATATACAAGGCACTGTGAAAAGCTTTACTTTTTAATCTGGAAGCACAGATATACAAGCATCAGGCATTTTGTACTGCTTGAACGCAATGCTCACTGAGTGGTTAGTATTGAAACTGACACAATAAAGGTGCAATTGTCAGAAAGATTGGTTTCATAGCTGCAATTGTAGACACTGTTAATGTCAGGTTTTGCTTAGGGTGGGGGCCTTTCAAAAGATGTTACTCCCATCACTAGCAGATCTACAATTTTCAAGCGATCATTTTTAAAGATATAAATTACAGTGTTGCAATACTAACCACCGGCTTATAATTATTAAAAAAATCATTCTCCGAAATTCCTTACTTTTGCTGTTAAGGCACAGAAGGTGGAATCCTATTTGCTAATCTTTTCAGATTTTTGTGCATTTCATATAAATCTATATAGGCCCTGTAAATTACCTTATTAGTGTTTTTAGTGAAAATGTAACAAAACGTTAACTCTACTCAATACGATAAATGTCTAAATACAATTACACAAAAACTCTTAAGTGATTACTTCAACATATTTTCTAGGACACTGTCATCTATGCATGATCATCACAGGGAGCCATTTACAAGTGGTTAGATGACCTGTAACAGTCATTACGCAGCTCACTCTACGTTCCAATATTAATGTGAAAATATAGTTTTGAAAGCTAGATCTACACCTTAAGACTACGACAGGTTACTGATATCCTACCAACTTAGTTATATAAATGTTAAACATGGAAGGAATTTTACGATACACAATATTGCAATTTTGTAAGTGGCAGGTATAATAAGGTTACAAGACAGTGGATAGATATTTATACCGTACATAGACACTACTGGTAAAAGGTAGCAATGTATAAAAAAATTATGAATATACAAAGGGTTTAGTACTAATGAGTCAGCCAGCGCATTCAAAATTTGAACCTGTACATTTCACCAACTTGACAAACACTACATACATACAAGTTTGTTCAATTATTTGGTTTTGAACAAATTTCATTATTTACAAGGCATGGGTTATCTGCTTTGCACCTGAAAGTGTCCTTATATGTAATTCCTTACAAATCGTTCTCTTGTTAACAAGTCAATTTTGTGATACATTTTAAGCTGAAAATCAAAATATAGTTAGCTTCCAAATCTTTAAAATGAAATAGCTGTTCCTGGTTGCAGTTTCATTTGAGTTCAAATTCAAAATTAAAGTTAATTTGTTGTCAAAATTGCAATAAAGTATAAAATTCTCAAAGGAAACCAACACCAAGCATTTTAGTTGAATTTTTTTATATTGAGGTACATGTAACATTTTTTAATTCATAAAGGCTGAACATTTTGCAGCGTAATGAAGTTATAGGTTAGCATGATGTACACAAGAAATTCTTTTCAAGATACATAATTATATGAATAATGAAACATGCCTTGATAGCAATTTCTCACAAGAATTGTACCAAAATATATCCATTCAGTTAGCCAACAAAGGTTTTAACTTCACCTCTTAGTTGAAAGTTACCAAACTATTAGGTGCAACAGTGATAGATTGTCATCAGAAAAGAAACACACATTGCCATGGAAGTTTTTTCAATAACAGCCTTTTAGATTGTTAAAAATGATTTACGGTACACCATGTGATTCAACAATGAACCTTGAGCTGAAGCCAAACAGACAACTGGTCATGAATTACTTAGGCAAGTTTCCCTTCTATAACTTTTTCAAACACTACCATATGCTGATATCCCACATTATTTTCCACCATTTCTGATTTCTCAATTTGGCTTTATATCTTGGACAAAGTACTTTATCCAGCTGTGCAAGTTGAATGAACAATAGATATCGCAAGCATTTCAGCACACAAATCGAAAAGCCTCAAGTGTCCCTTGATTCATAAAGCAGCTATAGTGGTGATCTCTGCCTGGGGTTTATCACACCGAAAAAAACCCAAAGAGTAAATTACAGCTTTTACATTGTGAATTTCTTATTAAAATGTTAACAAATTCTTCAATTCAAAATACATTTTTTTTCAACAATATCAAGATCCTTTCCAAAGACAAAGAATTGAAGGTAACGCACAAAAAAAGGTCACAATTACATTAACAATAACTAGCATTACAATTACCTAATATTTAGAAATCATAAATTATCTGATTAAATATGAACACATAACAAAACGTGACATTCAGAAAATGTTTTCATAAGGATGTCTTGTAGAAAAAATATTAACTGCCATCACAAGCCTGATATGGTGCGCAATTTTAGCTTTTTAAGTGATGTGTTGGTGGGTTATGGGAATATTACTTGTTTTACAAAGATTACTGTAATAGATACCTGAACATGGAAACTGGAGATGCATTTTTATTATTAAACCATGAACAAGTAATAGATAACTAGAAGTTATAAGTTTTAATTACCATTATTAACACCTATTTAAACTCACTAATGTTTGCTACAACAGCCATAGTTTCTACCTGGCGAATGTACAAAGCAAAATTACTTTTTCATAATTTTACGAATCAAACAAGTTGACATAGCAGTGAAGAAGTTCCTTTTCAAAACTGAACTACAAAACCAAACAAATAAAGTAGGTAAGTGCACGTGCGTTTTGAAGGATGGGATCATGCGCAAAAGAGTTTAGTACATGTGGGTATTTGTTAAATTGGGATCAAAGTATATTTGCAGGCAACCGCACTCACTTTTTTGCTGATGACATTGGTGGTACTAAGGCATCACTACTCGCTGTGTTTCTGCTCAGGCATACCTAAGGTACTGCCAAAGGATCCCCCGGCTGTGGTCATTGTCGGCAAGTGGCTTGTGGTGGGGTACTGTGTCACACTACCTTGTACTTGCATACCCATAGGTGGCAGTTGTGTCTGCATCGGTAACATCCCCTGTACAGGAAAAGGCGCAAAGGATGAGAAGTTGCCCAGTGGAAGAACCCCTGGCATCTGCACACCAGGACCTTGCATCCCCGCCCCAGAGGGTTGCATCCCATGTGGTAAATAGTACATTGGCTGCTGCACAGCTGACATCATCATATTAGGCTGAGAGTACATGAAGGGCATGGAGGGAACATGAGGGGCTGTTGCTGCGCTCATTGACCCTACATTTCCAGGTTGGGACTGGCTGGTATTAGGAAGAGAGGAAGGCTGCATTTGTGAGGCATGTATCTGAGTGGCCTGTAACTGAGAGGCCTGCAACTGAGCGGCCTGCAACTGAGAGGCCTGCAACTGAGAGGCATGTATCTGAGTAGCCTGTAACTGAGATGCATGCAACTGAGAGGCCTGCATCTGAGCGGCCTGCAACTGAGAGGCCTGCATCTGAGAGGCCTGCAATTGAGCTTGCTGCATCTGAGCGGGCTGCATCTGAGCGGCCTGCAACTGAGACGCTTGCATCTGTTGACGAAGAAGTCGCATTTCTTCCTGTTGCTGTATGATAATCCTTTGCAGCTCTGCAGTATCTAGCGTTGTTACATTTTTGGTACTGGGAGAAGCATCAGTGACTGGTTTATGAGACAATTCAGCAACTGACGCAATCTTTTGGTGCATTTTTGGACTGGTTCGTGGGCTTAACTGCTTCAGTTTTGCCCCATTTTTTCTGGGATGGCTTTTTTGTGGAAGGATACATCTGTCAATCTCAGAGTGGGATGCAATATCAGAAAAACCAGAATCTAAACGACCACTGATGTTCTGTCTTCTCAGAGTTTCATCTTCAGAGAGGCCTTCCGATGAACTTTCTGAATGCCTGTCAAGATCCCCACTGACCGGTCTTCGAACATGTGTTTTCCGTTTAACCTTTCGAATAACTCTTTGCTGAACTGGAGATTGCTTCACTGTTTTATCCAAGTTGAATTTGTTTTTTTCATCTTCATTTTTCATTACAAGTCCTTCATTCAAGCTGCCCTGGGAAACTGATTGGACTGCATGCTGGATATCAGATTTATTAGGCAACAATTCAAATATTTCCCAACTCTTGTCAATGTTTGGTGTGGATTTTGAATGACGTCTGTGTTCTCGGATTTTAGATGACTCTTCAAATCCTCTTCGCTGTACTCTCGTATCATCACTGAATGTCTGAGCACTTGTGAATGATGCTTGGAATGCTTTCGCAGCCTTCATTTTAGCAAGAATAGTTCTGGTTCTTTCACGGACTTCTTTATGCCGTCTCATGTGTGCTTCCTCATCTCCAACTTCAGTTTCTTGCTTAGAGGTCTCTTTTTCTTTGGTTCCCTGTGAACAAATTTTGTGTTCCTCTTCAAATATAGATTGCATACCGCTGTCTGGTACCTCAGTTTTGTTGTATTTATTCTGCTCTGCTGTAAGCTCAGTTGAAATGATTGCTGATGGTGATTCTTCAATAGGATTTTCACCTGACCGTTCCAATGTAGATTTCCTTATGACTAAATCAACATCCATTGTTTCCTTTTTGTGTTCCTTCTGCTTGCAGTTCCGACTTGGATCTTGTAATTCTAGCATCCGTGGCATCATTTGTGTTTTCTCAAGGACATGCATGTCTTTATCTTCAACCTTGACATGCTGAACAACTTGTGTATCTTTGACAACTGACTCCCCCTGCACAGGCTTATCTTGTTCTCTTTCACAATTTTCCCCTGTTACTTCATAATCATCCACAACTGAACTCTTTTTCCTCGCTCGCTTCTCCTTCCAGGAACTTACACTTTCAATTATTGGGAAACTATCATCTTCTGCATTCTTTTTGACTGGTACCTCTTCCTTTTTTGGGGGTGCCCTATCTGTGGACTTCCTCCATGTCAATGCTTTACTCTGATACATTACTCGTCCAACACCTGCAAAAGTTGGGGATGCTTGATTTACTGTTGATTGGTTGGGCTTTGTTGGCTTTGGTGAGATTTGTATGGATTCAGTGCTTTCCACTGGGGGTTGACTCATCATTTGGTCCTGCTCTGTGATTGCAATCTTATCAGGAGGAGTAACTTTCCTCAATTTAGTTTGTACTTTTACAAACTCTGGGCTCTCTTTGTCATCTGAATCAGTTGAACAAACAAACTTTGGTTCAGCTTGCACCTGTTTGGACCTTTCCACTGGCACTTTGTTCATTGTCTGCTCCGAGACCGATATCTTGCCAGAAGGATTAACTCTCCTTAATTTAGTCTGGGCTTTGAGGAACTCGAGGATTTCCTTATCTGAACCACCTGAGATTTGTGCTGTTTTATTTTCCGGAACTTGTTTTCTTGGCTTATCTGATGGGTTCTGATTATTTTCCTTGGACATTACACCACCAAATCTTTTCCGTACTGCTTTCACAACACTCAAGGAAGCTAGTTTTTCAAGTTCATCTTTAGGCTCTGCTCTTTCAAATTCAAAGTGCTTTTCTTGGTGTTCCCCATCTGGTTCATCTCTGTGTATTGCTTCGTTCCACTCTTCTGCACCCAATGATTTGGACCGTGACAAAGCACGAAATGTTTTAGACACTGAATTATTACCATTATGATGTAAGGAATTTGACCTTGTTAAAGGCTTACTGTCCGTTTCTATTTTGGGCACTTTTTCTGTATTGGCATTTTGATCTACACATTTTTCAGCAAAAACTGTTTCTTGGATACCTTTCATTTTAGGAGTGGTCAATCCAATTCCTAAAGAATCAACTGGCACATATTCACTGACCAAAATTCTTGAGGAAGCCTTCCTTTGATTGGGGTCCTTCTGCATTGTTTCATGCTGTTCTGCAACTACTGCTGTATCTCCTGCTACCAAAGACATCCTTATTCCATCAGAATCTGTATCAATCTTTTGTTTTTCCCGACTTCTTTTCAAATTGTGGTCCACTGGGGTTTGGGTATTTTCTGAAGAGACTTTTTTGCAGTCATGAGAATGCTCCTCTGCAGATGACAAATTCTCAACTGCTACTTTGTCCATATCTACAAATGATATAGTATGTCCCATTTCCTTCCTAGTTGATCCACTGCAACTGTCAAAGTCTTCTTTACATTCATCTCCATCAGTCTTTTTCTCTGAATGTGTTATAGAAATTGACTTGACAGGAAGATCAACTCCCATCATTCTTGCCATGGATTTTTTAAGGAGTGCCTTAATTTCAGATGACCTTTCATGATTTGATGAAATAGCCTCTTTCGCCATTCGTCTCACTATTGAAAAATCAGGGATGGCTGCATCTTCTTTGCACGAAGAGAAATCTGTATTTGTGTGCTGTGTGTACAATAGTTGCTTTTCTTCCACACAACTGTTTTGGGGTTTTATAGTTGCTGAGTTTTCAGGAGCACTCATGGAATCACTGTCAGATTTTTGTGCTTTATCTGAATCCTCTAAAATTGGTGCCTCTTCACAAGCAGATTTGTTAGGCTTCGTCTGCAAAGGCTTGGTGTCTGAGGCAGAAATGCTTGCTTGTGGATCACTAGGTGCTAAACTAGGAACACTGGTTGCACGTTGACTTTGGAGTTGGATGTTTTCTGAAGACTTGTTATCGCAAGCCACTTCAATGTCATACTGCGATTCTGCAGTTTGCATGTGTGGTGCAAACATGAAGTCTGAATCAAACAGATAAATTTGCTTAAACTTTGTCATCTGTTCTTCCTCCGTCAATGACAGTTCAAACTGCTTCTCAGAATTTCCAAGATTTTCTTCACAGGTTTTGTTGGATTGTTTTGAATCAGACCTTTGGTTGGATAAGGTTGCAGTCTCTGGCAGGGATTGGTTTGAAATTGATGTTTCCTGCACAGTATTTACACAATATTTATCTACAATCTCTTCAACCCAGAAAAGAGACTCCTTTTCATCCACCTCTTCTTCTAGAATACTGGGTGATGCCGAACGCTTTGGTTTAGGAGGGGGAGCCCCTTGTGGAAGTGGCAACACCTTAACAGCTTCTGCTATTGTGCCTAGGTCTTCAATACTTGAATACATGATTCCATGCTCAGCTAAAAGGCCAGAAGTGGAACGGTTAGACATCTGGGATAATAGTGGACCCTTAGGTACTTCCAATGAAGCAGCTCTGATATGAGACTCTTGTCTGTGGGAGTGCATATCTGGAAGTGAAACAGCACTATACCTTTTGTCGAATGATTGAATTGGTAGGGTGGGAGCAAAACCTTTTCTACAGTGGGTTGGAGGTGTTCCTATTGAAGATGAAGATGAAAATGATTTCAAAGAATATTCCGATCCTGGAGACCCAGGGACACTACCTTTGAATAAATGTTCTTGAGGTGCAACTTTTAAGATTGGTGGGGGTGGAGCTGCCCGTTTTTTGGTAGACTTTGAAGAAGTTGAAGATGTACTATCAACGGAAGCCCTAGGCCTTGGCAGAAATTCTGCAGGGGAGTATGTTACAGGACTGCTACTGCTAACAGACATATCTACACTGCCAGTACTTTCCGCCGAGACACTTTCATATCTACCGACTCTTATTGGTGGAGACATATCCTTGGTTTCTTGTAGCATTTCTGTGCCTTTCTTTGTCTTTTTCTTCCCGAACAGCTTGCCTAATGTTCCCACCTTGCCCTCCCTCTGGCTCTCAGATTTTGACAGTGTTTTCTGTTGTGTGTGACGTGCATGCAGACTGTCACTCCTGTTGGACGGCATGCGGTTAACGTCATTTACTGTTTCAGTGAGTAGTGATAGAATATGCAAGAAAAACATAAAAGCAAGCAGGTTTATCTAAATTGCATAGTAACAGCAGATCATGCAAGTGATAACATTTAACAGAAATCATGCAATCACACAGCTTCTGAAAGGGATTTTTTTTCACAGCAAAATGTAATGTGCAAGAACAGCAAATCAAAGCAAAAGTGGATTGTTGAGTTTTTCTTAAAAAACAACTTTTTATCCCTTCTCCAAAATGACTGATAAGTACTGTGTGATCAAATGATAGACTGACCTTAAGTCCAAGTTGATTTAAATGCTGGTTATTAGTGTGCACCATTTGGAGAAGGCACAAATAGTTGTTTTATCAGCAAACTCAGCAATGCATGCAGGGCAAAACACCATTGAGGAATTACTGTTCATACCTTTCGAACCTTTAAAAGCTGCATAGGGTTATCGTGTGAATCTATGCTACTTGTGTTCCTAGTAGCACAAAATCAAGAAATCATAGAAGGAATCATTTGAATGAAAAACTGTAAATCTCACTATCCCATTTCATTTGACGTCAACATGCAATCACTTTTTGTTCTCAGTCTCATATTTTTTACACATGGAATCTTAAAATCTTGAGATAGAGCAATCTTGAAAACTTCTAACACTGATGACCAACTATTATGTTAGCACTTTGCCTAACATAGTATTATTTTCATCAGCTTCATTTAAATATTACAATTTGCAAAAACAGATCAGAGGAAAAAGGTATTGTGAATGTTAAAGTTGGGAGTTTGTTTTTAAATTGTCGGAATGATTAAACTTATGTGAGATAACAAATGACTTCCTATCTTGATCACCAAGACAACCTTTTGAAGTCAGAATAACTACCTTTTATGCAGTTGATTGCAAAATAAAAAAAGCACAAACTACAAAAACATTGCAAGCTATATAATTATGCAAATTATTTGTTACACTTGTTCCCTCAGTAAAGAAAATGCTGTATGCTCCAGCTGAATAAATCTACATGCTATTAAGAATAAAGCTGCAAAGTTCCTTAAAATGCACCAGGTTAATGGCATACATTCAGTTTTAGCATTTTGCAAATGTCTTTACTAATTTGTCCCATTGTTAAACTTTACTCACCATCAGATCTACTGGAGTGCAAACTGTCTACTCCATGGAGTCCTACTTCATCAGCAGTGTCTTCGTCTGGTATTTGAACAATGGTTTGTCGACCTTTGCGGCTGAAAAACTTCCCCAAAGACTTCTTTCCTTTGGAGTGGGAATGTTCTTTGGCATATGCAGCTGAATCATCAGCATCATCTCCATTTGCATTATTGTTCACATTGAGTTCCATGTCGTCGTGTCTTGTTTCAATTGTTTGTGTACCATCAGTCTGCGTATTGTTGTTGTTATTTGAATTGGGGTTATCAGAGTCACTGGAGTCTTTTTTGCCAAATCCAAATGTTGACATTATTCTGGAGCCAATACCTTCATCAGAGTCAGAAGATGAACTGGAGCTAGAGCTGGAGCTAGAAGTAGAATCTCTGGACAGGCCTATTGACCCAAAGAATCCTTTCTTTTCCTTCTTTTTCTTCTTTGGACGAGCCTTTGATTCTGTTTTAACATCAACGTCAGCTTTGCCTGCTAATGAGCCCGACATTTCTGGCAGTTTAACAGAAAGTCCTCCAGAAGCAGCTTTGTCAACGTCAACTTCTCCACCATCCCCGCCCACTACTCCGATGTCTGCACTTGGTACATCTACTGAAACAGCACCATCGACTGATGATCCCTCATGATCCTTTTTCTTCTTTCCTTTTCCTCTTTTCTTCCGCTTTTTACCATCAGTTTTAGTACTAGCAGAACCTGTTACTTCAGGTAGGCCCAATTTGGCTCCACCAGATAAGCCAACACCAACATCACCACTAATATCGCCAGCTGTGCCTCCCATTCCAATTCCATCCAGGCCGCCCATTGACATGTCGGGTTTTGTTGTACCAACATCAATGTCAACATCTGCTCCGAGACCACTGCCAATATCAGGGCCACCAGTCAAAATGCCACCGATCTCTCCACTTAATGAACCCTCTGGTTTAGCTGCTTTGACATTCATGTCAACTTCAGGCTTAATATCATCGCTGCCAAACTCCCCACTGACATCAAATTTTCCATTTCCGATTCCACCAATATCTCCCTTGTGGTCTCCACTAAAGCCAAGGCCTACATCAATCCCTCCACCTGCAGAGAATGAGGTATCTGGTTTGGGTATTGCAGTATCCACATCAATTTTTCCATCTCCGATGCCATCAAAGCCTCCAGCAATACCACCTCCAAGGCCTCTGCCAACAAAACCTCCAGCTGATGCGTTGGCTTTTGGTTTGACTGCTTTTACGCTGTCATCAACCTTAGGTGTAACCATATCTAGGTCACCTCCAAAATCTTTACCAAATCCCTCACCAGCCAAGGCCAGACCTCCACCTACAGAAAATGAGCCATCTGGTTTTGGTGCTTTAGTTTCAATGTCAATATCTCCACCCCCAAAGCTACCACCTGCACCATCACCAATGCCTCCACCAAAATTGCCACTAATGCCATCTCCACTTACATCAGGACCACTAACAGAGAGAGAACCTTCTGGGTTGGGTGCTGTAACATCAACTTTTGTATCTCCAATTCCACCAAGACCTCCAAATCCCCCACCAATTCCTCCACCTATTGACAGTGAACCATCTGGTTTAGGTGCCGAGACATCAACATCAACTTTTCCATCTCCAATTCCACCAAGGCCTCCCAATCCCCCACCAATTCCTCCACCTATTGACAGTGAACCATCTGGTTTAGGTGCTGAGACATCAACATCAACTTTTCCATCTCCAATTCCACCAAGGCCTCCAAATCCCCCACCGATTCCTCCACCTGCTGACAGTGAGCCATCTGGTTTAGGTGCTGAGACATCAACATCAACTTTTCCATCTCCAATTCCACCAAGGCCTCCAAATCCCCAACCAATTCCTCCACCTGCTGACAGTGAATCATCTGGTTTAGGTGCTGAGACATCAACATCAACTTTTCCATCTCCAATTCCACCAAGGCCTCCAAATCCTCCACCAAATCCTCCACCTGCTGACAGTGAGCCATCTGGTTTAGGTGCTGAGACATCAACATCAACTTTTCCATCTCCAATTCCACCAAGGCCTCCAAATCCCCCATCAATTCCTCCACCTATTGACAGTGAGCCATCTGGTTTAGGAGCTGAGACATCAACATCAACTTTTCCATCTCCAATTCCACCAAGGCCTCCAAATCCCCCACCGATTCCTCCACCTGCTGGCAGTGAACCATCTGGTTTAGGTGCTGAGACATCAACATCAACTTTTCCATCTCCAATTCCACCAAGGCCTCCAAATCCCCCACCAAATCCTCCACCTGCTGACAGTGAGCCATCTGGTTTAGGTGCTGAGACATCAACATCAACTTTTCCATCTCCAATTCCACCAAGGCCTCCAAATCCCCCACCAATTCCTCCACCTATTGACAGTGAGCCATCTGGTTTAGGAGCTGAGACATCAACATCAACTTTTCCATCTCCAATTCCACCAAGACCTCCAAATCCCCCACCAATTCCTCCACCTATTGACAGTGAGCCATCTGGTTTAGGAGCTGAGACATCAACATCAACTTTTCCATCTCCAATTCCACCAAGGCCTCCAAATACCCCACCAATTCCACCACCTGCTGACAGTGAGCCATCTGGTTTAGGTGCTGAGACATCAACATCAACTTTTCCATCTCCAATTCCACCAAGGCCTCCAAATCCCCCACCGATTCCTCCACCTGCTGACAGTGAGCCATCTGGTTTAGGTGCTGAGACATCAACATCAACTTTTCCATCTCCAATTCCACCAAGGCCTCCAATTCCACCAAGGCCTCCAAATCCCCCACCAATTCCTCCACCTGCTGACAGTGAGCCATCTGGTTTAGGTGCTGAGACATCAACATCAACTTTTCCATCTCCAATATCACCAAGGCCTCCAAATCCCCCACCAATTCCTCCACCTGCTGACAGTGAGCCATCTGGTTTAGGTGCTGAGACATCAACATCAACTTTTCCATCTCCAATTCCACCAAGGCCTCCAAATCCCCCACCAAGGCCTCCCAATACCCCACCAATTCCTCCACCTGCTGACAGGGAGCCATCTGGTTTAGGTGCTGAGACATCAACATCAACTTTTCCATCTCCAATTCCACCAAGGCCTCCAAATCCCCCACCAAGGCCTCCAAATCCCCCACCAATTCCTCCACCTGCTGACAGTGAGCCATCTGGTTTAGGTGCTGAGACATCAACATCAACTTTTCCATCTCCAATTCCACCAAGGCCTCCAAATGCCCCACCAATTCCTCCACCTATTGACAGTGAGCTATCTGGTTTAGGTGCTGAGACATCAACATCAACTTTTCCATCTCCAATTCCACCAAAGCCTCCAAATCCCCCACCAATTCCTCCACCTGCTGACAGTGAGCCATCTGGTTTAGGAGCTGAGACATCAACATCAACTTTTCCATCTCCAATTCCACCAAGACCTCCAAATCCCCCACCAATTCCTCCACCTATTGACAGTGAGCCATCTGGTTTAGGAGCTGAGACATCAACATCAACTTTTCCATCTCCAATTCCACCAAGGCCTCCAAATCCCCCACCAATTCCACCACCTGCTGACAGTGAGCCATCTGGTTTAGGTGCTGAGACATCAACATCAACTTTTCCATCTCCAATTCCACCAAGGCCTCCAAATCCCCCACCAAGGCCTCCACCTATTGACAGTGAGCCATCTGGTTTAGGTGCTGAGACATCAACATCAACTTTTCCATCTCCAATTCCACCAAGGCCTCCAAATCCCCCACCAATTCCTCCACCTGCTGACAGTGAGCCATCTGGTTTAGGAGCTGAGACATCAACATCAACTTTTCCATCTCCAATTCCACCAAGGCCTCCAAATCCCCCACCAATTCCTCCACCTGCTGACAATGAGCCATCTGGTTTAGGTGCTGAGACATCAACATCAACTTTTCCATCTCCAATTCCACCAAGACCTCCAAATCCCCCACCAATTCCTCCACCTATTGACAGTGAGCCATCTGGTTTAGGAGCTGAGACATCAACATCAACTTTTCCATCTCCAATTCCACCAAGGCCTCCAAATCCCCCACCAATTCCACCACCTGCTGACAGTGAGCCATCTGGTTTAGGTGCTGAGACATCAACATCAACTTTTCCATCTCCAATTCCACCAAGGCCTCCAAATCCCCCACCAAGGCCTCCACCTATTGACAGTGAGCCATCTGGTTTAGGTGCTGAGACATCAACATCAACTTTTCCATCTCCAATTCCACCAAGGCCTCCAAATCCCCCACCAAGGCCTCCACCTGCTGACAGTGAGCCATCTGGTTTAGGTGCTGAGACATCAACATCAACTTTTCCATCTCCAATTCCACCAAGGCCTCCAAATGCCCCACCAATTCCTCCACCTGCTGACAGTGAGCCATCTGGTTTAGGTGCTGAGACATCAACATCAACTTTTCCATCTCCAATTCCACCCAGGCCTCCAAATCCCCCACCAATTCCACCACCTATCGAGAGTGAGCCATCTGGTTTAGGTGCTGAGACATCAACATCAACTTTTCCATCTCCAATTCCACCAAGACCTCCAAATCCCCCACCAATTCCTCCACCTGCAGACAGTGAGCCATCTGGTTTAGGAGCTGAGACATCAACATCAACGTTTCCATCTCCAATTCCACCAAGGCCTCCAAAACCCCCACCAATTCCTCCACCTATTGACAGTGAGCCATCTGGTTTAGGTGCTGAGACATCAACATCAACTTTTCCATCTCCAATTCCACCCAGGCCTCCAAATCCCCCACCAATTCCTCCACCTATTGACAGTGAGCCATCTGGTTTAGGTGCTGAGACATCAACATCAACGTTTCCATCTCCAATTCCACCAAGGCCTCCAAATCCCCCACCAATTCCTCCACCTGCTGACAGTGAGCCATCTGGTTTTGGTGCTGAGACATCAACATCAACTTTTCCATCTCCAATTCCACCAAGGCCTCCGAATCCCCCACCAAATCCACCTGCTGACAGTGAGCCATCTGGTTTAGGTGCTGAGACATCAACATCAACTTTTCCATCTCCAATTCTATCTAGGGCTCCAACACCAGCACCAATTCCTCCTCCACCTACTGACAGCGAACCATCTGATTTAGGTGCCGACACATCAACATCACCACTGATGTCAATTCCTCCCTCTGCAGATCCAGGTCTTTTAGCCTTGCCTGAAAATCCAAAACTGGGCAATTTGACTTTGAACCCCCCTTTCCCTTCATGGTCTGATTCTGAAGAACTGGAACTGCTGCTTGATTTCCCATCCTTTTTACCTCGAAATCCAAAACCAAAGCCTCCCTTTTTTTTTCCTTTTGGCTTTTTAGGTTTTCCCTTTTTGCCAAGATTCAAACCAACATCTGGAACTTCTCCCATTTCACCACTTCCAGCACTTAGGTCTATTCCTCCACCTACAGAAAGGGAAGCATCTGGTTGTGGTGCTGTAACATCTGCATCAATTTTTCCATCTCCATTAATATCTCCACCAATGCCTCCACCGCCAGAGAATGACCCATCAAGTTTGGGAGCTGCAACATCCAGGTCAACTGTGAAGTCTCCAACTCCTGCAAGGTGACCACCACTAATATCTCCACTTGGTTTTGCAGCCTTTGCTTCAATGTCAACTTTGGGAGTAACAATATCACTACCTGCACTCACATCCATTTCTTCCTTTTTACCGCCTAAACCTAATCCAAATTTGCCCTTCTTTTTCTTTGGGCTGCCTTTACCCTTGACGTTTATACTTCCAGATGCCTTTGGGGGTGATACATCAATGTTTACATCAACATCTCCCGAAGCTTTATGCTTTGACTTGCCAAAGTGTATAGATGGCAGGCCAAAGCTGCCCCTTTTCCCAGAACCTCTCTTTTTATCTCCTCTGTGCAGTTTAGCGTCAGCTGTGGCATCAAAGTCTGTCTGGACTTTTGGTCCACTTGGTTGATCTACCGAAATGCCAGCTTCTGGTTTTGCTAGCTCAAAATCCCCATTGAGAGACAAGTCAGCACTACCACCCGTCGGCTTGAATTTTCCTTCTGCACCAACATCGATGTCCCCGCTGTGACTAAGGTCATAGTCTCCTTTGCCTCCTTTCATCTTTGGTAATCCAAACGATGGCATGTGAAACCCCCTTTTCTTTTTTCCGGATCCTTTACCCTTTCCGTCAAATCCAATTGCACCATCAATTTCAGTATCAACAGATGCATCAGGGCTATCGACAAACATTTTACCACTCGGCAGATCAACTGAAACATTACCTTCAGGTTTCGAAGCCTTAACATCAACATCTAAAGCCTTTGTCACTCCTCCAAGATCTGGTCCTTCAATACCAATTGAGCCCTTCGGTAGCTTCATATCCACATCTGCATCTCCTTTGGGGAGATCAATGCCACCAGAGACTCCAATACCTATGTCAGCACCAACCTTCACATCAGCATCTGGGCCGTCAATGTCACCTGATATATCTGGTCCTTTCAGTTTTGCACCAACACCTCCTTTCACTTTTGGGCCTTTGATACCACCTTTCAGGCCAAAGCCTGCCTTGCCATCATCTGATTCAGAATCGCTTGAGCTGCTGGTTCCATCTCCCTTTCCTTTAAAGCCAAAGCCAAATGAGGGCAAGTGAAATCCTCCACCTGCTTTCTTTTTTGGACTTTTTTTCTTGCCCCCAACAGACAAATTGACATCCACGTCAGGGGCATCAACACTTCCTCCAAAAGATGCATCTGGACCTTTACCTGACAGGTCCATGTCTGGTTTAGATGCTTTACCATCAACCTCGACACCAACACCACCTCCAATCTTTGGCCCTTCAACAGAAATTGAGCCATCTCCTTCAGGCAGCTCCACCTTTCCTCCTGCTCCCCCACTGACATCCACATCTATGTCAGGACCAGACACTTTTGGACCTTCCATGTCCCCTTCAATTTGAAGTCCTCCATCCAAGTCAACATCACCATGCCCCTTGCCTTTACCCTTTGGAAAGTGTATGGAGGGCATATTAAGTGAGGGCATGTGGAATTTCCCCTTTTTCTTGCCAGATCCCCTATGTTTGCCTCCCAGATCAATGTCTGCATCAATATCTGCATCTATTCCAATGTCTGCATCGCCTGAAAGCTTTCCACTTGGAAGATCAACAGAAACATCAGCGTCAGGTTTTGAGGCTTTAACATCAACATCCAAGGATTTGCCAACCCCACCAAGGTCTGGTCCTTCAAAACCAATTGAGCCCTTTGGTAGATTTACATCCACATCTGCACCTCCTTTGGGGAGGTCAGTGCCACCAGAAACTCCAACACCAATGCCAGCACCACCCTTCACATCAGCATCTGGGCCGTCTATGTCACCTGATATTTCTGGTCCTTTCAATTTTCCACCAACACCTCCTTTCACTTTTGGGCCTTTGATACCACCTTTCAGGCCAAAGCCTGCCTTGCCATCATCTGATTCAGAATCACTTGAGCTGCTGGTGTCATCTCCCTTTCCTTTAAAGCCAAAGCCAAATGACGGCATATGAAATCCCCCACCTGTTTTCTTTTTTTGTTTTTTCTTCTTGCCACCGCCTGACAAATTGACATCTATATCAGGGCCATCAACACTTCCTCCAATAGATGCATGTGGACCTTTACCTGTCATGTCAATGTCTGGTTTAGATGCTGTACCATCAACATCAACACCTACACCACCTCCAATCATTGGTCCTTCAACAGAAAATGAACCATCGCCTTCAGGCAGCTCCACTTTTCCTCTACCATCCCCACTAACATCCACATCTATGTCAGGACCAGACACTTTTGGACCTTTCATGTCCCCTTCAATTGAAGTCCTCCATCCAAGTCAACATCACCATGCCCCTTGCCTTTACCCTTTGGTAAGTGTAATGAAGGCATGTTAATTGAGGGCATGTGGAATTTCCCCTTTTTCTTGCCAGATCCCCTATGTTTGCCTCCAAGATCAGTGTTTGCATCAATATCTGCATCTATTCCAATGTCTGCATCGCCTGAAAGCTTTCCACTTGGAAGATCAATAGAAACATCAGCATCAGGTTTTGAGGCTTTAACATCAACATCCAAGGATTTGCTAACCCCACCAAGATCTGGTCCTTCAATACCAATTGAGCCCTTCGGTAGCTTCATATCCACATCTGCACCTCCTTTGGGGAGATCAATGCCACCAGAAACTCCAATACCAATGCCAGCACCACCCTTCACATCAGCATCTGGGCCTTCTATGTCACCTGACATTTCTGGTCCTTTCAATTTTCCACCAACACCTCCTTTCACTTTTGGGCCTTTGATACCACCTTTCATGCCAAAGCCTGCCTTGCCATCATCTGATTCAGAATCACTTGAGCTGCTGGTGTCATCTCCCTTTCCTTTAAAGCCAAAGCCAAATGACGGCATGTGAAATCCCCCACCTGTTTTCTTTTTTGTTTTTTTCTTCTTTCCCCCGCCTGACAAATTGACATCTATATCAGGGCCATCAACACTTCCTCCAACAGATGCATGTGGACCTTTACCTGTCATGTCAATGTCTGGTTTAGATGCTGTACCATCAACATCTACACCACCTCCAATCTTTGGTCCTTCAACAGAAATTGAGCCACCTCCTTCAGGCAGCTCCACTTTTCCTCCTGCTCCCCCACTGACATCCACATCCACGTCAGGACCAGATACCTTTGGACCTTTGATGTCCCCTTCAATTTGAAGTCCTCCATCCAAGTCAAGATCGCCATGCCCCTTGCCCTTGCCCTTTGGAAAGTGTATGGAGGGCATGTTAATTGAGGGCATGTGAAATTTCCCCCTTTTCTTGCCTGATCCCCTGTGTTGGCCTCCCAGACCAATGTCAGCATTAATATCTGCATCTACACCAATGTCGGCATCGCCTGAAAGCTTTCCACTTGGAAGATCAACAGAAACATCAGCATCAGGTTTTGAGGCTTTGACATCAACATCCAAGGATTTGCTAACCCCACCAAGATTTGGTCCTTCAATACCGATTGAGCCCTTTGGTAGCTTCATATCCAGATCTGCATCTCCTTTGGGGAGATCAATGCCACCAGAGACTCCAATACCTATGTCAGCACCACCCTTCACATCAGCATCTGGGCCTTCTATATCACCTGACATTTCTGGTCCTTTCAATTTTCCACCAACACCTCCTTTCACTTTCGGGCCTTTGATACCACCTTTCAAGCCAAAGCCTGCCTTGCCATCATCTGATTCAGAATCACTTGAGCTGCTGGTTCCATCTCCCTTTCCTTTAAAGCCAAAGCCAAATGACGGCATGTGAAATCCTCCACCTGCTTTCTTTTTTGGTTTTTTCTTCTTGCCCCCATCAACACTTCCTCCAATCGATGCACTTGGACCTTTACCTGACAAATCAATGTCTGGTTTAAATGCTTTACCATCAGCATCAACTTCTACACCACCTCCAATCTTTGGGCCTTCAACAGAAATTGAGCCATCGCCTTCAGGAAGCTCCACTTTTCCTCTACCACCCCCACTAACATCCACATCTATGTCAGGACCAGACACTTTTGGACCTTTCATGTCCCCTTCAATTTGAAGTCCTCCATCCAAGTCAACATCACCATGCCCTTTGCCTTTACCCTTTGGAAAGTGTAAGGAAGGCATGTTAATTGAGGGCATATGGAATTTCCCCTTTTTCTTGCCAGATCCCCTATGTTTGCCTCCCAGATCAATGTCTGCATCAATATCGGCATCTATTCCAATGTCTGCATCGCCTGAAAGCTTTCCACTTGGAAGATCAATAGAAACATCAGCATCAGGTTTTGAGGCTTTAACATCAACATCCAAGGATTTGCTAACCCCACCAAGATCTGGTACTTCATAATCAACAGAGCCCTTTGGTAGATTTGCATCCACATCTGCACCTCCTTTGGTGAGATCAATGCCACCAGAAACTCCAATACCAATGCCAGCACCACCCTTCACATCAACATCTGGGCCGTCTATGTCACCTGATATTTCTGGTCCTTTCAGTTTACCGCCAACACCTCCTTTCACTTTTGGGCCTTTGATACCACCTTTCATGCCAAAGCCTCTCTTGCCATCATCAGATTCTGAATCACTAGAGCTGCTGGTTCCATCTCCCTTTCCTTTAAAGCCGAAGCCAAATGATGGCATGTGAAATCCTCCACCTCCTTTCTTTTTTGTTTTTTTCTTCTTGCCCCCACTTGACAAATTGACATCTATATCAGGGCCATCAACACTTCCTCCAATAGACGCACCTGGAACTTCACCCGACAGGCCAATGTCTGGTTTAGATGCTTTAACATCATCAACACCTACACCACCTCCAATCTTTGGCCCTTCAACAGAAATTGAGCCATCTCCTTCGGGCAGCTCCACTTTTCCTCCTGCTCCCCCACTGACATCCACATCCATGTCAGGACCAGACACCTTTGGACCTTTGATGTCCCCTTCAATCTGAAGGCCTCCATCCAAGTCAACATCGCCATGCCCCTTGCCCTTACCCTTTGAAAAGTGTATGGAGGGCATGTTAATGGAGGGCATGTGGAATTTCCCCTTTTTCTTGCCAGATCCCCTATGTTTGCCTCCCAGATCAATGTCTGCATCAATATTTGCATCTATTCCAATGTCTGCATCGCCTGAAAGCTTTCCACTTGGAAGATTTACAGAAACATCAGCATCAGGTTTTGAGGCTTTAACATCAACATCCAAGGATTTGCTAACCCCACCAAGGTCTGGTCCTTCAAAACCAAGTGAGCCCTTTGGTAGATTTACATCCACATCTGCACCTCCTTTGGGGAGGTCAGTGCCACCAGAAACTCCAACACCAATGCCAGCACCACCCTTCACATCAGCATCTGGGCCGTCTATGTCACCTGATATTCCTGGTCCTTTCAATTTTCCACCAACATCTCCTTTCACTTTTGGGCCTTTGATACCACCTTTCAGGCCAAAGCCTGCCTTGCCATCATCTGATTCAGAATCACTTGAGCTGCTGGTGTCATCTCCCTTTCCTTTAAAGCCAAAGCCAAATGACGGCATGTGAAACCCCCCACCTGTTTTCTTTTTCGGTTTTTTCTTCTTGCCACCGCCTGACAAATTGACATCTATACCAGGGCCATCAACACTTCCTCCAATAGACGCACCTGGAACTTTACCTGACAGGCCAATGTCTGGTTTAGATGCTTTACCATCATCATCAACACCTACACCACCTCCAATCTTTGGTCCTTCAACAGAAATCGAGCCACCTCCTTCAGGCAGCTCCACTTTTCCTCCTGCTCCCCCACTGACATCCACATCCATGTCAGGACCAGACACCTTTGGACCTTTGATGTCCCCTTCAATCTGAAGTCCTCCATCCAAGTCTACATCACCATGCCCCTTGCCTTTACCCTTTGGTAAATGTATGGAGGGCATGTTAATTGAGGGCAAGTGGAATTTCCCCTTTTTCTTGCCAGATCCCCTATGTTTGCCTCCAAGATCAATGTCTGCATCAATATCTGCATCTACTCCAATGTCTGCATCACCTGAAAGCTTTCCACTTGGAAGATCAATAGAAACATCAGCATCAGGTTTTGAGGCTTTTACATCAACATCCAAGGATTTGCTAACCCCACCAAGATCTGGTCCTTCATAATCAACAGAGCCCTTTGGTAGATTTGCATCCACATCTGCACCTCCTTTGGGGAGATCAATGCCACCAGAAACTCCAATACCAATGCCAGCACCACCCTTCACATCAGCATCTGGGCCGTCTGTATCACCTGAAATTTCTGGTCCTTTCAGTTTACCGCCAACACCTCCTTTCACTTTTGGGCCTTTGATACCACCTTTCAGGCCAAAGCCTCTCTTGCCATCATCAGATTCTGAATCACTAGAGCTGCTCCCATCTCCTCTTCCTTTTAAGCCGAAGCCAAGTGAGGCATCTCCCTCAGGCAAATCTACTTTTCCCCCACCACTGCCTCCAAAATCCACATTTATGTCAGGACCAGACAGCTTTGGACCTTTCAAGTTTCCTCCAACGTCCAGGTCTCCACCAAAGCTAGCATCACCATGTCCTTTTTCAGCAACTCCACCTGAAATTGCAACATCTGCATCACCTTTTATATCAACCTCTGGAAGATCTCCTGACACTTTCCCATGCTTGTGCTTTGGAGGAGAAAATCCAAAATTGAATGATGGAAAATGAAATCCGCCCCCCGTTTTCTTTTTTGACCCTTTTCCTTTGCTATCAAGAGACAGATTAGCGTCTGCTCCAAGATCCCCTTTTACCTCAGGAGCATTCACATCAACATCTGGCAAATTTGCATCACCGCTCACACTAATGTCTCCACCTGCTCCAACCTTCGCATCCAAGTCTTGACCGTCAATGTCAACTTCAGCTTTACCCTTGCCCTTCCACTTGGGTAAGCTTGGGAGGTTAAAACTTGGTAGATGGAATTTTTTACCTTTTCCAGATGCCTTTCCATTTAAGCTCAGGTCTGCCACTGGTGGATCAACACCAAGAGAACCAGACACGTCACCTCCTGCAGACAACTTGCCACTTGGAACATCAACATCAATACCTGCACTAGGCTTTGGGGTTTCAACCTCAACATCAACTGATTTTTGTACGCCTCCCAGGTCAGGTCCTTTCAAATCAATACTCCCACCTTTAAACCCAAATGCTCCTTCTGGTCCTTTGACATTTCCATCAACTACAAGTGTTCCATCAAGATCTGGATCATCAATTGACATTTTGCCCTTTTGAACATTTACATCTGCACCAACATCTGGGGGACTGATGCCACCCAACCCTGAAGCTCCTCCAAATGAGCCTCCAATTCCTGCTCTAATATCACCTTTAGGCAAACCCACATCCACTCCTGGTGCTCCAACTTTAATATCAACATCTGTGTCTGGTTTCTCCACATCAACACCTGCACTGGCATTGATATCCACATCTGGAACATCAGATTTTGGCACCTTTCCTCCAAAGTTAAAAGATGGCAAACCAAACTGGTAACCCTTCTTTTTGCCTGATCCTTTTCCCTCATACTCTGGTGAATCAACATCAAGCGACCCAGACATGCCAACTGATCCCTTGGGCAATTTTACTCTGGCCTCAGAATCACCTCCAATACCAGGGGCATCAACATCAACTGAACCCAATTTGCTTCCAGAGGGTCCTTTAACATCACTTTGTACATTTGGGCCTTTGGCCTTGACATCAATGTCTGCATCTCCAACAACGTCAAAGTCAGAGTTAACACTCAATCTTCCCTCTGGTCCTTTCACAGAAACATTGCCTTTTGCTTTGGCATCACCCGACCCAAATGACGGAAATCTGAACTTTGGAAGTCTGAAGTGGAAACCTCCCTTGTCCTTTTTGCTGCTGAGATCAAGTTTTGCATCTGGCACATCTGCACTAACATCAATACTACCCGATGGAGCAGGAACATCAATGTCAGGGCTGGAAATCCCACCCTTTGGACCACTACCACTGACACCAATACCACCGCCAAAACTTGGCGCTTTCACGTCACCTCCAATGCCCACAGAGGCATCTGGTACATTCAATCCTCTAATGTTTGTGTCATCACCGATGTTAAGATCAGGTCCAGATAAACCTCCATTGACACCAAGTCCACTTTCACCACCAACACCACCACCAAAGCTGGGGGCGTTCACATCATCAACATTAAGTGAAGCATCTGGTATTTTCCCTTTTCCTCCAATGTTTCCTATACCGCCAAAGCTTGGGGGTGAAACATCAACATCAGGTCCAGATATACCTCCTTTGGCACCAAATCCAATGTCACCACCAACACCACCACCAAATCTGGGGGCTTTCACATCACCAACATCCAGTGAAGCATCTGGTACTTCCCCTTTTCCTCCTATGTCTCCTTTGCCGCCAATGGTTGGGGGTGATACATCAACATCAGGCCCAGATATACCTCCTTTGGCAGCAAATCCAATGTCACCACCAACACCACCACCAAAGCTGGGGGCATTCACATCACCAACATCCAGTGAAGCATCTGGTACATTCACTTTTCCTCCAATGTTTCCTTTGCCGCCAATGGTTGGGGGTGATACATCAACATCAGGTCCAGATATACCTCCTTTGACACCAAGTCCAATGTGACCACCAACACCACCACCAAAGCTGGGGGCTTTCACATCATCAACATCCAGTGAGGCATCTGGAACATTCACTTTACCGCCAAAGTTTGGAGCAGATACATCAACATCAGGTCCAGAAATACCTCTTTCAATGGCCACATCACTGTCACCACTGAAACCACCACCAATGCCAGGAACTTTAACATCTCCACCAATACCCACTGAAGCATCCGGTACATTCCCTCTTTCTCCAATGTGTGCATCACCACCAATTTGTGGACCGGATAGATCGACATCAGGTAATGAAGTATCTCCTTTCATGCCGAGTCCCCCACTTCTGCCAAAACCACTTCCGATGCTTCCACCAATGCTGGGAGCTTTAATATCTCCCCTTACACCAGGTGATGCATATGGAACATTCACTCCTCCATCAATATCTGCATTGACACCATTTTTTGGACTGGAAACATCTGGTCCTGCAAGATCTCCTTTGGTGCCAAGTTCACCATCCCCATACACACCGCCACCAAATTTAAAATCTGGCTTTTTTGTTTTAACATTAGTGTCAACATCAGCTTTCACCACAACATCTGGAGCTTCAACATCAAATCCAACAACTCCTCCCAGATCAGCATTTGCAACTTCTACTCCTGCATCAGTGCTGCCATTTATTTTTGGCTTTCCAAGCTTGGGCAACTTGAACCTTCCTCCCTTCTTTCCTTTAGATGGAGAACCTTTGCCACTTGCACCAATGTTGAAATTTGCGCCTCCCTCTGGAAACCCGCTGATATTTGCTGATGTGTCTAGGTTGGCATCCACATCACCTCTTACATCAGCTCCTGGAGATTCAACAGATAAATTTCCTTTAGGAAGATTTATCTCTTGTTTGAGTTTTTTGGTCTCATCATCAGAATCTGAATCAGATGAATCTCCAGTGAAGAACTTGGCTATCCCGGCGAAGAAACCACCTTTCTTTGGAGAATGTACTTTTGCTTCTGGCATATCAGCTTTGACATTTACATTAGCTGAAGGGAGTGAAGCATTTACATCAACATCAGCACCACCTGAAGAACCAGCCTGAGGTGTTTCTACTGCAGGTATGTCGATATCCATGTCTGCTCCTCCTCCTGCAGAAAGTGATGGTGTTTTCACTTTAACTCCTGCTTCTTGATTTTTCTTCCTCCTGTGTTTCTGTCCTTTGTGTCCATTGATGCCAGCTGCTACATCTATGCCTCCACCAGTCTCTGCTTCACCCTTGGGAAGTTCAACATCCAACTCCGCCTCAACAGGAGTTCTTTTTCTGAACTTAGGGAAAGATGATCGCTTTTTGTGTTTATTTCCATTCACGCTCAGTTTCACATCTGGTGCAGACACATCAAGACTTGCACCTGCAGAGGGCATATCCCCACTTACGCCAACACCTGCAGATGCTCCAGACGGAATGTTGGCCTGAAAAAAAATTCAAATAACTCCTGTCAATGAGACTATAGATGGGTATTAAGAATTTGAGGCTGCCTCACTTAATTTGCACAAAGATGCTGTATGGATGAACACAAACATCGTAAACATAGAATGGAAGTGAAATCTCCAAATATCTTTAAACAGTTCAGGTTTATTTTTGTCGAAAATTTCGAAATTCGAAAGGCAAATTTTCCCAACCAACTTCTGATATACAGCCAAATGCCACAAATACTGATTTGCAAGAGTAATTTCAACAGTATAATATTTCTTGGCGAAACCTTGTATGTTTAAATAGTTCGGTAAGTGCACTGGAGTGGAACAATAGGCCATGCACAACGGCCCACACAACAGTCAGCACACGGTCCGCCTCCACAGACTACATGGACTTTGTGTGTGTACAAAAGGCACGAGGGATTAGCGTGTTTAGACGTCACCCAGAGGCAGGTCGAGGCAATCTTAACGTCTTAACCCGTCAGCCGTGCATGTGCACAAAAACAGCCAGTGCGTATTATCACGGCCTCCGGCACAAATTGGTTAATTAATGCATCAATTTAGGCACATTTTTGTATAGCAGTTCTTGCTTTTAAGAAATACTTTTCTTTAACCATCAACGGTTGGGAAATTAAAAAATATATTTATAGGAAAACAAATATATATATCTTTTAAAAGTTTATAGGTTTTCCTGGCCAAATGCACCATTTGATTTTCATTATCATGCTGGCAAATTCATGCAGTTTTTTTCTGAATTCAGATCAAACTGTGGTGTCTTTTGGGATATACATGTACATATAACTGCATATGTGATTTTTAGAAGTAGGCTCAAAATGATAAACTAACCTTTAGGCCAGCACTTCCACCAAAATCTCCCGAGGCTTCACCAGATACATCTAAAGTTCCACCTACAAGAAATGCAACGAAAACTTTCATCAATTATTCATCAACTATATACATGCATATGGGGGGGGGGGTTGTGTGAACAGATCACTACACACAGGTCACATCAGGGGAGGGAGGAGGGGGGCCCCACAGCCGAGCGCGAATGGCCTTCTGTGTGCCTCTTCCATTCAAAAAATAGGGGTGTTAAAAATGTTGGAAAATAAACATCCGCTTTCAAGTCTTAATTTTAATGCTTTTTGGTTTCCACAGACATTATTCAAGCTTTTGGTCTGTACCAAACGTGTATATTAGTTCAGTATCACAAGACCAATTCTAGAAAAGAATCTGTTTCGCGTTGGTCTATTATGCAGTGAATCCTGCACGCGACAACGTGATCGAATGCACTTACCGTGTAGTAGTGCCTTCATGTACGCCCCTATAATTCCGGCACAAAAACGATCTATTTTGTGAAAACGCTTTTTTAACATTTCATTTTCATTGCCTAAAAATATCAAAGGTCTAGTCTTTACTCCGTATTCGTTTAAGGAAATCCCTTAGTTCAACATGGCCGTTTTTTGGGCCAAATTTATGAACGTGACGAAAGTGAAAATGGTTTATCTCAAACGCTACATTCGCTGTGTCACAGTCGCTTGCCTGGCTCAATGAGTAGGCCATAGTGTTATACTGTTATTCGTAACTAGGAACCTGACTGGCTCAGTGTGGCGTGATGACTGACTGTGTGTGGTCAACGCGCTGCCGTTGGGCGATTGTAATATGATCGCGCTGTGGCTATAGCTAACTCTGTGTTATTGTATACGTCGTAGAGTTGTGTACAATACATGGGGTTTGCTCGTCTGCAATGTGTCCACGAAGGGAATGAGATTGTGAAAATAACATTCACAATCCTATCTTACTTCTGAATCTTAAATTTCTAGCTATATGCACTACATTTAAGTTAATTTGGAGTTGAAAACTGACTGATCATAAGACCAGATACATGTACAATTGTAATTATTCAGTGAACTAAACAAGAAATCTCCCAAGAAAATCTCACACTCCAAAAAAGTAATAGAGAAATCATTGTAATAAAAATTCACCAAATATTTTAATAATGTAAAATCTTCAATTGAACCCTGTAACTAGGTGAAGAATGTGAGCATTTACTGAAAAGCAAGTGTGACATAAGAAATACATGTACAAGACTGCGGCTGTTGAGCAGTTTTGAGTGAAGGCGATTTTCAAATGATCCAGGGAAATCCTACACCTTAAACATGATTTTCTTTTCTATGATCATAAATGCAGAGTCAACTGGTTAAGTAAACGTTTAACTTAAAATATTTTTCGATTAATAACCATTCAAAGATCAATTGTCTGATTGCTCATAAATGAGTCTGACCCCAACAGATTTCAACAAAACATGCAGTTGGATTTTGAAGGGTTACAGTGACCAATGGGTTAAGATAACACCTTTTGCCTCAAGTATTTAATTCTTGACATGACCTGCTACTTCTATGTGCTCATCCAGCAGAAGCATAGATAAATATGATTTTTTTTTCACAAACCACCAACCAAATTTTAGCCATGGTGTGCCTAAAGGCTGAAAAATTGAACAAACAGTCAAAACCAATCAAGTGACTGTTTTTACTAGTTATGGCTATGACTTTAAACTGTACTTTATTTATTACAGTTCATGCGTCTCAGCCACTGAATTTTCCCCTAGGTGAAAAGAAATTGCACAATCACCGATCCGACTTGCTTAAAATTATAAAGACATGGATGGTCAGGGTAGGGTGAAGACTGGGAAGGAGCCAGCAAAGCATAACATTTCTTTGGCCAAAACCTTAAAAACCATTATACATCATGTAACATACATGAACATTACCATGACTATATGGGCCACTATAGAGTATAGTCTATCAAAGGTATATCAAAGGTATACCTTTGAGCTGTCATTTTATGGTGGTTGTAGTTGTAGGTACTATCCTGTATAAATTAAACTTATGAATGACCTCTATGAGAAAACAACACTTCAGTTCCATGCAACATGTTAGGTAGCATATCTTTGTATGGCCAGTGAATGGGTGGTGTGACATGTCAAGTAAACTGGACCAAGTCGGTCTTGTGGCACAGGTACTGAGGTAAAACAGAATAACCCATGCATACACAATCCCCCAAAAGTGTTTTTGAAAGATGATTTAGGGAGTTAACTTTATAAACGTAAATTAGACCTGGTTTACTTTTTATTTCAACGATGGCTTTGCGTAAACAGATGGCAAACTGTTGCAAGCTGTGTGTAAACAGTTAATGCATGCACAGTTTCTAGGGTTTGGTGCAATTTCAATAATTTCATTGTAAATATTTATGTTATGTTAAGAAATCTGTGGCGGGTGCTTTTTAAGCTCCGACAACTGAGCTTCTACAAGTCACTCGGGTGGTCTGTCGGTCCCTCCCCCCCAAAAAAAATGACGGAAAACGAACCCCTTAACTCACCCATCAAACTGTAAGTACCAAATTGTAACCGTCCAAAAAAAAAAATACATTAAATACTTGACAAAAATTGTTTGTAACAATTTGTAACATTGTTTAAAGGGAATATACATCATTTGCTTTTGCTGTGATTTTCAGAAATGGATGGAATTGGGGGTTGGAAATATATAGCAAATATAGTTACACTGACTTTTTGAGGTTTTGGGTTCGAAAATGCAATAAAAACCAAGAAAAACGATCATTTTCCTGTAGTCTGGTTCCCTGACTCCATATAAGAAGAAACAGAGCAGTTTACATACATTGGGGAATTGTAAGGTCAGGGAACCAGTCTAGCTGGCTCGTACCCGTTCATAGGTTTGTAATCGATTGCAAACAAGTGCGATGGTCAATTGGGGCCAGTATTTGAAAAAAAGCCAGTTGTTTCCAACGCTGATCGGCCGATCAGCGTTGGAAATTGATACAAAAATACCACTTTTCTTGAAAATGACAGTATACCAGGTGCCATGATTTTACAGGGTGCTTTACACTGTCATTCACTAACAGCCCAGCAAGTTATTTCAAAATGATTTGGTAGTTTTATTTTTTGATGTTTGCAAATGTTGTATTTTCCCTTTAAGTAATTTTTGAATAGAGGCAAGATAACGTGTGGTAATGTTATAGTCACGTGGTATTTTTGTGCACTACGAACTTAGGAGGCTTCTAAACACCTGTCACTATACATCACCCCTGCCTCTGGCCCTGTGTCAGTTTAATGAGTCTTCAGGGCATAGGAGTGAGGATACAGTTGCGTTATGAAGGTCACTATTATTTTGCATCTTGCGACTTGCAACAATTTGGGAAATCCTTATTTCAATTGACAATCATGACCAAGTGAGTAATGGTATCATTTCATGCAAGACTTTCATGCAAGACGGCCAGAGCTTATTGTGCAGTCACACTTGTTTGAAAATGACAAGTTCAGTGAAAGTTCAAAGGTCTACATTTTTAACAGGCTGTTAAGGTTCTCATAATAGTAATAAAACCTCACGGACAAAAATTAGGTTAAAGATCAGTCATTTAATGTGCCAAACGCTGACTAATTTAAGATTATATATCTATTTGAAACAAGTAATCTACAACATTGAAATCTAATTATTAAAGGGAGTTTCAACTGTAAAAAATAGAAGTTAAATAGAGATTTACTTTTGTTGAGTTACAAATGCAGGATGGTCGGGCAGACCAAAAAGCCTAATTTTATGGGCACTACCCAGATAAGATGTGAATATTTTTGACAGAACAGAAAAAAATCATGAAATTCAGGCTTCCCAGTGGAACCATTTGTTTTATTTTAAAACAAAAATATACAAATATACGTATATTTTGTTTACAAGTACAAGTTCTCTCCAGTTCGATGACGTCATCAGTTAAAAATGTGCAAACTGAACATTGATTTAGTTCAGAGAGGATACATGTTCATCATGAAGTAAAAAGATCTTCTGAAAATATGGATATTACAATAAATGTTTAAGTGCATACATGTGTTAATAACACATCCAATGTCCGGTTTGATGACATCACAGCATTTGATGCTCAAGGTCAACACTGTACCGGATATCATTATTTGTGCTAAGAACATAGTCATTGACACGGATCAAAAGATGGACTTGTTTAAAAAAAAAAAAAAACTGATAAATTTAAAATTCTCCCAACAATAATGTCCAGTCTGATGATAACATGGTTCTGAAACCTTGCAAGGTCATTTGCGGTTGTCCAAAGAATATCTGTGAGCAATTTGGTAAAATGTTGACAAGTGGTTTTAAGTTAACAAGCATGATTGCAAAATAAGCGCTGGCCGCCTTGCATGAAAGTCTTGCATGAAATCATTGTCCGCAAGTACGCGACAAGCCCGGGCCGCCGTCCCACACACTGAATATTGACCAAAATAAGCCCCCTAAATTTCCCATAAAAATAGCGCGCTATATACCACGCAGGGTTGGCTGATTTAAATCACATTGATTTAAATCACTGATTTAAATCGCGATTTAAATCAAATGATTTTTTTATAAAAATCACTGATTTAAATCACTTTTTTGTAAAAATCTTATTTTTGGCAAAATCAATTGATTAAGGGTCATTTTAATCATTTAAATCAACTGATTCCACTTAATTACAAAGTGTAAGATGTTGTTAATACATTGAAACACCCCTACTTCACCACCATTGACTCAATTTAGGTTTTGCATAATTACACAAAATCGTTGTTTTGATTAAGTCAAGATCTGAGTTTAAAAGTTTTTCTTCAAAGTTTTTAATTTTAAAGAGAGCACACTCACATTTGCTTTAATCATTCCTTGATCTGTTTACAGTAATATTGTGAATCAACTGTGCTGGTGTAGGCTGACATGAACCATCAAAAGGTGTATTAAAAGTCCCAATTGATAGTCTTATTCCTAACGTTTCTCCCTACAAATTTAGATTGAGATTTATATAAAACCTATTAAAGGTGAAGGCCTGATTTCTGTTCTCCACCTTGGACCATCATCAATCAAGTTACACAAGGATCAGTGCCTCCGGGTTTGAAATTAGAAGCATTTTTATGAAATCAACTTGCCCATGGAGAAGTGTCGTATTTTTTTGTATACCATGTACAGGTACCATAAATCAAGTTTTCATTCATATCCACACACAACGTAACTCAGCTGTATCAATCAAGCAATACGCCTTTAAAGTGTCTTCGGTATTAATGTACCATTGAACCAATGATGTAGACTACATGTAGAAGAAATCAAGTATTTGTTTAAATCACTGATTCAATACAATTTTTTCAAAAGCATTTATCAATTTGTTGAGTTTTGTGGATGATGGGTATTATTGGAACCTGTAAACTCCTTAGTGATGGGTGGGAGGGTGCATGGGGAGATTTAGACACATATTTAGACATATCAATATTTTGAAAGTTAAAAAAATCAAAAACATCTGTTTACATCAAAAAAGTCTGATTTAAATCAAATAAATCCAATCTTTTTGGATTTTTTTTTAAAAATCAAAAAAATTGCCAACCCTGATACCATGTGACTATAACATTACCGCACATTACCTTGCCTCCATTTACAAAATTTTCATTAACGACTTTACGAATTGTCAGACCTATAAGTATTTCATTTCTTTTGTTTGCTTTTTTCTTTCAATTAAAATTTGGTAGTTATATTTTATGGAAAACTTAGGGGGCTCGTTTTTTGGTCAATTTTATGGGGACAGACATATGCAAATGGTGCGCATCGATAGAGACAACGCCGGTTTTCCGACAACTTTCGTCAAGAGTGCATTTACTGACGATGGCATGGCATTTGGTCAATTTTTGGTCGAATATTTTTGGTCAATTTTCCGGGACAGACAATCAGACAGACAAACCGACCGATCGACCACCAAGTGACATGTAGAAGCTCCTGCCAGAGCTTTAAAAAGGTTAATAACTGTATTTAATGTGCCGCTAGAGGGCACCCTTTCAGGTGATGACGTCATTTTGTGTGTGTCTGGCATTCCTTTCTAACACATTCCTTTCTGAGCGCATTTTATGAAGAACCCGACCACTGTTGATTTCAATTATGCGCTCGCCGACCAACAAATTACTCGATGAATTTCAGTTTTATAAACATATAAACGCACATTACAAAAGAATGGGACTTTGTCATTATGATATATATGGGTCTACGTACTCTACAATAAAAAAAATATAAAAAACAAAACGACTTTCAGCATTCCACAACCTCTTAATAAAAAAGGTCAAATTCTGTGCATTTTTAACCCTAACTCCTGGGGCTCTTTTACTAGAAAGTATCCTGAATCCGCCAAAATCCACCAATTTTGTTATGCAAAAAAATGCTGGTATCCTGAATCCATCAGAATCCCCCAGTGTAGATACTGGAGGTATCTTGAATCCGCCAGAATCCACCAGCAAAAGTCTTGATGGATTCTGGCGGATTCAGGATACCATGGTGGCATAAAAAAAAAATACAGCATGTTTTTCCATAGAGTCTTCAAAATCCATCACCTAAATTTCTGGTGGATTTTGACGGATTCAGGATACCATACCAATGAAAATTGTGATGTGTGTTGTTGCATAGGATCCATCAAAATACACCAATTGATGCATGGCGACCCCAGCATGGAGTACCAAAGTGAATATGTCTCGCGCACAAAATTTGTGTGAAAGACATTAGCGCGTGTTTCAGCCTGTAAACCATAGAATGAAAAGACTAGATCGGCAGCGCGTCCACACGCGTCCATTCGCTGTGCGATAAATCTCCGCCATTTAGGTTGTCTCTCGTAGATGCGCAACAAATTAACGTAAAGTAATGGAGCTAAATGTATCTTTCCTCCAGCACGTGACCTAGCTCAACGCGCGCGAAGCAAGAAATGCGTACCGAGTATTTACGCGATGCGCACACATAATTAATAGCTATGCACATGGTGCTCTATGCGCGTAAATGGCATTGCGTTTGTCACGTTTTCGCGCATTATTTGTATCTTTCCTCCAGCACGTGACCCTCCATGCAAGTCCCCGCGTGTGGACGCACTGCCGATCTAGTCTTTTTATTCTATATCTATGCCGTAAACCCACACGCGCGCGTACTCCATTCGTCTGCACTACACTTTTTGGTTCTAAATGACGTCACACTTCGGTACTCATTGTCTGGATGGGTTATTAACACAATCCATTGTTTATATGCTGAGGCCTATTTATAGCCCCAGTCAAAAGCTCCCATCCACCCAGTACTGGTACATGTGTGTACAGTGCATGCTTGTACAGTATGTGACAGACTTGGCAGGGCTCGTGCCAGCAGTATTTAATTGACCACAAACATTGCAAAAGAGTTTAACTGTCGAGATCCTGAATCCATCAAAGTCCCCCAACAGCTCAAAATAGAGGTATCCTGAATCCATCAAAATCCGCCAGTTCCGCTAGGCTTCCAATCCTGAATCCATCAAAATCCCCCAGTTTGTGCAATATGGAGGTATCCTGAATCCGCCGAAATCCCCCGAAACAGGGGGGTGGATTTTGATGGATTCAGGTACGTTAGGGTTAAACGACCTCAAATGACCCCTACATGACTTTTGACCTCCAATTTTGGAAGAGTTGTGATGAACCCCCACCTAAGGACTTCCAAGTGACATTAAAATCCATCAAATTCTGTAGGCAAAGGAACATTTGAAGCATATATTTGAACGATGACCTCTGATGACCCCTACATGACCTTTGACCACAGTAATCCGATGAAGAATTGTGTCTTCCCAACCAAGGGTCACTGCATCCAACTTTCATCAAAATCCATGAAAGCATGTAGAAGTTATACATTTTTTCTAAACTTTAACCCTAAGGCCAAAAAAAAAAAGTCTCCGGTTTCTGGTATGGAGCTTGCCCAAAAAGTGGTGCGGTGACGCGGCTTTTTTTTTTTTTTTACCTGATTTTTTTGCTTCCAATGTCGGCTGATGACTGCAAATGGTGCCCGACTAAACTTGGTGCAAATGTATGGCAGTCCAGAGAGGCCACATAAAGCTTATTGTCGACCATAACCCAATCTAAAAACACGTTAAAATTGTGCAGCAGCAGAATTCCAGTCAAACCAGTGAGTTTGGCGGTTTTGAGACATCATCTTTTATTGAAAAAAAAACCTTTTTCATTTTGCCGACGCGCATGGCTACGGCGACGCGCGCGCATACCAGAAACCGGAGACTTTTTTTTTGGCCTAACCCCTTGAGCACTTTTAAAATAAAGTATCCTGAATCCACCAAAATCCATCAATTTTGTTGGTGTCCTGAGTCCATCAGAATCCACCAGTGAATCCAACAGAATCCACCAGTGTGGTACATATACCTCGTACACACACAACGTACAGCCAAGGAGTTAAACTGTTAAGATCCTGAATCCATCAAAGTCCCGCAACTGCTCAATATGGAAGTATCCTGAATCCATCAAAATCCTGCATTACCGCTAGGCTTACTGTCCTGAATCCATCAAAATCCCCCAACTTGTTCAATATGAAGGTATCCTGAATCCGGCGAAATAAAAACAGGGGTGCGGATTTTGATAAATTCAGGTACGTTAGGTTTAATATAGGTCTACGGTCATACGGGTCTACGGTCATACAGAATTTAGGAGTGGTAAGTGTCTCCCAAACTTTGTTCAGGCGACACAAAAATGAGAGAGATTTCCATTAATTTGCAAAGTTAAAGTTGAAATTATTTAGTCACATTTTGACCTTAAATCAATTGTAATTTGATAACTGGGGATGTCATCATGAGGTCACAAAATTTACCACTTCTTTGGACCAGGGTTCAAGTTAATACCCAGTTTTATCATCATCCCATGAACAGTTTTGAAGAACTTTTGGTTTGTTTTGATTTGAGGCTCCTGTCTATATTTGAATTCACCTTACTTTCACCTTCCAGTAGCCCCATCAGTAAAGGTCTAGTGACTTTATGTACATGACAAAAAATGTTTATCAATTAATGAATGGTCTATCGGATAACAAAGTATGATCATGATTGATCGTTTGTTCAAGAGTAAAAAGAATTGGTCACTTTTTCCAACTAAAATCACATGTAATTTGATACCTGATGAGGTCATCATGACGTCACAGTAATATGCACACTTCAGGATCATTCAAGGTTGATGTTTGTTCAAAGTTACATGCTCATTCCAATGTACCGTTTAGAAGAAAAGTTGTGGAAAATTATCGTCCAGAAAAAAGAAAATTCTAACAATTTTAAAACACTGATCAATTTTCCATTCTGAGCATTCTCGCACTATGCTTGTACCACAAAATATCACTTAATTTTTTCCATAAATGTGAGAGAGATGCCCTTGTCTTGGTAACTAACAGGTCACTGATGAAAAAGCATTTTTATGGTAAGGCAAAGCGACTGAGCTTTAAGTTTTTCTTAATAATTTTACCTTTTTGAAATTGGTCTTAAAAGTAAAGGCAGACTGAGCATTTTCACCAAATGCTTCTTTTGAAAAAAAGCAGACTGTATCCAAAACTTTGTGTTATTTATAGGATAAGTTTTTAGGCACACCCTATTCCATATCCCAGTCAGTCACCAAAACTTCAACATTTAGTATAAAATCTGTCTGAATCCTCAGAAACCTCCATGCGAGCATTTAATAATAGACATTTTTGTACTTTTCCAAGTGCATCAAGCCTAACCTGAAATGGCTGTAACTTGGCTAGCTACATTGTACGCAAAATCCTGCGCAAACCCCTACATCTAGCGGATTTTTAAAAGTTTCCTAACCATGATTCAAATTGAAATCTTGCAATTTTTTTTCCGGCAGTATAACAACTGAAAGCTTACGCTTAAAGACGTCTGAAATAAAAATACATAATCCTCATATTTTCAGTTCAAGAACTTCCACACCAGTTTTTCCTTACGAACTTTCTACAGTTGACCTGGCTTATAGAAGGCACTAAATCGATTAACTTTCTGTTGATAGGCACTTACCAGCGTCAATATCAGCATCCAAGTCCATGTTCTCTGTTTCATCTGTCGCAAGCGGTGCAGCTATGTTTAAGTCAACCACTGCAAAGATAGAAACAGGTAAAATATTAAAAGACTGTTCTTTTTATTGTTATTGCTTAGACAGGATTCATTGTTTCTCGTGTTACTGTTACATTTAGAATTCTAACAAACAATAAAGTGGCCAAGTGTCGAAGCCTCAAGGGTCATAAATAATTTGGTTTTGTTTCATTGATATTGGATGGGTGACATGCCAGATTTCAAGGTTGAATAAATTTCATGTCTTGTACAAAATGACTGCAAATCTATTTCACAGTTTAACAGTTTTTTAACCAATACCCTCAGTTTTTGAAAACTTCTTTTATTTTATTTGATATGTAGCATATTACTAATGATTCGCCAAAAGTCTTTCATAAGGGTCTTGTACTTAACAATTTTGATTTGCACACAAAATTACTTGAAACTTTGTAGCTATCTAAACTGGTGACTTGACATGACCGGGGATCACTCAACATTTAATTAATGAACCTTCAAGCGACTGAAGCCTAACTAATTTGTTTTTGTTTCTCTTGAAAATGTGCAAGTTTCTTCTTCATCGCAGACATAACATACATGGTTCATAAGAAATCAAGCCCTTAATATCCTCACACTTGACAAAAACGGCAACAACATTCATATCTGTGGCAGTAAAGGTCAGGTGTGACTATGTAAGAAAGAAATTACAAGTGTAGGCCGTGTTCTTTAACACAATACCATCTCTAATGGAGAAACTGAGCTATGTTCTAAACAATTTAAATCAACTTTTTTAACACATTAACAATTTTAGCTTCACGATATAATTGATAAGCATCTAGGTAAATAATTGCATTTTGATTTTTTTTATTATCAGAGAAGGCATTCAAATGTTAAGATAACAGATATATTATGTGAGCTCAGGCATTTATCTCTAGCGTTTAGCTAGCAAAGTCATGTCACATCAAGGAAAAAGGTAGCAGGGAATATCGTGTACAAATTCCAATCTTTAGATAATCTGATAAAGTAAACCATTGTGCACATAAGGTGATCCCCGATTGAAATATGACCCGGCATTTTCACTGGACAGCACTAATGGTTAGGGAAAATCGAAACTGAATGTTAAACTTTAAAGAAGATTGTCTAACAAAACTACATAATTTTCCTTTAATGTTTTATCCATCCACTAACCATCTGACATAAAGTGACAAAGAGGGTTCAAGTGTCATCTTACTTAATTTTTTTATGTCATCAATTGTGCATATTCCTTTGTATCACTTCAAGATATTGGCTTGCATGCAGTGATCAATGAGCAGAATTAGCCCTTGCAGTTTTGCTTAAAATCTGGCATGTAAAATAAGCCGAATAAAGCCAAGTTACATAATGCATAACACTTTCATAAACATCACATATAAGTCGTGAAAAATTGGACACCACCTTGTTAAATTGTAATCCATTGCAATGCTAACTTGTTCCACAAGACGCACTAAGTTTATGATCCAACTATAGTCGGTAATACTACTACCACTACTCCTACTAGTTTCATTTTGGTCAAAACTTGAAAGAAAAAAGACAAAGTGCATCAGGCCTTACATTACTCCAGTAGCTTCATTGCTAACACAGAACACAAATTAAGTAGGATCATTTAGAACGTCAGCAAACCCACGATGCCTTTTTCATTTTTTACATTTAGAGCTTCGAGCTCTAAGTCTAAGCATGCGGTGCCGAGCAACTTCACATGCAACAAACATTTTGTATGCCCGTTGATGGAGTGGCCTTGGTCACACCCAACCCCCGTTATGGTGAAGTGGACTGCATGGGTCCACGTACATGTACATGTACGTGTACATAACGTGCATGCATTGAGCGCTAAACATGGATGGCCCACTAAGCACCACTGATGTATACCAAACGCAAACTTTACTGGCAAAATAATTCACTAGTCTTTGTTACAAGCGACTGTAGCTGTCCGTTAACTTTCGAATATATCGTCACCGACACCACGAAGTAACACTCTACCGTGTTAAAGCATATTTTTGTCGATTTTCAGTTTTTTGGACTTTTAAACATTATTCATCAAGGCCTACCATTGCACGAAGTTTAAAAGCTTCAAGAGCTTTACTTTAATAATTACGCTAAGTATCCATGGCAACTTTTGCGCAAAAGTGACAATTTTCGTTTTCACGAAGTAACACTCAAGTTCCATTTTCCATTGCAATGCATGGCGCGCACTCTGCTCATAAGTGAGCAAAAACGTTTTCACGAAGTAACACTCTTCTTGTAACAAGTTGTATGAGCGCGCGCGCGCTGACCTGAAGTTGCACTTTCCTCGTGTTAAATACATTGAAGAGTGTTACTTCGTGAAAACGAAAATTTACAGTTTCGCAGCTTTTTCGGTTTCACGAACTAACACTCATCTTTTTTCTCTTATTTCTTGTTTATTTAATACACAAACGAGTGAAAAACAGCAGATTTAATAAATTCAATTCATCAAGTGTCCACAACGAGAAACCCAACTGAAAATACTCTGTCGTTTTGACGCAAAGTGTTGTTTTAGAAGGCGTTCAACTTTAGTTGCCGTTTTCTCCGATTGCTAGTTTTTACTGGTATGTAGATGGGTGTTACTTCGTGGTGTCGGTGACGATATCCAAGAACATACAATTCAATAGAATATAACAACAAATCAATAGATTAAAACAACAGATAACGGAGGTTCACCTACAAGGCGCGCTAACGCCAAGCTCAGCCCGGCTCCATGTGGTACTTTCTCTATCATGTCTCTGGTTGTTCTTTCCGGGCCCCCTTTCCCTCCTCGTTTCGGATCTCGTTTTGCAATAACTGTTGTAAACAGTTTCCTATTTTTTTTTCGATTAAAGATCGACATAAAAGTTACAACTAACCTTTGGACGACATCCCTGGTCCAGCTAGTTTGAACTCGGACTTGAACATTGTTATATCCTGAGCTTGGCGTACGGAGTCGAAACATGTACCACGGAAGACCTCAAATTCTATCCACTAACTTTGTCAAGGTTTCCCAAATCTTCACACTGACTGGCCATGCTGGCCGGCCCTACCCACACAATCTGACCCCTGGTTCAAGCATTCCTGAGCTGGACTACGCAAGGCTGGCCCCTTTTTTCGGTCACATTTCCATTGGTCAGTAGACTGGTGTAATGCGAAACCCCCAGTAACGATGAATGCCCCTGGCCAATGGGGTACGCGGTGCGCAATGTAAAGAGATCCCCGCACCAGATCAGAAAACGCGGTCTAAGAAATCTGTGATTACATTACAGAGGCGATTACATTACAGTAGGTGCGCAGCCCCGCAGTATCTAGTGGCACTACTAGCAGTTGGCCGGGTTTATTTCATTCTTGGGCGCTGGCCGAACATTTCTCGACTTGACTAAAGGATTACGGGGCGCATGCTCTATGAATGGTACACTTTGAATGGTACCGATGGACCGGATTTACACTCCATCGTGGTTTTGCATAATTGTCAGGTTTTCTTTTTGTTGCTGGACCAGAGTAGCATGCCGGGCATAGCTAGTTGTGCCCGCACAGGGGCGTTCAAAACGGCCCAGATCCAAGAACACAATTGGGACAAAAGAACACTCTCTCCTACAAAAATAACTTCACTATTCTTAGGGAAATACTTTGAATGGGTGACCATTCGAAAGAGTTTGTGGAACTTTCGGCATGCAGTGTATACATGCGTCATATATAAGGCACATTGCCACGATATACACATATATTCACAAAGTAATTAGTGGTTTTCATTGCTTGCGAGTGTGTGCATCTTTTGGTTTCCACCAAAACAAATACATAAACTTTTATTGTCTTAAACCATTAAAAATTTTAGAGAGACTTATCACAAATCAAAGTTATGGTAGCATTAAAATCTGAAGTTGCTGGGACTGGGAGCCATGCTTAGCAATGCAAGTTAGTAACTATATATCTGTCGCCGGATTTTTTTCTTGGGAGGTGGATTGAAAAAGAAACATGCAGTATACAATGAACGGATTATATTGAGCTTTGCTCATTACGCCAATTATTGCAGTCAGTCGATGAGAAAACAGATCTGTGCATTAACCTGTATTTGGGGAGGGGGTTGCAAAACCTCATAATATAGTGCAACCCTTCATCTCAACATAATAAACTCCACCCAACCACCGTGGAGGTAGGAAACACTCCATGCATCCACTGAGCCGGGCGGGTTTTTCACTATACGCTTATGCAACGTGTATTGAACATGTACATCATACCTACTCTGTCAACAAAAAAATTGAGTTACCATGCTTTCGGGTCAGGGAAAGAGCAATCTTAACTGAGCTTCATTTTACCGTGGAGGAAGGAATCCATGATTTTACTTAGCTGGATTGAAAATGTAGCAAGAGAACCTCATGTAAATCTCAGATACACTTTGACAAGTTAGGCCAAAGTATGTCTGTAGGTATATGTTCCTTGAAGTTGAATGTCACATCATTCGGAAACGTAGCCTATAGCCCTATACTATTAGTCTAATCCTTTATACGTAGTGTCAATTATGACCCTCCATTACAATAATATCGAGGATTTTCCCCTATTAAACCAAACCATCATCAACCGGATTATCGTGGTTTATAAATTACTTCCTGCATTGGTATGGGTTACTTGTCAGTGTCACACGTGTCCGACGTGGAAGAAAGGGAGTGCTAAACGCGACTTTATATACATGTACTAGCATAATAATTTATCACAGTAAACACACTATCGACCCAAGTTTTTAGCTGCTGAATAATAACTCTACAAATTTCGAATTATCTACGGCCTGTCAAAAATTCAGTTCTCGCAAGGTATAGACTGTACATAGGCCTGCCCGCTATCAGAATCAATAACATAGGGACCGAGAACCTGTTTGTACACTAATAAAACCAATATTAAAAGCTTTTTTTCAGAGAGATGCACTTGCAGATGCCAAATATAAAACAAAAGTATTCTTTTCGGCAAAATAAGACATAAGGATTCTTTAAAAATGATGAGTGTTTTGTGCATGCATGCTTTGCAAAAATTGTTGATATCACGACGTTTTTTAATATGAGCGTATCAGCAGGATTTGGAACAAATTCGGAAGTTAAAATTACAGGTGGAGAACTGTTTCACGACCTGGGTCGCTTCCTCTGAGTTTAACCTAAAGATATACTGTTTGCTGTTCGTGATATTATCGAATTTCACTCCGAAAATAGTTTCTTCTTTCTTTTTAATTATGTTCTCATTTTAAATAGACAGCGAACGAAAAAAAACCCCACTTTTAATTATGTACAAAACTACAATTTCGAATTAATTGCGGGCTGTGGAAGCTCAAGCATGGTAATTCCCAAAGAGGTACTGCGATCACAATCATTTAATTGGTCCATGCAAAGAGTTTCTGCATACCATGTAGTTAACTGATTTTATTTAAGCATGAGAAATTGAGAACTACACATTATCTCATTATCTCTATAAAATAATATTATCTCTATAAAATAATATAACTTTGTTTCTACGCATGCACAAAATTAATGTTGTCCAATCCAAAGCTTTACATGCCACGAGAAGCATATAGCTACCGGTCCCCATGCATATTTTCTGGAAGCGGGAACCGGTTATTCTTGTGCGGTTGTGGCGACAGAAGAATATCCTCAAATGACTCTAAGACGACGAATGAAAACTTGTTTGATTTCGATGCAGAGAAACATTTTTAAAACTTTAATCTGAATGTGAGCCACTCTAAAGATTTAGGTGGATTGGCATGCAACGTCCTAATAAGGCAGGTGTGTGGGTTTTTTTAAAAAGAAACACCGCAGCTGAAAATTAACTTCAGAGGATGCAAACACTGTTTTTCAAATACGTCAAAATAGGCTTTAGATTTTTGGCAACGGCCGGCTTTCATGATAGGGGGCGCAATCACTAGACTAGGTGCATTACAAGCACATTAATTTTGCAGTCTGCTGTCAAGTTCAACGGTCACATATGGGGGGGGGGGTATGCCAGACAAAACTGGCGCTCTTCCAAAGAAGTCGACAACTATAATATAGCTCCGTTGCGCAGCAGGTAGCGAACAACTGGCATTGGGTTACCAAACAATGCTCAGTTTAGCCATAGCGCTTGCTGGCTCTATGGTTCAGCGGTACCTGGGAATTGAAACAGTACTGTCTGGCTTCTGGTGTCAGAACAACATCAACTCAAGGTCCCAGTGCAGTGCAGTGAAATAATGTATAAGAATTGCTTGCCAGAATTTTGTAAAGGTCACGAAGAGAGGTTGATTTGGCAGGATTGTGGAGATAATGCCAGCCGAGATTTTATTTACCGATATGCTGAAAATACATTTAATTTTAAAAGTAGTAACATAAACACAAACTTTTGCAAAATATATTATAGTGTTATAGGGCCAATGCAACGGGTCTTATATCATCGCAATTTGTTTGCCACACATCAAGTAATTTGGATGCATGAATTAAAGAAGAAACCAAATACGTTTACCATTTATTCTAAAATGATAAGTTACTTTGAGGATCGTGAATGTGGAGGATTGTCATTATACCTGCACCGAGTTTTGCAGGAGATTTTTGCCCTTTTTTCGTGAACACTATTTACATTAGTTCAGGCTCATGTGCAAATTCTAGAACTCCCAACTTGCATAATGACTACGGCAGGCCAGACAGCTTGTATGATTATGACGGACAGGCAGAAGGTACACAATCAAACCATAACGAGCAAATGCAGGTTTTCGCGAGAACTATACTCACAACAAGTAAAGCCACAAATCCCACGCTGCTTACGCGCACTGCGTAGGCATGCAACAATGTCTAGCCTCAAAAAAAAAAAGATAATGCAACGCCCCCACATTTTAAAGTATTTTTTTCCGAGTAATGAAACGTTATTTCGTAAATGAGGCATGAACCCCCCCCCCCCCAAAAAAAAAAACGCCCACGTTTAGATAGAGTAGTAAGATACAAATTTGAATTGCGGTGCGACAATCATTCAGTTTTCGCAGGATGGACTGTTTCCTGCCATTTTAAGTAAGATTTGAGGCCTTACCATTTTGCAAAGCAGCCCTAAATAAAAGCCTTTTCAGAGTGTTACAGGTGTTCCCCCCTCGAAAAAAACCCCGAAACTAAACATAATATGTATGAAATCCTTTTCTTTTTCGTTAAAATAATGAAAAGAATGTTCGCGACTCCCACGTAACCCATTGGTTCGAAGGCCTACCGAGTTTGACCGAGCTAATGGCGGAAGACGCCGATAGCAACTTTTGTAAAGTTACATGACCAAACGTCGTGATCTAATTGATTGACAGGACAGAAGGGTCCATTGTTGATGTTCCCGAGATTACATGCAATACGCCCGAAGTTTCGTTCGCCTATACCAAAGAACGATTTACCGTCAAATTCTCTCCAAACCTATAGGGAGTTTTGGTGGCCCTTGAACTTAAGTGTCTGCCGCAATAAAAGATTCAAGTTTTGAATCGTCTTTGATTTTGTATTTCGTGGAGATTCATCTACTGCTATTTATATCCACATCCATTTATTTGATCACCAATCAGGGAATGTCTTCATCGGGTACAACTCACAGTTATTTACCAATCTACAGCCGTGTCGTTTTTCATAAATTGGGGTCACTATATGCAGTCGTCTCGAATGGCCGTCGTGGGGGTTGCATAATATACACAAACCAGATCGATCGCATTCTGACGAATGGGTGATACTGAGACTAATTTTTAAATTTTGGCTGAATTTCTGTCACCTTTTTCTTTCATGCAAAATCTCGTGGTGGATCAAGGAGGAAGGGGTTTCCCAAGGGTGGGGGTTGTTGAAGTGCAAGAGGTGGGGGGCGGAGGGGAGGGGTTGCTGAGAGGTTCAACGCATGGGACCAAAGCCCTATGATACAAGATTTGCAATGACAGTTAAGGAAATTTGGGATTTTTATATTTTATTTTACAAATAATTAACATTTGTCAGTCGGAGGGGGTGGTCAGCCACCCTATCCAACCCCTTGGATCCGCCATTGAAGTCTCTTTGTACAAAACGTGCAATAAAATGGCGTAATATCTTATCTCACTTTTATCATACTGTAGCCTAAAGATACATAAAGATCTGCAGATATAGTTCAAGCCAAGTAAACTTTCAGATAATAATTAGGTTGGGATAAATGTAAATGATTAACCACATCATCATGTCACTAAGCTTCTTACAATTTATACAAAAGGTTCTGGATACATGACAACAATCGTTGTGTGACACCTAGTATAAAAACGTATACAATAATGAGTGAATGTTGTTCTAGGAAAGTTGGTGCTCTTATGTATGTTGTTGTGTTGTTATGTATTAAGCTCTTCTAATTTTTTTCCATAGGGTCATGGTTCTTTGAACATTCATTATTTGCACGAAGTGAATAGGGCAAACTTGTACATGAGTGAGTGCATGTCCACATTCGCTAACGTTCGCCTAACACAAACAAACGTATTCCTTCAAAGCGATGCAATGTTTGTATAACTTGTTTGCGTCTGATTTATGGTCCAACGTGCTGTGAACATGTCCCAGGCCTTTCAAATCACGTGTGTATTTGGGATGGAATGGGTAAACTTTCAACAAATCTGGACGTGCTGGTATGAGGATAACAGACGGCGCCCGGCGGTTGGGGGCAATAACGATTAAATCCAAGCGCGCACCAATACATGTATAGTAACAATGTACACAATTTAAGTAGGTGAAAGTGATACCTCAAGTTGAAAAATATAATTCAATATTGTGATTGAACCCACTGACAAGTACCAAATCGAAAATGTTCTACTGTGCCTTGCAGTCTGCAAAAAAACTTACAAAACGAACCTCTTGTCAAGTCGTGCATCTTAACTATAGGAGTTCCATCTTAGCCACTTTTGCACATCAAATTTGTTTGCTCTCCAGATTTCAATTAAAACTTTACACATTAATTTAAAAAAACACACTGACGATCCAATCATTGTCGAAAATTTTATAGATTTATACACATGACATTCACATGTGTTGTATGTTTAAGGACATTATTATTTTATGCATCAGCACATGTGCACCAGAACTGTTCAACTGAAAGCACAATTCGTGTTCAATGGTTCAATGTACCAAGGACATCACTATTTTAATATTAAACAAGAATGTATTATGTTATGCATCGAGGAGCCAGACGACGAATCAAACAATCATGACCCTAGTACCTTGCGAACCCAAATTTACAAAGAACAGCTTCATTGCCACTTCAATAGAGTCCGATTTTTATAGGAGTCGGATTTTCATGTGACAACGGTATTATCATGCTTTTGACAGCCCCATTCAAAATGGTAGCCCCTCAAATTTGTTTTGTTTTAAATTCTATTTCAAGTTCTTGAAAATCCTGTCACGGTATTATCACGCTATTGATAGCCCCACTCAAATTTGTTTCGTTTCAAATTTTTATTTTTTTAATTTTATTTATTTATTTATTATTATTATTATTTTTCCTTGAATCTAGTATCGTAGTAGAGACCGATTAGCAAGTCTACGTCTCCCGGGTTTTCGTGAAAACTGCACATCACCTTGAAAAGAATGTGAAGGACATAACACAATTGGACAACGTCGGTAACGACGGTCCAATGCATGACATTCTCTGATGTTTCTATATCTATACTGGTCTGGAAATAAACGGCGCTGACCTACCGCAACTCAGAAAAGACAGCAACCTAGACACGCCCACAACCACAAAGGTCCTCTTACCATTTATTTCAATTAAACATTCCAAACGGTAAGCACGGATGCTTTTTTCCCCCAGCAAGATCACCCTTTAAATTGAAAAAGTCAAGTGGCGATCATTATCCTCATAAGTCTAACCACAAAACTTACACAAGTCATGTAGGCTATAAGTAGAGTTTCGAATTTCGGGCGGGTTTAATCGCAGTTAAATCCAAATTAATTAATAACGAATTTATTATTGTTGAAATTCCAAATGAAATTTCTTTTGAGAAACCTGTAATAATAATTATCACAGGAATGTTTTCTATAACAACTTAACAAGTTAAACAAATTAAACATGGCCTTGCCAGACGACAAGGTTTTTATATATTGTTCTTGCTGAGAAATCGTACAGTTCCTAAAAATACAATATGACACAACTGTATAATAAAAAGAGAACCAGATGTCTTTTTATCATTATGGTTTTATTGTTTCTGAATAAATTGTACGCAGTCTCATTGTAAGCGAAATAATTATTTCGCTTAGTAGACACAAAAGACACGACAAGCACATGACGCTGTAGGTAACGAGTCCCCAGACGTTTATTTTTATTTCCAAACACAACATGATGGCCCATATCTATGGGTTGGATTAAGTACACCGCATGCACCGTATCATTACACGCATTGGTGTACCCTTGAGGTGGGCGAGTTCACTAGTACTATAGGAAGGTAAACTTTTGTCGGTTAATCTTGACAGTAACTTATATCAATTAATTATTTTAAGCCGTCAGTATCAGTCAATGAACAGTCAGTATCCATTCATAAAGAAAAAAGTGTCATAACAGTTCAACGAACTGGGTATCCAGCCCTTAGGAACTCGAAGTGGAGTGTGTTTTCCTGAACAGTAGACTTACATATCGATTGCGTGCGTATTAAGATAAACCTTATGACCTAAAAAAAGAAATGGAGCAATCCCGACGCGACGGACATGTATAGTTTGTTTGGGTTCGGTGTGTTTGCGTATCATGTTTCTCTAAGGGTAACTTATCTTTGTTGAAGTAAAGACTTGCAAACAAGTCGACATCAAACTTTCGCCGTGATGTCATAATTCAAGTATTGTGCAAAGCTAAACATGTTCGAAGGCCTATGTGCCTCTTACTAGTAGTACATGTATAGGTACTTTCCTCCATGATTCCACCAAGACCACGTCGTGATACTGATCTATTTATTGATTTTTGTTCAACAAAAGCGGCGCTTGTGTCGTCGATTGCGCCCCTACTGAAGGCTGCAAAGTAAATGGCGCGAAAGTATCGCCAATGCTGTGTTGCACAAAACGTATTTCAGCTCTTCACGTAAATATTTCAACTTACAACATGGATGAAATAAAAATCAAGAAACCTTTCAAGGATCCCTCTTTATTTCGGATATGTAAAGAACGGTGACGAAAAACAAATGTTGCCGTGTGCTTCATGAGGAGATGTAGTCCACGTCGCGACAAAGTGGCATTTGCCCAACACTCAACAGATAACAACATTTCAATTCAACAGAGTTTGATATCCAAGATTGCACAAATAAAACAAAAAACAATTAACATTTTGGTTTTAAATCCGTTAACCCGATTATTTATTTTGCTTCTCTGGTGCAAATCATTCAAGTAAATGACAACTCAAACTGCTATGAGTATTTATATTTTGCAAAATTTATAATGATAAACATGCTTCCTTTCTTTAAGTCTTACAAGTAACAAGCCACAGCACTGCGGCTATTTCACCACAATGTCAATTATGCATGGAATGCGCTTCGCTGGTATACCATTAAACCATAGAGCACGGTCCTTCCTATGTGCTGGTATTCAGAGCTTCAACTTCCATACATCACAATTGAAGTTGTAAATAAAATGTTTTCATGTGAATTTTACAGCGAACTATATGGACAACATTATACAAACGTCGTCAAATGAAGTTAGGCAAGCACATCATGTACATATACACTCATGTCTTATTAATACATTCCACGTCCAACCCCTTTGCTAAGGCATGTAAGGCCCCGATTTTTCTGCGTGATCACATACCTAACCTAAAGTCAACGGGGTGTGTCTGAAATTTCCCCGGTGTAATGTGGCGCAACATTGTTCACAGAGCGTTGATATTTACAATATATATTTTTAGAGTGCCCATTTCAAAAACATAAAACATTTCCGACAGATCTTTACAATACCATAATTGGTAACGTGTTTTCTATTCAAACTGTGTAGTTTTAATATGTACACTTTAGTTTATAAAGTAAATGAACATTTCGAATAAACTCACCCGGTTTCCCTTTGCCTGATGCCTTCAGTTTGGCAGCAGCCCGAGCCGCTGCCCCTTGCTCGTCTGAAACATCCCCTTCCATTTCGATTCTCTCCTCGCCCTTGCCTTTGACCGCTTTTCTTCGTCCACTCCGGCGAATCCTGAACGACCGGCGGAATGATCCATTCCGGAGCGACTTGAAACTCAGACGCCTTTTTTTCGGGGATGGCGGACCGTTGCCTTTGCCCTCCGCGGTTGCCCCAGCGTCGACGGCCCCCGATGCTGACACCGAACCTTCAACGTGAATACCGGCAGAAGCACTCTCTTGGTTGCCCATCTTTCCCACCTTTTTTGTCGGTTTAGATTTGCTCCGATTTATGGTTCTCCAAGAATAGTCAGAACGGGGAAAAAGTTTAAGCGTGCCAATGAAGTTGCAGCGCTCACGACAAAGTTACATATCAAGGACCAGTTCAACGACGACTATTACCCTGACAGGGCTAGAGCTGTGAAGCTGTCTCACACATTGAGTATGCAGCCCACAAAATATTCATGGTACATGTAGGTAAATGCACGTAGGCGGAGGAGTGGCTTCGCAGCTTCCACAACCCAACGAGCCCGTGCATTGCACACAATGCATGTACTGTAGATGTACAATGTACATGTACATGTACAATGTACATGTAGACGTAGGTTTACAACGCACACACCCGGCCCAGGGACCAGGTACAAAAGGTTTGTTCACACACAAAGCGTATTCAAATTGAAGTGAAAGCACCCAATGGACCAAAACGCTTCGTCCTTGCTGGTGCTGTTCCAATAGTTCTAGTGAACCCACCATTCAAATACCAGTGCAATTTCGTCATTTTTTTGGGACTAAAGTTTAGCCATGTATATAATACAGTGGCATTCAAATTTGTTTGATGTCGAATTTACTTGTTGATCACTGTACACACGGGGCTCCACAATGTCTGTTTCAGTCTCATGATTTTTATGTATCACACATGATACCATGGATGAATAAAAATACAGGTCAACAGACCGTGGAGAACAGAATTTACCGGGTAACAGCATTCAATATATACCCATCCATCAGGCTCTCTTTTCAAGAGCATGTAAAATAGATTGGCACGAACATCCTGCACTTTTAAATTTTCTTATCTCGTTCAGAGACCAATTTTATTGAAATTCAACTGTACTTGAATCCTAGCCCCGTGCTTAATCCTGACTGGTGTGCATACAGAAACCGGCAACAACTTGCTTGCAAACGAATTTTGACCAAAATGAAAGTGTTTTATGGTTTGATGTATCAGGCCGCATGAGGGTCACATCATTTAAATGGTACAATTTAGTTGGTCGATGAGTACACCTTGTTTTGTGACATGATATTCAATAAAACATAGTGGCGTGTAAGGTTTAATAAAAGAATGTTGGAAAATGATACATTGAAAAATCTGATTCTAAAATACTGCAAAACGGTATCCATACAGTATATTTCAAGAAGTAGTGCATGACAAACTGTTTGATGTAATGTATGCTTACTTAAGTTACTTAAAAAAAGTGAACACCTATATTTAGGTATACCATGAAGTGACCAGTTCATTTCTTTAATTTGTGTGTTGTCACAAAATTTCCCTCAAACATGCGAATATTTTGCTTCGTTGATCATCCCGCCTTCATCGAGTCGTTAACTCGTTGTTTCTATACGGTCACAGTGAAAGGACACATCCACGCACAGGGGTGAACTGGAATTCGCTCGTACCCGTACCCCCGCCCCTGCATCTAGAACTGGAATGGTTTGTCATCTTGACGGGAGACTGTGCTGTCTCCTGCAGCCAGCAGGGTCATTCTTTGGACCTCAATTCAACGGTAATAGGACACGATGCCCTAAAGTACGTAGTGCTGTGTCTGGCCGTCTGACAGAAAATGATGACCAGTAATATGTTTCATTTCTCCATGGTATAACGAACACATTGTAGGCCCTATACTTGCATCATTTTATTGTCACTTGTTATTTGGCGAGAAAGCTCTGATTCTAAATCTTCTACATGTATATCGTTTTAACATTAAAGAGTACAATCTATATAGGGCCTATAATAATAATAATTATTTAAACAAAACACATATATAGATTGGAAAGTTGTTTTGAGTTTGTTAAAAAAAACACAATTGCAATAACCACTATGGCGACACAATTTGTGAATGTAGGTCCCGAATGCCGTTTGAAAAGAGGCTTTTGTAAATGTGAAGCTATTGTAATTTTGTATGAAACCCAATATTTTAACATACTTTATGATTAGTACATTTGTATTTTCTGCTCATCTGCCGGGCATGCTGGGAAAAAAAAACCCACGTGCCTACGGTAAACAGTCATACGGGCTGTCGTGGTTAACCCATGGAGCTTAATCCAACCACATTGAGCAATGTGCCCAAAAAATCAAGCTCAGAAAAAAGTGCCTGAAGTCTGTTAGTCATGGGCGGCGATCTGGGGGGGGGGAGGGCATGTCCCCCGATCATTTTTGGGCAGGGGACGCCAATGGTGATGTCCCCCAATCATTTATCCCAGTGCTTTTAGATTGTAACCCAACATACCAACATCTTCACATTATTTTTCCCCAAATAATTTTATAGCTGTGAGATGTTGCTTGTTCACCGCGCCATTTAAACGAGACACTTCATCCGCGTTTTACCTGATTAAGTTTCTGTCTGCACTAAAAGCGTCTGTATTTTTGGGTTGGTTTTCTTGGGGGGGGGGGCCTTTAAAATATTGAGTCCGGTTGCAAAGTTTGTTGACCGTCGCAGTCGGTGAAAAGTACGCTTTCAATAGGCAACACAATAGATTTACTAAAAACCCCCTGTGCACTGTAATGGTATGGGCCTATGGTAAATTAGTTGAATCACAACCGCCGAGGAAGAGACAATTTATGTCGGCCAAAGTTACCGAAGAATAATTGCCAGCGAAAACATTAACGTTTCACTTAAAGGCACATTACAGCCTGAAATCCCCGAAAATGTTATGTTTTGCATTGTTTTCTTATCCTATTTCAAAGGTCTGGTTGAAAGGAAACTAACCCAATGTCGCACTGTTCCTGAGAAAAGACGAAAAATCACGGTTGTTTACTTTTCTTCAGACGCGGCAGACATTTTGTGGCATATAGGCTACGCATACGTATTTCCAGCGTGTCCACTCAATGTACGGTACGTGTTGTGTGACACAAAACTCTTGATTCTCGCATATCCGTAGAATGCGATGCATGTGGTGTAACCATGGAGGATGTTCTTATTCCTCCATGGTGTAACATGTGCGGCAGGAATCACGACTAGCACCCATCAACAGCTCGATTTTTGAGAGCCAAAATGTTGACTTTTTAAACTCGTTCTCACAAGAATAACACAAAACGCCCAGTTTTTAAAGGATGGTTGTGTGGACGTTTATATCCTACTTTTAAGTGCTCTTTCCATTTAACATCATTTCGTTTAAACGTGTTTTTTTTAATACCAATTGGGCGCATTCCACAATGTAATGTTCCTAAAATTCTTCCATTTAGGCTACTTGATATGTCATGATAAAGGTCTATCAAGTGTGGCTCGGATATTACTGTGCCTTTAGATAAAGTCACAACTTATACACCGGTGTATACGCTTATGCTATGCACAGAGTTATCGCTAAATCAAAATCAAGAAGAAAATATTGCTGGTTCTCTATAGTGTCGTACTCTATGAAACTAAATATGAAGGTTAACATTCTTGAGTTGGTGCGTAGGTCTGCTTTGCTTGTCCCAGCTGTCGGTCATATTACATCATGATCAGATGTGATTTCGTTTATATGAAGCTGTTTCGTGCACATTGACCTCCTGCGAGTGTATGTGACCCTGATCATGATGCCCTCGTTATGCAACTTCACTTTTTGGCTGGGGACCTTTTTCTTCCGTTGCTAAACCTTTTGAATCTGGCCAAATTAGTTTGATTCTGCCAACCGTCATATCAAGTGCCAAAAAAGAGTCGTCCAGGTTTGGGCTATTTTCATGTGAAATTCTGAGTAATCAAAGACAGCAACCGATAGCCCTTGTATGTTGCGGTGTCTCAGAGGATATTCTTTGTTATTTTATTAACAATGAATTCACGAAAGGTATACTCGTGTCTATCCTTCTCCGAAAGTCAAGAAATAGCTATTGCTATAAAGTATCAACAATGATAACAGCAAGCTCATGGCGTGCAAAGTTCCATACGACAGCCCATCAAAAGCAGAAATACTATCAATCAACTTCCAGATAATTTATAAACAAATCAACGAGGAAAACAAAATTAACTATTCAAATATCAAAACAGCTGTATATGTAGGCCTAGGCCTATACTGAAATATCGAATAATTGAAATAGTATCGTACACTGAAGCATAATACCCTCTTACACGCTCTTCAGTAAATGAAATCAACCATACCAAGGCTCGTCAGTGACAAACAAGAAGTTTCTGTGTCAAGTGTGGCCACACGACAAACAAATACTGCCGATTCTGTGGAAATGAACTGTGGTTTTAAATCTATCCGTTACCTTCAAATACATGTATATAAAGAACATTTTGAATTTCGGCAAACTTTTTGAGACTGAAGTGGTTCGAATTTTTCGATTAGCGAACGTATATAACTTCTGCATTTAATGTTATATCCCCAGACTAACTTTATAATTACGTCCGCAAAGGAGGTTATGTTTTCATCAGATTTTGTTGGTTGGTTAGTTGTTTGGTTTGTCTCTTAAAAAGAGAACTCAAAAAGGTATGGACGGATTTGCATGAAATTGTTCTAGGGGGCTTGGGTGGTCCTTGGTACAAGTACAAATCGATTAGATTTTGGAAGTGATCCGGATCTGGGTCTGGATCCAGTATTCTTTTAAAGGATTCTTCACCATTTATGTGAGTATTACTTTGGGGTGACTGACAATATAGCGGGGAGTTGTTTAGCCTTGACGGAGGTTTGCGCTCTCTGAGTGCTTTCTAGTTTGAGCTGTTTTTATGAGAGTAATACGATTAGTTTACACTGGACATCATTATATGAGATAATGATCGAATCTCGTCGACGAAATTAAATTCATACTACTAGAGGTTTATACACCACTCTGTATCACTTTGTATGCAATTGCAACTTTAATGATAACACCGCTTCGAGCGTTTTAACTTCTACAATTGCATGCCATTCTTTCCACCCACCCCGATAACAATTAATAAAAACGAAACAAAACAAACAAAAACAACTGCAGCATGTATGGAACAGCACGCCAACTAAGCATTCGGGGGGGGGGGGGGTCCCCCGAAACTGTTCATAATAACTTCGAAACCGCCGATCGGTATAAAATTGGTTGGCTTTCCCCAACTTTTATCATGGATCAATATTGTTGCAATGGCAACTGAATTAAAACATTGACAATCATGATTTTTATGGATCAAAAGCATTTTTCCACAGCCCAAACCTATTATGATGATAACACCGCTTTATATTAACATATCAAACCATTTCTATAAAGTAACATTATTTTTAAAAGTGTGGATTCTTATCTACGAATCTTTTGTATTGGACACAAATTGTGGATTCGTAGATACGAATCTCTAGCAATGCTCGGATTCGGAATGTTTTGCACAATACACTTATAAACAATTTACTGCATGTTTAACCACGGACAAATGATCGCCGTGGGTAAACTTGTATTCGTTTAAACACAACATTTTAAACACAATGTAACTTTTAAGACATTTTTAAGTAGGCCTATTCATTTTTCCCCCTTTTTGTGAAACGCACACGCTGCATGAGTTTATCCCATGTTTGACCACTGAACATTTACAACCTTGCGAATTGCGTTATATATTATGTTTTCGTTTTTAACACAACATTCAAAACGCACGTTTACACATTTCCCCCTCCCCCATTTGTTTAATCATTTTTTTTCACCTCCTTATTTTCAGGTGACGTGGAGAAACAGAAATCGGAAAGGAAGTTTGGATAGGCCTATAATGGTTAGCGCATATACGGTACTCACGCCAGAAGGAAAGTCCAAATAACGGGCGTTGGGGAAAAACACTGAGAAGAATGTATGGTACTCTGTGAATTTATGGTGATGTTTGATTTAGAAAAACCAATGGGCTTACAGCAGCAAAACCTCAAAACGGAACTCGATTTGATGTTAAACACAGCTTATGATACCTTTTTCGTGATTTCGACATCACATCAGATTCCGATTCCAGTATTCCAAATCGCTGTGTATTGTTATAGATTGTCTGTTGATTGACAGGACGATAGCTTCGATTCATATATCCGAAACGTCGGAGAATTGTATTCCATAGGAGCTTAGTCAGAAGGTCTGAAGGCAACTTTTCCCTCAAAATATTATATACGACGTTGTATCCGATTCTCCCGATATGAGATCATCTCTGCGAAAACTCTGTACCAAAAACAGCTCATCGCCTGAACTATCCATGTTTCAGTTAAGGGGCCGCGGACCGCAGTGATATACAAATTTCCTTTTCATGAGCAAACTAAAAACAATTCACGGTTTTTCATCTTGCCAGAACTTCACGGTTTTTCATTTTCTTAGAATTACTTCTGAGCTTCACTACGTAAGATGCTCGCACATGCCCTTTATGTAAATTGATAACCACGCTACGAATACAGGGTGAGTCAAAAACACGAAACCCAAATGTCGGGACTATTGTTTAAGTGAGGTTCAGTCATGTAGACGGTGACTTTGGATGCCAAAGGTTTCTTGATTTTGATAAATGTTGACCCAAAGAATGTTTGTACCAAATATGAAAGCATTTTAATGGAAAAAGGTATAGGAACAATGCCAAAATACAATTTTTGACCAACAATGGGTAAAAATACAGTAAAGCGGCCCTTGTTGCAGCTGCAGCACAATCAGATACTATCAACTATAAAGTACCGGTCAATCAACATTCCTGTCATCTTGCAGGAAACTCGGCAGAGGCATATTATGGAAATTAGGTCCTGAGAAATCCTAAAATACCCCAGTCCTGATAGGGTAACAGTTCCAAATATTAGTGGAAACTTCCAAGAAATAATAGGTGTTTTTTTTTCTTTAGCATGCTGCCACCATTTCAGTCATGTTCCCCTTTATCCAATAACAGTACTGAATGTTTTTTTTGTGTGCAAAAAGGAACCAGATTATTTGTCCTTCCAGCCTCGCTTGGTTACGTTGATTTGAATGGGAAAAAATCAAGATAGCCGCAACATGATAATGGTCTGTAGTGTTTGATTATTTTACTTCCATACGCGCTGCTTAAGATGTAAACTCTGTGCGGCCACTCAGGTTAAGTAAAAAATGTACTGTACACCCCGTGAATGCTATAGCATCCGAGTTCCTTCTTTTTTTATGCGTTGGTTTCTATAGCAAATCATCGACAACAATTTAAAAATTGTTTAGATTTTGGTTCAATGTATAGGCCTATTTGCTTTGTAAAAACAGGTAACTAACCTCATATTAATGTTATTTGATTTACATGTATGACTTTTAATGACTGCTTCTCGATGCGTGTATATATGATCCTTGATTTGCGTATGCTTTTCGATGATCGGAGGTTAGTCGAATATCCTGCCATAACCCAGGTTGATATACGGCCCGGAGGGTATACTGCTATAGAGAGTGTGGGTATGATTTTATGATCAACAGAGAGCATTTGATACCCAAGATGAAAATTAAATTAGGTTTGGTGTGCTATATAATAACCCCTCGTTGCCTTCAGTTCTACTAACTGACTGGCTAGACAGATGGGAAAAAAAAGTGGATCAAGTTTCACAACCGCGGAGGCCAACAAAACACATTGGCCAGACGAAACGAGTGGGTAGATATAGCATGTACACAAGCTAGAACTAGAATTATTCAGTCAAAAAAATGAGAGGGGTTGGTATAAAGATAAAGCGCCCGTGCAAGCAAACGAGGAAAAAAGGGGTCTTGAAGACTGAATCACACAAGCAAACAAGCAAAACACATGGGAACAGGACCCATTGCAATTGTGCATGTTCACCACGGAATTCTGTGGTTATGATCACAATTCTGTGCTTTCCATGACGCGTAATCATTGCTATGTAAACCTATGAATACGTTTGTTTTGCTGGTGATCTTGCATTAAACGCTTTATAAAGCCAAAACGCATTCAAAAACGCTAATAACGCGTTCACTTGCTTTGTTTAGACTTTGCGTTAAAAAAATATTTTTACTGTTTATAAAAGGATATAGGCTATGTTAAAACGCATAAAGCAAATGGGATGTAACTGGTATTTTTTGGCAATCAAAACATTTTTATTTGTTTTTTATAAATTGCATTCAAGAGAAATTCAACATGTGTTTAACCAAACATATATTTACCGAATTTAACGGTATAGCCACTAATTAAATCGACCAATTTTGCTTGGTGACGGGGAGGGGCGATAGGGAGAGCGACATTACCTTCAGCACATCGAACACCATAATATAAAATAAAATCAATAATTGTCTCCCATTCAGTGAACGACACTTTTCAAAATGTCTTCAATTCAATTCCATTTCTTCAATTTCAAGTTTGTGCTGAGTATACGTATTGCATTTTTGTTATGCACATACGGAATATACCCCATGTATACATGGCCCCATTTTGCATATACAAGAAAGAGTTAAAGGTATATTTACCCCCAAAGTCTTTGAAGAGATCCATGGTTACGCCTTTGTCCGGATTTTGTCAGTCTCTCTCTGTCTCTCTCTATATATATGCGCCAAAATGAGAGAGAGCAAGAAGTGGTTCCTGTACAGCTGTTTAGTTTGCTACATGCATGTACAGTATGGCTATATCGGCTTGCCTGCAGTAGGCTCAACGTTCTACGCTATAATATATACGACTATGCCAGGATATTTGCAGAAAACAAATTACTCTAGAGCTCGAGTAATGAATAACTTCAGTTTGGTCATCAGAATTTGGTGCATTTTATTTTGAAATACAATAAGCGGCCAGTCATGCATGGGAAGCCAACACACACCAAAAGGCTCCCGGCGCCGCATGGTTGAGTATTTAAAGTGTATGGGCTTCGCACAAGTTCGTATTATTGTGGCTGCCATTATTGCAAAAGTACACGCGTTTTATTACAAGGGCAAATGAATGACCTTGAATGCTGGAATCGACCCGACTATTAGCCATGTGGTTGCCTAAAGTTGTGTGTAAACCACGTACATGTACAATGTACATGTACATGTACATGTACACGTACCTATACGCACTTTTCCGGCAGAGTACTATTATGCGCGAAGTTGTGGGCATTATGAGGGCCGGGCCCTTTAATTATAGGTTGCGCGTATATGGCTTATTCCGTACATGTGGAGGCCAATGAATTTTGGTGTCCCTCTTTACATTGTGATATTTATTGCCCTAGTATTAACAACAGTGAAACATATACCAATGATTTTAGTAGCTCAAATTATAGTACTTTTACCTAAATATCTGGTAGCAAAGCATGAAACATATTATGTCCATATGCTCCAGCAAATGTCTTTGTTCAACTTTTCAATAGTATTTCCTGACAGCTAAATAGTTCAGGGTTTCACGTGTAAACGGGACACAAAGCTGCGACATATTAAAAACCGGTTGAAATGTGTTGTTTGGTTCTTATATGTAATCAAAGACTACCATGTGCACATGAATGTGTATGAAAAATTGTTCTTCATTATGTTAAACCGAGTTAATACCGCTTAAGAATGGCACAATGTTTAAATGATTTAATAACGAATTAAGCGAGATTCACAGTGCGTTAGCCCAAATGTTTCACGTGTAAACAAAATCCAGTGTCCCTTTTACCGGGAATGTGTGTAGTGTTTCTGAGAAATTAAAGATTTTTGGGTTTACTGGCATATCCAAATGTATTTCCATTAATTAGAGATGTCCCATTTAATGTGAGTGTGAAATCATAACAAAGATCACATGCTTGGACTACGTTTCACGTGTAAATGGGACCCCAAATTGGACCCCAAATGGTGTCCCCAATGCGCAATCATGCACAGAATTGTTATTTTTAGTCTAATCAAGTTATTTTCAATAAACAATTGATGTGTTATCCTTGGTAAGACAAAAAAAAACATTTTGAAATAAAACACACCACATTGAGTATGATTATCATAAAAATAGCAGACAATTAATTTGGTGTCCCCTTTACACGTGACACTGTGAAATGGTTTAGACATTGTATTTTGGCATTTCTGGAGTAAATAATGTCTGATTTTGGCTACAATTAATGAGGAATGTCAACATCTTTAAGTTATACTAAAAAAATAGGTACTTTTACGGAATAAGCCATCTATATATATTTAAGATACGGGATACGTGCGTATACGTAGGCCTACGTAATATGTGGCTCTGGAAAACTAGCTGACGTCCGTCACCAATTTGTGTTGTTAGTTAATATGGTATATTATGGCCAGTGAGCATTTCACATCAAAATGTGACGGTGTGTATATGTGGGTTGGGTGAAAGAACCACACAAGTTGGGCCTATAACCAGCTGAATTTTTTCCGAGCCGATTGTAGTGTCCCGTACTACACGTACCATTTCTAATGGTCGCTATTCATGACCAGTGCTGTTCAAGTGCGATATAAAAAAAAATGGACTTCACATCTCGCATCCCTCTGTTCTGTTTCATAATAAAGTACATTGACCATCTATCACTATCAGGTCCTTTCAAGCCTGAAATGGCAAAAGACAGATAGAGAACAGGTACCGGTACTCTCTATTAATAAATGATCACTTTTCCATGTTTCTTCCGTTCGTAGACTTTCACTGATCGACTGTTTTGACGGATAGCCCACAAGTCATCCATATCTTCTTAGTCAAGGGCGGCGATCCCGGGGGATGGCCCCACCTGGGAACGCTGATGTCGAGCGCCCCCCCCCCCCCACATCCCCCTTCCCCTTCCCCCTCCCTCCCCCCCCCCCCAATAATTTATCCTGCAATGCATACAGATCTAGATCTTAGTTTTATCAAAGTTACCTGATTTTTCAAAAAAACTACGGGATCGTCATTACTCATTAGTCAGTACTGACTTTTGCGAATTCGAGAAACGGGCGGGTCGTAATTTCATTGGATGCTATGCAGTGGCGTAGCCAGGAATTTTTCAGTGGGGGGGGGGGGGGGGGCTGGGGGGGGGGGGCTGGAACATTTCATGGGGGCGTCATGTAGATCAATGATAATTTTTTTAGAAACTCAAAATCTCAGTGGGGGACGACTGGGGGGGGGGGGGCGACAAGGTTTCATGGGGGGGGGCGACAGCCCCCCCCCCCCCCCACGCCCCCCGTGGCTACGCCACTGACGCTATGGGAGGTGCTAATATCCCCCTTTTTGCGGGGGCGGTCCTCGTACGTTGCCCTCCCCGGATCCGCTTGTGAAAATGGAAACATTACTGTCGATTCCTCCGTGCTACTACCAGTAACCATCTATTCCTTTGCATGTTATGTAAAACTGACCGTAGTTGCGTTTGCCCTCAATATACCATCGTCGACACGTTCGTCAATTTTTGCACGTAGACAACACAGGTCAATAGGCCTACGTACGGCTGGGCCGGGAGACACGTGAGAAACAATGTCTGACATTTTGCCACCGAGGTGATGTTTCATACCTGGATGGGATGGTCTCAGAACATTTTACTATACGATAAGTTAGTCCTGATTTTTTTTTCTTCAACGCAACCTTCTGTTCCCGACTGGAATACTATGCAATGGACGATTTTCCCAATGAGTCGTTTTCTTTTACTGACACCCATTGAAGAGGAGGACGGAGTGTTGTGACACACTGTCTGTTGCTACAATCACAAATGGCATTCAAGTCCTGAATCCACTAATGTTAGTGTGATTGTTCACACACCGTAGGGAGTTGGTGTTAAGAAAAGATCTTAAGTTAAAAAAATTAATACATGCTCAGCGCCGTATTCAACATCATTGACTTGAAATTGTTAATTGTTTTTAATTCTTTTTAATTCTTCCGCCAGAAACACCGGGGCAAACCTCCTCTTAGCGACATGAGTGTAACTGTCTTTTTTACGTGCATTACACAACGCGTAGGACCTACGGCTTTACGTCCCATCCGAAGGACGAAACAATACGTGTCTTAACCCTAACAGTCCTGAATCCTCCAATTTCTGCATCACACAGAGTTCCCTTGAGTCTGCCGCTTTCATTTGATATGTCATTTTCAAACCCGTCCCTATAGGAGTAGCATTCAGTGCGCCCCTTGCGTCTATGTGAGAATAGACATACCATGCAGGTTCTGTTGCATTACCATGGAGAAATAATACTGTACGGGACATCAGTCCATCGTATCCCCAGCTATAGTACCCATCAGTTGTATCCCTCGAGTTTGGGCGCAGTGATTTTGCCCAGGGACACATTTTATGACAATCGTGCACCTGGATTGGAATTCTTGACACTCGATCCGTTGTAAAAATCGGGAATTCGATGAAATACGTGCATGCAGGGCAAGCAGATTCGGCAATTAATTATGCAAGTGAACTGACCATATAGCGGGATGGAGTGTATCAAGCCTTCGGGAAACCAATGACGTAATTGATGAAAATACAGCGCGCCGTCGCCGACAATTCAAGGCCCAAGAAGCTGATGAACAATAGGCTGCTTAACCTATGACCAGTGGGGAGTTGAGCATCGAGGTGTGGATACACTTCAGTGACTTCACAGGTGACCCCCCAAAATATATACTTTTCCAGTTAAGAATCTTTCAAAGAAATCGGGCAGCCATCTTGATAAGTGTAATGGGGGTCAGCCAATCAAAAGCTTTGGACACTTTTTGTCCAAGATTGCGTCAGCTTCGATTGGCTACCGCGTGGGGCCACCTAAAATTTACAAAACAACAAGCAAAGATGATTTCAGACGGTCGTTGCGGATGATACTCAGACTTCCAGTCTCGCACCAAGACACATACTGGCCGATAGCTTACATATTTAACGGGCGCAAAGTTTATAAGATTTGCTTTGCCGCCCCCCCCCCCCCCCCCAGTCTTCATGCAATGGTATATGATATGTGAGCAGATTCGCTGATTAATTACGCAAGACCCCGCCTCTTGACCTGGATTTAGGGCGCTTTCTATATCGGTCTTCGGTCCCGTTGCGCGTCATAGACAATGGATGGGGAAAAAAATGAGTCACGCGCTCTGTATCATGTTACGCGATATCGCGTTCGGCTATTGTTGCATTACAAATTGAATTACAATTGAATTGACCAATCAAACCATTTAGTCCTGATTTAGGAATGAAATGACGTTACGATTTACTAAAGTCGACTCCGATTGGCTGGTGCGCGGCTTGCATAATCTGCATGTCTAGACATATCAAACGTTATACAGGACTTGGCTCCGTGGATAACGGGTCATGCTCAGACTAACCCCCCCCCCCCCCCCCCCCGCAAAAAAAAATGAGTAGAAAGTATAAAACAATAAAAAAAAAAAATTGTTAAAATATATTGGCAAGCCAAAAAAATAAATAAATAAAATCAACATAAACAAACACGGTTATAACATCTCTGTCATTATTACATTCAGGGAACCACACTGATGGCATAGTAGTTACTATGAAAGGCACTGTCAACATGTTATTCATGTACATTTTTCAATTACTGCTGTGCCAAGTACGACTGATCTGAGCGGTGGATAAGCTCGTCCTTGACCACCCGCTGCTGTAATTAACAGCTGCAATCCAAAACCAGGCAAACGCTCGGAAAATCGCTAGAGGCCTACGCAAAGTTTCTTAAACGGCATCAGAAATGATATGGATTGGTAGCAAATTAATGATGATAGATTTAACATAATCCTGTATTCATTCTGCACGCAATGCTTCGCCCATATAGCTCGGTATTCCTATGCGATGCACCTACGTCTAATACTACATATACACTCGAGCCACTCTTGGGCAAATTTTTCCCAAACATTTTTCCAAAATTAAGGGAATTAACCAACAATTACTGTTATTTCATAATAACGTTAGGCAAATTACGAGCCTTGCCCAACAGTGTTTTACCCAACATTTTGTTTACAGTGGATAGTGCATGCTCAACTTTTTTTCCAGTGGATAGTGCATGCGTAAAGGGTCGGGTAAGTGCTATTATTATATACCCCCCCCCCCCCATTGATTCCTTTTTTTTTATAATAAATATATTAATACAAATAATAAAATGGGGGAGGGGCGGTTGTGTTCATCAGATGGCCACCAAGGCTGCTCACGCACATCAGAGCGACACAGTTGTATTCATCCCCATACATGTAACCATTTCAATGGCCATTGCTCCTCTATTATGTCAAAAGAGTGTAAATTCACACTAATGGAGTTAAAATTCAATCCATCCGTCTGAAAATATAGAGTTTTCGCTGGAATGATTCTATTCTTTTTCGAAGCAGTTCAATCTGAAATTAAAATGATTTCCACTCAAAATCGTCTGGTCTCTATGGGTTTTTTTTCAATTAGAGAGTTTAATATAAAATATACATATTTGATATTGCGCAATTAACCTTGTTCGTGCATGCAATCCCCCGTTTTAGTCATTCCTTTTTGTCAAGAGCAGAGGGACTATTGGATGCAGCTAAGAATTCAGAGCACTGCTCCTCTCATAACGATGACACACTAATGATGAATGCCACAAAAATGTCTTGGCAACGATTCTAACTGCTGACTTGAGAAGGTCGTCTTATGTGGCAATCATTATATTCATTATCGTGGCTTATTTCGTTGTCAGCCGAATTAAAAAAGGGGGGAGACAAATGCCCCCCCCCCCAAAAAGGGAAAGAACTCTTAAGTTTATATAACTTTTATTTAGATTGTATCGTACAATAGAACCGTCGCAAACAGGCGGTCATGTACAGTACATGACATGAACAACGTGAACAAGAAAAGTTCCAGGCTCACCCTCGTAATTGGCTTCTCGAATTTGCCATGGAAAAATAACTAATGAGCCCACCCCAAAGAGAAATCCTAGGTTCGGCACTGGAGCACAGCCAAGTTACTGGCTTTACGTTTGAAAGTCGAAGCGCTGTTTACGATCATATAAGAAAGCACGTCTTCAACAAGACTGTACATTTCTTAAAGAAGAAATTTCCCGCTGCGCCATTATCCCTGCATGCTCGACATGAAATCTAACGACATCGATGAGGTTGTTGCCATAGCAAAGTCAAACACCTCGGTATCATCCTCGACAGCGCGCATGCCCGGGGGTTGTTGATCTATTTTAAGAATGCGAGATCAACACAGCGGGGCTGGGCGATGAAGCATTCGGAGAGTAACAGCTGTGCGCCTTATAAAGTCATTAGCCCAAGACCCTGTAGTCCTCAGTCCAGATCATCATCATCAGCATCATCATCACCAACCAAGCCAAGCTCTTGCCGGAGAACCTTGGAAGCTGCAATTAGAAAGTCGAACTCGAAGTTTAACGCAGATCCCTGCGGATGAATTAAAGTTTGGGATCAGAATAATCGGAGTAAATCAATGGGATGGAACTTGAGCATGGCATAACTGATAGGGTCGGAGTGGTATAAAGTGCTGAAAGCTAAACGAAGTTTGAAGGATATTATTCCGGATAAATTAGGATAAAATAAAGTCAAACCAAGCACATGGAGTGTATATAGCTTTTTATGCTTCAGTTTTAGTTTCAATATATTTTGTAATTTTTTTTTAAGGTAAAATATATAGGGTGCTGGTTTTCCTTGCTTTTTTTGTCGGTGAGATCCCATTTGAAACTAGGGAAAATGCAAAATTGAGGGTTAAGTTAACAGCTCCAAACGAGATCACGCAGTACCAAGAAAGGTTTCTATGAGTGAAAGTTACAAGTCCCCTTGTGATGCTGTTCAATGTATCAGAGTGCGTTGCAGCAATGCAGTTATCATAATATAGATTGACCACTTCTTGATGCTATCTTTTTCTCTTGGAAGCCAGTTACATTGTCAAGATTCCACACATAACGCTAGAGGGAAGGCAGTACACTCAGGGAATATCAATCCATTGCTTTAGGAGACTGATACTCATGAACGATTGTCTTATTCGACGTGAATTCCACCCTTATTATTTTGTGTTTATTTTTGTATTTTTTTTAATAGATAAAAGTACCTTTATAACGCATGGTTTTTAAAAATTGGTTTTATGTTTGATGTCATTGACATCGACGTTGGGGTTGTCTGTGCTAGGGATAAATAGTCCATCTCCAGCCAACCTCGTCCCCAGTGCTTACTTTATTTCCAACATCGTTTCCAATAGTAGGCCCTGGATAGGAAACTTTCTTCCTGTATCCTGATTCGATACCCTCACGATATTTATATCGTGTACTTGGTGTTGTTATTCACAACGTGCAGTACGTTTTTCGCGATCATTCGTCCATACCTTCTCGAAAATATTAATTTTCTTTCCAATTTGTTCATATGAATATGAAATGTGATACTGCATGTTGTCTCGATAAGATCGTAACAGTTTAATTAAAATAAAATCGTGTTTTCGTAACTCACGCCATGCTCGCGCTGAGACGAATTGATTCTGTTTTTACCCCAGACACCGCATACAAAAACAAACGCAAATGTAACGCACAGGCAAGCACCAGACTAGTCCTCATTTACATACGTGTTCAAAAATCTCGCACATGCAAATGATCCAATACCAGGCCGAGAGAGCAGCTAGTGGTGGGCGCGTACTGCTCAACACCCTGGGGACGAGGTTGATCTCCAGCCTAGCAGGAGTCTATACCACCCACTTGCCCACATGTTGGACAAATGGGCTCATTTTGCCCAATGTTGGTCAAGAGACCAACTGCTAAATTGCTTTTGTTTTGCTAGAAAATAGCAATGAAATGTTGTTTTCGGGTGAACTCGAAAATAGTACGAGACACATTTTTAAAGGGACATCGTCCTGAAATCACCGAACATTTATGTTTTAGAGTGGTTATCCTATTTCATAGTCTGGTTGAAAGAAACTAACCTAATATCTCCTGAGAAAAGACGAAATAAAAAAACGGTTGTTTACTTCTGACGCGATGGATATTTTGTAGCACACGCATAAGTATTTTCCAGCCGTAAATAAATCTCCTTCTTGACGAAGAGTTTGCCGTTCCATACACTGCATGCGATGCACCGGTACCGGCATAATGTACGCGGCTAGAAGAGATCCATTGCTAAGCTCGCAAGTAAACTCCAAGGAAAAGTTACAAATCTACCGTAATTTGATTAATTTAAAACAATAGCGGGATTGGGGGGGCTCAGGGCTGCAGCTTTAGCCCCCCCCCCCCCCAAAAAAATATTGTCTAGCCGCCCCCCCAAAGAAAATTCCATAAAAAAGGCAGTAGCAAATGTTAGAAGTGACGTCACATGCGAACTTCCCCCCCCCCCTAAAAAAAAATAGTCGTGAGAAGGGGGCATTTGTACACTATTTGTAATTTAGTGTGCATG
>NW_024037049.1:6784998-7016582 GCF_015706575.1 Patiria miniata
AATGGATGGAGAATGCACAAGCGGAAAAGAGGACAAACAACTTGATATTATTATTCAGCTTCATTTCCCAATCCCACGTCATACTTTTGTACCCCTTTAGTGTGGAATGACCCACAAACAAGCAAAATAAATAGTACCAGCACTGAACTTAAAGTACTGTTTCAAGCAGATGTTATGGTTTATTCTGTGTGCTTTTGCCTGTCTGTCTGTCTGTCTGTCTGTGTCAGAATTTCACTTAGATTTGAAGTGTTTTATATATTTCCAAATGTGCTTGTAGACTTCTTCATGTTTATTCATTAACTTGTGACTTTTATTTACACAGGGCCATGGATTTCTTTGCCAACATGTAAATAACCTACTATTTTGTTTAGCAATACAGGACTGACAGGAGCAGTAGAATTCTCTTCCTTTATAGCATGTAATGCCTTTTGTGTTGAATTGAATAAGCTTATCCAAGCCTTCCTCAATCTTTGTGTTTGAATTCCTTGAGGTTGTAAATGAATGAAGTGGAATGTTAGGTATCAGGTTTGGTTTGCAGTGATTGCTGGTATAAGAGAGATTTTTGGGTGTGCCACGGCAGAGCACATTTGATTTTTGATAGACGTGGATGTCATGCATTGATCCTCTGAGCCGCGCGCTTTTCACAAGCCGGTATAGCTGCTAAATTTGCAGCAACTTGCAGAAGCAGATATTACAGACTGCTTAAGGGCAAATATTGGTGTGAAGCTGAGACCAACAGCGGCTGGATCAGCGAATCCAAGATCGTGAATGACAAGGAAACCGTAAGTTATGTTTATTTAATTATCAAGGAGGTTGTGGTTTCTTTTTAGTTATTTAAAATGTATCATTGCAGTAAATAATGACCAGTGCCACCTTGAGAAAGTTTTGATGGAATAATTGACATTACTGATGAAGTTTTTTTTAACATATACGCAAGTGTGATTCTTTAAGTTAAAAGCCGATTTGTTGAAAAAAAGATTGGAGATTTTGAGGTATTATTGCCTGTATTTTTTGGCCAATCTTTTATTGAATTATTAGATGGCCCTTGGCCCAAGCTAGCCTGTAGCCTGAGGTGCATGCCAAATTGAGGTAGATGGTCAATGAGCCGGGATGCTTAAGACGTTGATTTATGTAGTAGCAACCATCGAGTTTGACGTACTAACGTGAGAGTCGCAGAGACGACAGAGGATGCCGGAAGGGCTGTCATCACTAGTGTTACACCACCGAGAGGCTGAAATCAGCAGGAGAACACCTAATTTTTAAAACACGGTGAACTGTATCATTCTTGTTTTTGCAATAACATTTAATTGTTATTGAGATCTATTAAGATAGATTTGTTTGATAATCTTGATTTGCAAGACATTCTTTTTTTGTGATTTATAAATCGAAGAGGTTTTATGTGGCCAAATCGACTGGAAATTGAATTTGGAAGTAGTTAACCGGTCATTGTTTTTTTTTTTAAATAAAATCTTTGGAAAACATCCAAAGTAAGTGTACATTGGTTTTTTTATGACTTAGTGGACAAACTTAGAAGTGGTTTCGAATGTATCCACACCTAGAGTTCTTTTATTAGTTTAATTTGTTCAGAAAGTACAAACAGAGATTCCTTTAATTACTATTTTTTTTGGTTGAGTTGTGTTTCAAATTAAGAGTTTAAAACTGAGAAGAAAGAATACTTAGTTTATTTTGTGAGACACTTTTGTTGTGTTCCGCATTAATCATGCATTTTATGACTTAAGAGAAATTAATAATCCTCTTTATGACTTAAGGAGAAATATTGTAAATACTGCAAGAAGAAGTGGACTTATAAATTAAATTGTAAATAATAATTGTGTAAATAGAACTGATCTTGTCCATTGTTGTGATTATTTTGTGTTTGCAATCTAATCATTTTATCTTTCCAGCCAGTCCCTAAAACAAAAGAGTAACTGTGACAGTCTGATTGATGTCCTTTTTTTGGGGGGGGGGGAGGGGAGGGGGAATCGTGATTTGTTAGCCTTTGTTTTTCTTTTCCTTTTTAATATGTTCGTTAGCTTGTTTGTTTTGTTCTGTGTGCTTGTATCTGTCTGTCTGTTTGTCGTCCTTTGTTGTTTCTGTGTGTAGTGCAAAAGTTGTACTGTTCTAGTTGGAGAGCTTCTCGAAAAGCTTTTATTAAACTTTTAGGCAATCCATCAGACCTGCATACGGTACAATTTAATGTTTGATATTTTTTAATGTTTTTGTTTTATAGTTTCTTGTAACTTCCCCATTTGGGGTTTTTGCTTTTGATCTCCTTTGTCGTTCTTGCAAGTTTTAGGCAATAGGTCTCGTTCAAATGACATCATTTCCTACAGACCATCCACGTGCATCGGCATTTTGAGTGTCAACTTGCATAACGCGCATCGGCTGCATCATATTTCGAACACATTTCGAGCAACAAGCGCCCGTGTTTAGAACATTTTGAACACTGCGCAATGCGTGCTTGATTGCGTAAAATACGCGGTTGCAGTTCTCCTACAGAGATGGCCGTCAGTGAGCGAGCCCTATTGAATTATGTTACATAATATTTTTGACCGCGAAATGATCTTTAACATAACAATGTAATAAAAACTAGAACGGTGAAGCCATAATGGCTCGCTGTAGAAGGTGGAAAGGGAGGCTGAAGGTAGGGTTGGGGATGGGCATGGTGGATGGGGATCAGGATTCACGATGATGTGACAAGGTGTCACGTATGTTCATCCCTTCCCTTAGTTTGTGCGCCAGTGACTGTCGAAATGGCAGAGGAAAGACACACCAATTTTCATCTGAAAACATCCTGTTCATTTTGCTAGATTAAGTGAGAAACATTCCACTGGATGAAATTAAATGAGTTTCTTTTGTTTTATTCGCCATATTTTTGTGGTAAAAATTCGACATTTTTCTTCGTTTTTCGCTTTCCATTGCCATGCAATCATCAGCAAAAAGGGCCAACTAAAGTTGGGATTTTTTAAATGTTCTCCAGTTTCCCCAAACATGCCACTTATCACAGCATATGAATGAGATATGAAAAAAATATTATTACAGGATTAATGAGTTATTCAGGCATGCAACTGGAAAGTCACAAATAAAAGACGAAATTCAAATCTTTCCAAGACTTTGTACAGTGTTTTTCTATTTTCTATGGCACACAGCTGATCCGAGGAAAAGTTGCATGCCTGGTTATTGGGAATGGGTTTGGGTTCTGACCGTATGAACCATGCACCGTCAAATACGATGTCACCATGCAAGGAAGGCCATGTTGGGTCGTCCACATGGAGCACTGGCCCGGCTTGCGCAACGAGGAAAATCACGCTGCCGTATATGGGTCACCAGAAAAATGTGTACACGTCGGCGGATACGTCCTTCTTTCTTGAGCTGTCCTATTCGCAATAACTTGGAAATGGTATAATTATTTTCATCTATTCTTTATCTACATGGCAATGTCTTTCACTTTTCCAGGAAAATTAGAGAAATATTTTTATAATTGGATTGATACACACATGGTTAGAAGAATTTTGGGGGAAAGGATTTTTTTTCTCTTAAATTTTTTTTTTTTTTCAGAATATTTTTTTTTACATTTGGACAATCTCAGCTCATAGCATAAGTGCACTGGCATGAACATACGTGGTGTAGAGGTTAGTTTTATTAAATGCCAACATAAAAAGTCAAAAAATGTCCTTACATGGGTGTACATGTACATATACGACACCACCCCTGCCCTGTTTCAATTGTTTCCTCACACATAATTTGAATACATTTTGTATGAAAGTTGTTAAAGGTATCAGACATTTTCATACACTTCATAACAAGGTATTATTGACTAGTCACTGATATTAGTGAACAACATTCAACAAGATGAACATTATGAAGATTGAGCCACATCCAGTTACTTTTGTAAACTTTTCCTGAGTCAAACGTCCCACTGCGGACACAGGTTAAGATTTTACCCGTTCTGTTTTTACCATCAACTTCGTAAATCTGAAAGCAAATGAGTCCATTATGAACACGGCTTTTTACTGCTCCATTGTACTTTATTCCTTTTAAGAAATAGGCCCTCCAAAAATGATCATGTAACATTCTGGTAATGAAAACAATTCAAAGAATTGGTTGCATTCAAACCATTTATGCTAAAACTATTTTCAAAGTGAATGCAGGGTGTTGTCTTAGTTCACACTGAAGTAATGTAGATTTCTTACCTCAGATATCTTCTCAAACTTGTCACACGATTCTTGTTGTTTCATCTCAGCTTGCTGCACATCCTTGTTCTTTGCTCGTGCTTTCTCTAATGCTTTGTTTGCAGACTGATAGTCAACAAGTGCACGCATCCTGCGGTACAACAGATCCTTTACACAAAGAATAATCATTTATCAGTCTAAAAGTTGATTTATCCAACATTTCCTGGACACATTGAATGTCACATAAAACTTGATACTATATTATCAGGAAGCTGAAATCAGGAATTTGGAATGTTTCATTGGCCCAATGAGCAGGGGGTAATAATGCTGCAGCACCTTGAGCACCTGTCCAGGTGGATATGTGCACTTTAGAAATAGTCACTATAATTAGCTGTTTTGGTGACACACCAAAACAGCTCTTGTTTTAGTTAAGATTTTTTTTTTAGCTGCTTCAGCGTACACACCAAAACAGCTATTGTTTTCGTTAAGATTTTTGGGGCTTTTCTGCAAAGTGTGGAAAAGCCTTTCTTTCTGTTCTGAATATTTTTTCTTTCTTCTTCTTCCTTTTTGTCGGAAAAAAATCCCATAGACTTTGTAAAAAAAAATTCCGGCCTTCACTTTTGCCATTCATCCTTGTCATACATCCTTTAAAGTTACCATAGGCATAGTCCCTATAGCAAGGATGTGTCCCGAAGAGTGACGTCATGGTGACGTCACCATGGGGTCGCGTGACCTCACTTTAAAGATTTCTAGATTTAATCTTTGAAAATCAATATAAAAGCAAACATGAGGGACCTGAACTTGATTTTTGCGGGAACTGATATAATAATCCAGGGTCTTCTTTTAGTGTGTGTGAAGTCACGTGACCCTTTTTCCAGCCCAAACCTGAAGTGGCTTATAATTCAAAACTGGAAAAAGATGTGAACTCGCTTTCAACGATGTTAGTCTGTGTTAGGTTGTCGTTTCCAAACAAATTACAGGTTTGCAAAAAAATTACTACCAGTAGGTTGAAAAATGTTTAAAATGCATTTTGAGTTGATGTCTGTGGCAAATTTTGTAGTAATCGCTTAAAAATTAGTATATATGATGGCCTAATGCAGACAACACTTGCGAGCAAAAAATAATTAATGTCATCATCAGACCGGAAGTTAGAATGAAAAAACGAGAGATCTATGTGTCTTTGAAAACAGCACATAAGGCTTTTCCGCTTATTCTATTTTGTATGACTTTATGCTTTTTTGCCAATGTGGAGTCATGTAAATTATATTTTTGGTTCAAAGTTCATAAAAAGTTATATTGAGCTAGTATAGCCAACAGATATAAAATGTATGAAATTAGTTGATGGCATCATGTTGACAACACTTTGGATTTGGCATTTGATGACGTCACATGCCCTAATATTTTTTTGCAAAAATCATGAAAAATTAACCGATGACGTCATGGTGACGTCTTTTCAGAATTTGTATACTGGTACCATTTTCTAGCTATCCACTAATTTTCATGACGATCGGACCTTCCCTTATATGTGTTTTAAAAAATCGCATTTTTGATGACGTCATGATGACGTCACACATTTTTCAAAATTTTGTGCATATATCTATTACCTAACAAACATAATACGAGAAGAATTTTGAATTTTGCATGTTGCGTTCGTGAGATACGGCTTAAAGGTCCAAAATGCCAAAAATTCATATAAAAACACACGATGACATCATGATGATGTCACATAAATTTTTGCCTAAAACGCATCCCGGTCTACTCACATACCAAGTTTCAACCCAATCGGACTTACAGTTCTCTAGATATAGGACTTTACAATATGCACATTTAGGATGACGTCACGTGATCAATGATGACGTCATCATGAGGTCACCTCAATTTTCATCTGTAACACATCCCGATCTACCTACATACCGAGTTTCAACCCAATCGGACTGACAGTTCTATAGATGTAGGACTTTGTAATGTCCACATGAATGATGACATCATGTGACCCATGGTGACGTCATCATGACGTCAATCTTCGGGACACATCTTTCCTATAGGAACTATGCCTATGCTGACTTTGAATAATGTATGACAAAGATTAATGCCAAAAGTGGAGGCCAGAAAAGACGTGCTCAAAGTCAATGGACTTTGAGATGGAACAAAAAGAAGAAGAAGAAGAAAGAAATATGAGATCTATGTCTGTTTGCAACAGAACATAGGGCTTTTTCGCATTATGCTTTTTATCAATAACACGTCCCAGACTATGCATGTACAATGTTTCAAAGTATACGGTACAATACTTTTTAAAATTTAGCATGTGGCGTCTGTGAGATATATAAATTGCCAAAAGAAATACATCCATATTAAATCAGACGTGTCGGACTACCTTCGTACATGTGCATGTGTCATTCTTGAGATATGGCTTAAAGGTCCAAAAATCAACTAAAATCACATGATGACGTCATCCTCAATATTCACCTATAACACATCCAGCCGGTCTACCTGCATACAAAGTTTCAACCCAATCCGACTGACAGTTCTGTAGATATAGGACTTTGTAATATGCACATGAATGATGACGTCACATGACCCATGATGACGTCATCATGACGTCAATCTTCGGGACATATCTTTGCTATAGGGACTATGCCTATGCTGACTTTGAATACTGTATGATAAAGATTAATGCCAAAAGTGGAGGCCAGAAAAGACGTGCACAGAGTCAATGGACTTTGAGATGAAACAAAAAGAAGAAGAAGAAGACGAGAGATCTATGTCTGTTTGCAAGAGAACATAGGGCTTTTCCGCATTATAATTGTTTTTTTAACAATAACACATCCCTGACTATGCATGTACAATGTTTTGATTGAATCAGACTTGGCTTGAACAGGTTCCTGTATTGAAAGAAAATGTGACAATTGTAAATTTATCGAAATATTTTTCCTCGAACATTTTTTGTCTGTATGATCGAAAACACAAAGTATAGTATACAGATACATGTATACATGTGTTGTACAGTCTAATTGCACCATTTGTTGTCTAGTTTTCAAGCGAATTTTCCAAAACTAAACCAACTGTCTTAATAAAAAGCACACATTCATAGCTGGATATCCCATCTATAAATAAAGACAATTGGGAAACAAAACGTACATAAAAAAGGAATTTAACATGAAACAAATTGACATGACATGAAACAAATTAGCATTCTCAAAACGAGCCACACCCCCCCCCCTGAAATTATGTGTTCGTACGTGCATGATGATTTGCTGTACACCGCCGTCCGCCCGCGTACAAGCTAAAAGAAAAGGCAGAAAACCTACGAAAATGTCGCCACAAGGACTGGCACAAACTATTCAAACGAAAGCTCGTTGCTTTCTTTATCGATGTGTGGTGATCATTTTTTTGTCCTTATCTAGTCAAGTCACGGCGAAGGAACTAAAAAAAGAACAACCAAATTCATCCTCAAAATCGCACCCCAACTTCTAATGAAACAAATTCTGCCAAAATATACTGAATCTATTTCTGAATCCACATATCATTCAGAAAAAAAAGGTTCGCTTTCAACTTAATACCATGCATGCCATCTTCAAGAACCGCTACTTCTTTTGTAAATGTGTAGTTCATATAAACAGAGCTGTCGAACACTCCGGCCGATTCGTGACAAAGCCCTGCAGATAAAGGTCAGGATTTGACCTCAGCAACGCGTGCGCTGCGGGCTGATTGACATACCATGTATGTGCATATGTACAACGCACGTGCATGTACATTGTGGACATCCTGAGCATGTTTTAAAGCAGAGGTATTGCCAACCTGAAGTTTTAAGCGTGTGCAGGGCATGTCCAAGTTGCTTATTGCCTCAAAACTTCGAAATGTTTTAGACCTACCCTTAAATCGACAATTAAAGTAAAAATCAATATAAAAACTGTCATGGTTGATTTTTTAGGAATTTTCAAAGGAAAAAAGGTCTTTTCATTATAACTTCCGGTATGATGACGTCATCATTTTTTTTCGTGCACAGGTGTTGTCTGCATTGAGGTCATCATATACACCAATTTTGAAGCTATTACCGCAAACTTCGTCACAGACATCCACTGAAAATTCATTTTACACTTTTTTCAACCTACCCGTAAAGGGCGCTCTAACATGCGCTCTAAGGTGTCGGGTTATGTCACATTAAAGATGAATTTTTTCCCAATATGTTTTGTGCAAATTTTAAAACACTCCAGTCTGGCACCTTCGTAAATCCGATCGACTTTAGACTTGATACATACTTAGACCGCCACCCACAGATGGTCCTAGAAGAAATCCAAAATGTTTTGTACACGCTTTAAACACGCTACTTTTGCACTTTTGTAAATGTGATTAATGCTAGACTTGGTACACACTTAATCTACCACGTAGATTATGTCACATTAAAGATGCATTCTTCCCCCTATTGGTTTTGTACATGTTTTTCTTCAAACCATCCATTTTTGCACTTCTATGTGTCTGACTGACTTAACACTTGTCGGACACTAAGACCAGCAACCGTAGATGGTCCCCAATGAATTCCTAACAATGACGTCAACATGTGTCACGTGACATGACATTTAATGTGCATTTTTTTTTTCAAACAGCTATAACTTCGATAAGTCTGATTGGGTTAAAACTTTAATAGTATGCACATTCACAGGGATATGTTATATATGGAAATTGAAGTGACGTCATTATCAAATGTCAAGTGACGTCCCTTAAAGGGGCATTTTATTCTTTTATAGGCCTATATCTACAAAACTATAATAAGAGGTTGTAACTTGACATATGCTGTTATAGATGACATTTGTAGTGACGTCACTTATTGTTCATCACGTGCACAGAGTATTTCAAATATCCGAAACAGCTTGTGTTTGTCCACAAACACATTTCTTGTTTTCGTGAAGATTTTTTTCTTTCTTTTTTGAAGGGCTTTTCCACAAAGTGCGAAAAGCCGTTGTTTTTGTGCTTTTTTTTTTTGGCTTTTCCGCAAAGTTGCGGAAAAGCCTTTGTTTTTGTTCTGATTTTTTTTCTTTCTTTTTCTTTTTGTTCCACCCCAATTCCCATAGACTTTGTACACGTTTTTTAACCGCGGCATTTTGAACCTTAAACAAACTTGTATTCCAATGAAACCTAACCTATGTGAAGACCCCATAGTGAGTATGTGTCCCGAAGAGTGACGTCATGATTACGTCATCATGGGTCACGTGACGTCATCTTAAACATGCAAACTTTAAGACCCTATATCTAAAGAACCATAAGTCCGATTGGGTTGAAACTCGGTATGTAGGTAGGCCGAGATGTGATATAGGTCAAAATTGAGGTGATGTCATCATGACGTCATCGTGTGATTTTATATCGATTTTTGAAGTTTTGGACCTTTAAGCCAATATGCTAAATTCAAAATTCTTTTTGTATTATGTTTGTTAGGTAACAGGTACATTCACAAAATTGTGAAAATTATGTGACATCATTATGACGTCATCAAAAATGCAATTTTTCAAAACACATATAAAGGAATGTCCAATCGTCATGAAACTTGCTGGGTGGGTAGATAATAGTACTAGTACACAAAATCTGAAATGACGTAACAATGACGTCATCGGTAGACTTTTTACGATTTTTAAAATATTAACAATTTTATTCTGCTTACAAATTTAACACTTTAATTCATCCGATTGGCTTCAAACATGCTAAATTCAAAATTCTTTTTGTATTAGGTTTGTTATGTATAGGCATCTGCACATTTTTTTTGAAAAATGTGTGACGTCACAATGACGTCATCAAAAATGCGATTTTTAAAAACACTTATAAGGGTAAGTCCGATTGTCTTGAAACTTGGTGGGTAGGTAGATAGTTTTAATAGTATGCAAAATCTGAAGTGACGTCATGGTGTCGTTGTCAACTTTTTTTTACATTTTCTTCTAATACAAAATTTGACAAAGTATTTTTTAAAAAGTATTTCTTTACATGTATTATTTAAAAAATGCGGAAAAGCCTGTGTCCTGTTCATCGAACAGGCATAGCTCTAGTTTTTCTTTTTTCTTCTTTTTGTCACCTAAATGCCATAGACTTTGTACACGTTTTTTCTCAGTGCCACTTTTGGCATTAATCTTTGTCATACATCATTCAAAGTTTCCACAGGCATAGCCCCTATGGCAAAGTTGTGTCCCGAAGAGTGACGTCATGGTGTCGTCTTCATGGGTCACGTGACACCATTTTAAATGTGCATATTGTAAAGTGCTTTATCTACAGAACTGTAAGTCTGATTGGGTTGAAACTTGGTATGTAGATAGACCGGGATGTATTATAGGCAAAAATTGAGTTGACGTCATCATGACATCATCGTGTGATTTTGTATGAATTTTTGGATATTTGGACCTAAGCCATATCTCAAGAACGCAACATGCAAAATTCAAAATTCTTTTCGTACTTTGTTTGTTAGGTAATAGGTATTGGCACAAAATTTTGAAAAATGTGTGACGTCACAATGACGTCATCAAAAATGCAATTTGTAAAAACACATAATAAGGGAAAGTGCGATCGTCATGAAAATTAGTGGATAGCTAGATAATGGTACTAGTATGCAAATTCCGAAAAGACGTCACCATGACGTTATTGGTTTATTTTTTTATGATATTTTCTCATATTTACAATTTTATCCCGCTTCCAAATTTAACACTTCCTTTCATTGGATTGACTTCAACCTTAGTACAAACCAAGACCACAATGCAAAAATGTGCATTGACAAGTGTTATCAAGATGATGTCATCGTAGGGCATGTGACATCTTCAAATAATTTCTACACATTTTATATCTGTTGGCTATACTAGCTCAATATAACTTTTTATGAACTTTGAACAAAAAATATAATTAAAATGACTGTACATTGGCAAAAACGCATTAAGTCATACAAAAAAATAAGCGGAAAAGCCCTATGTTCTGTTTTCAAACAGACATAGACCTCTAGTTTTTGGCTTTTCCGCAAAGTGCGGAAAAGCCTTTGTTTTTGTGCTGTTTTTTTTCTTCTTTCTTCTTCTTCTTCTTCTTCTTCTTCTAAGGCAAATTATGGAGGATACCAATGTATAATGAGGACACAAAAAAGCAAAATAGTACCCACCTTGTCTGTACAATTGAAGCTTGAAAAAAAAAAAAAGCCACCAAAAAAAAAAAAAGGCAAGGCAGCGTGAACAGAGCCTGATGTTGCACAGGAAATTTGTCTTTTTGCGATGCCAAACTCCTTCACGTGGCGATTTGTTTTATCCAGTTCACCAGGCATTAAGGACTTTCTGCCGAGTTGTATAACAAGGACAATAAAAAAATTGTGCCTGTTGGTATATGCAAATGTAAGGTTTAACAGGTAAGAGAGTCCCAAAAGTTGACTTGAAAACCAATATAAAATAAATCGTGAGAGACCGGAACTTGATTTTTGGGGGAATAGATCTCCATTTTATCTCGTGTGGGTCAAATCACGTGACTCTTCCTTCCGGTACAAATCGGAGGTTCCTTTTAATTTGAAATTCATTGAATGTAATTTTTTTATTGATTTTCGAAGTTTCAGCGTTATTTTCCAATGAAATACACTTTAAACTTCAAAATGATTTCCACACAATGAAACCACAGCCTGTGGTTAAACTGAGGTGCAGTCTTTGTTTCAGCTCTTGATTTGGTTATTTTACTCGGTTATTTTCTTTCGTACATGTACATCAAATTTTTTCGCTGTACACAACGAAACTACACATCGCATCTACAACCAAAGTTGTAGTCGAGGACTTTTTTCCGAGCACCAAGAACTGCCTTCTCAGCTTTGAAAATGAGTACAAGTACTTCCAAGTAGAAGTACAGGTCACCGAGTACGAGTACAAGTACCAGTATGAGAACAGACGACATATTTCGTGATTTTTGTCACGAACAAGTTACAACTTGGGTACAAAAGTGCCACAAATTCTTCACAGGCCGACAATTTTTTTACTAATGAGGTCTTCCAAACGGGTAAAGCCATAAGCAGAGCCAGTCTTCTATACACGCTGATATGTAAAAAAAAACACACACACACCAGTGCCACCCACATGCTAACTAAGCGGTTAGTCCGCTATCAATGCCTTAAAACTAGCAAATAAAAGTAATATTTTGCTCAGCTTGTTTCACGAGATGTATGCATGTGCTCCCATTTTCTCACGGATGATGCTGCACATGCACACTACCCCCATGGGCTAGTTTCATGATTGCTACATAAAGCACACCCGTAGTAGACCAGCGCATGGGAAATGTGTGCAATAGTCTATGATGTATGCTATTTAACCTGTGCATGAAACCTAATGCGTTCTTGGCAAACAGCAAAACTAGCGGCTGACACGTGATGGTGAATTGACCACTGAAAAATTGGCCGTTGATTATGAATATGTATGAGTATAGAATACAAATGATACAGTACCTTTGCTGCAGCAGAATCTCTCATATAGTAGCGTAGAAGATCAGAAAGTTTAAGGTCTTCATCTGACGCCACCCTTGTCTCAAGTTTCTAGTTGATCAAATAGAAATCGCATCCATAATTATGCATATATGTTTTCACGACAAGGCATAAAAAATGACAGGTTGAACGGCCAAACAAATTTTGTACAAATGTACAAATTTAGTTTTACTGTCATGTTAGTGACATGACATCACTTCTATTTACTCCAACCATGCAAACAGGTTAGGCAGGTTTATCAACCCTAACCCTACCTCCTGCAGGATGATTCACAGGAATTGGGTATGACTGATGAAGGTAGAGACATGGCGTTGGGGCTTGAGAAACCTGCAAACTTTTCTTCCACAGTAGTGTGGCAGGAGCTATAGATCTCTCTTTAATGTCACTCCCTACACATTGCCACATGCATCTGCATTTTGGGCGTCAAATTTTCGTGATGCGCATCAGCTGTGCCAAATTGCGAAGGAATTTCTTGCAACATGCGCTGTGTTTAGAAAAATTGTACACACTGCGTGTACACGCACCTGATGGTGTTGAATACGCAGTTGTAATTTTCCTACGAAGATGGCTGTCTATGAGAGGGGTCTGTTTCCCCTTACCAGCAGGTTCCATTTGCTATTAATTTTCAAAATATTAATTTTTCGAAACTTGAAAAATATTGCTGCACAGAAGCAGCCATTGGAAAAATATACATGGATACAAGGGAAGCAATAGATCATTGTTATTGCAATCTTGCTATAAAACGATATATTGCTCTTAAGTAAGAAGTCAACATTTTCTTAAGCATAGGTCCTATGATAGTATCTGTAGAATAAGCTGGTAGGCTGATAGTTGGAAGAAATGGATTTCTATCAAACAAATACCAACTTTCAAATGGGGGCAGAATCCAACAAAAACTGGTTGAAAAGTTTTTTAAAAATACTGCAAGTGAGACTTGCCCAATCCCCTTGTCATGCTGGCATTTTTTTTATAAAGTCAGTGTCCGTAACCAAAATCGAAAATGTCTATTGTTTTAGCAAAAGTAACCTTGACGTTTAACTTGTGGGCCCCAAAATCAATAGGCTTGAAAAGACTACCAAGAGCAACCCCAAACAAAATTCAAGTTCATCAGTAAAGTAATTCTTGAGCATTTGTGCTGACATCAGGTTGGTCTGTACATCACCGCTAAGAAAACTGAACTCATGGCATACAACCAAAGTGACATTATCACTTTCAAGTCAAAATCAGGTCACCCATCAAAATTTTCCCCCACAGAAGTGTGGTGGGAGTCTACGAGCGATACTTACCTGTAGAGCCACTACATTTGCATATTCCCCTTACCGGCAGGTTCCATTCGCTAAGAGTTTATACAACAGCACCCTCTATAATGCTACCCACACTGCCCTGCGCCAGGAGCGCCATGTTGGCTTCCTCTTTTCTTGTGCTCTACAGGATTAAGCTCTTGTTTTTGAACTAGTGGGGAGGAGGGAGGGATGCTCTACAGGTAAGTATCGCTCGTAGACTCCCACCACACTTCTGTGGGGGGGGGGGAAGTCTACTTCACTCACTTACCTGTAGAGCCACTACATTTGCATAGAGTAGCACCGCCTTAAGGCGGTGGGCAGTGAGATATGTGTATTGTAAGTTCTAGTTTAATTAGTATGGAAGTATATATATAGACAATATAAACTCCCTTAGGAATGAGATCCGGAATGGGACCGTTCGAGAACCGGGCGAGCTCGGCCCGCCCAGTAAGCTGCCGCCCGCTTCGAACACTGTACCCGCCCGGTTACTCAAGCGTGACGCTCGGTTGACTGCTGGAGTGACCCTCTGGGTCACAACAATAGCTGCTATCAACGGATTAGTGGTTATTGTTCGAGGATTACAGCGCCCAACTCAGGTTGGGTTGGTGTGGAAGACCCTGGCTATCATTATATTTTTTTGTGGAATTTTATTCTTTTCTAGCTTCATAGAATGCAAGTGTTTTGTTTTTGCATGAAATCATTTGACAAATAAACTTGATACAACTGCCTAGTTTGCAAAGTTCTATATATGAACAATGGTTAAAAGCTAGATGATCAAGGTGTGAATTTTTTTCTTTGAATTTTTCGAAATACGATGTTCGATATCTATATTCTCGGATTTGATCAAATGTACGAAATACCTTATTCTGTATTGAAATAAAGTATTCCCCTACGACCAACATGAATTGTTTTGAGTGTGGTAATAATTTGATGTTTTTTAATTTTAGACTACGACACCGCACTTGCCCATTATTCATGTTAATTCATACGCATTTTAAACAGAAAAGTCTGATACCCGTTTGAGAATAGAAGCGGGCGGGCTTGGCCCCCGATCGGTATGAAGTGGCCCACTCGGTAGCCCCGATCGGTAGGAATTCTGGGCACTCTTTTATTCAAGCGTGACGCTCGAGAAGCGGGTGGGAATGACCCACTCTGTAACTCCCGATCGGTATGAACACTCGGTTATTCAAGCGTGAGCTTGGTTGACTGGAGTGGCTCTCTTGGTCGCTATCAACGGATCAGTGCTTATCGTTCGAGGATTACAGCGCCCAACTCAGGTTGGGTTGGTGTGAAAGACACTGGCTATCATTACATTTTGAGTGGAATTTTATTCTTTTCTAGCTTCATAGAATGCAAGAGTTTTGTTTTTGCATGAAATCATTTGACAAATAAACTCGATACAACTGCCGAGATTGCAAAGTTCTATATTGGAACAATGGTGTGATTTTTTTTCTTTGAATTTGTCGAAATACGATGTTCGATACCTATATTGTCGGATATGATCAAATGTACGAAGTACCTCATTCTGTATTATTTGAAATAAAGAATTCCCCATATGACGAACATGAATTGTTTTGAATGTGGTAATAATTTGATGTTTTGAATTTTAGACTACAACACCGCACTTGCCCATTATTCACGTTAATTCATACGCATTTTAAACAGAAAAGTCTGATACCCGTTTGAGAATAGAAGCGGATGAGCTTGGCCCCCGATCGGTATGAAGTGGCCCACTCGGTAGCCCCGATCGGTATGCATACTGGGCACTCTTTTATTCAAGGATGACGCTCGAGAAGCGGGTGGGAATGACCCACTCTGTAGCTCCCGATCGGTATGAACGCTCGGTTATTCAAGCGTGAGCTTGGTTGACTGGAGTGGCTCTCTTGGTCACTAGCAACGGATTAGTGTTTATTGTTCGAGGATTACAGCACCTGGCCAACTTGCAGTTGGTTCGCCCTGGCTATGATTATCTGCAGAATTTTCTTTGCTATAGAGTATAGAATTGCAGTATTTTCTTTGCATGAACACGTGTAAATGTAGGCCTATATGGGTTTTACTGATTGCTTGACGTACAACGTATTATTTTTTCCCCTTTGTTTTAAGGTTTAAGTTTTTCTGTTGACCCAAAAACTTCATTCACTTTAAATCCTGAAACCAGATTTTTATGTGTACATTTTTTGTTCACCCTGAGACTCATTTCAATTAATAGTTGGAATATTTTTTCTAACTATTCTAATTTCTATCTAGAAAATATGCAAGATAAGACATTGCAAAATTGTACGTGAACACATACATTCTAATATAGTCAAACCATTGAGCTGTGAAAGCAACTTGTGAATGACTACTGCATGGACCACGTTCCCGCCCGTCATCCGTGTACGGAACCCGGTGTCATACGAAAATCGGACTCATATGGAAATCGGACTCTTTTCCCCCTTTTATTGGTTAAACCCTCTCACGTGACCGGTCCATCTCCTAATTATCTATGCAAGAGCATGCGCAATACCTCCAATGAGTCCGTACTTCATACAACCTAAATTCATGCTACACCGGCGTCAAGCGAGCGCAGAGCAAACCTTCTTTGTCATTCATTGAACGATCTCCCTCATGTCTTAATATCGAATACATACAGCCCAACGGGGTATATGTAACTGAAGGAACAGCCATTTGTACTGCTTTGTTGCAACGCCGGGACTGGGTGTCAGACAGAAAGTGTGATACACGCTGTAAACATAATAGTCTGATACCCTTTCACTATACTTTGTGATAAACGGAACTCTAATGTCGCAGCGAGCACATTAACTTTAATGCACGTAAATAGAACAAACTGGGGAATTCTGATCTTAATACTGAACAAAATACCAACCCTGTTTGCTTTAAAAGTCAGATTCAGGGATTCATCGGTGCATGTCCGTATACATTTGTATACATTTAAGGGGAGAAAAACGTATCACGTGACTAATTGAAACCGTTGTTAACTGATCGCTCAAGCTTTTCAATAGGCCTGCGCGAGGGCAATGGGTCACCAACAATAGCAGTCCATGGCAGGGATTACCAGCGGCGCGCCCTTTGATTTGCCGGGTCTTTGTTACCCAGCAGTGAGGATTATCGCCTTGCAAATTGCTTCTTTTGTTCAGGTTCAGGAGAGGGCCCACCAGTCAGACTTGTACTTCGTTCTCTTAATCCGAGCTCGCCCACTTTGGAGAGGAGTCCCAATCCCTTTCTTGGAGTGGGCGAAGCTTAGCCCAGACCGTCTGGGAACCGGGCGGTAAGGGATCTCATACCTTAAGCTCTATGTGTATATACATGTAATAGTCAACCCTTAAACATTCATTAGGGAACTACTATGAAAACTAGTAAAGAATTGAGCATTGAATGGGACTCACCAAGGCAAATCCAATGTTAAGGTCTTTTTTCTGTAGTTTTGACAGCAGATTTTCTGGCTGCCGTCAGGACTGTGTGTCCAGGTCTTCCCTCGGACTTCAACACATCTGTCAGGTAGCAGGCCGAGAATGTGTTGGGAGATTTCCACCAAGCAGCTTTGATGATATCTTCCAAGGGAACCCCTTTGAAGAAGGCCCAGGATGTTGTGACCGCTCGAACATCATGTGCCCGAATGTCCGATCGGGACTGACTTGGCCAGTGGTTTGCTGCCGACTTTAATAGCTGTCACAATCCAACGTGTGTTTATGTCTTGAGATGCTGGTCGATGAGGTAATGAAGACGTAATAAATAGCTGTTTCGTCTGACCCCTTAAGTGTTTTGTTCGGTCAACATACCATTTCAGAGCTCGTACTGGACACCACATCTTGTCTGATGGGATTGAGGAGAGCGATTTTAATTCTGAGACAAATATATCAGGTGGTTGAAAGGAAGCGGATTGATTTTTTTGTCAGGAATCCAGAATTGGGGATCAATCACACCCCATTTGGTTCCCACCGCACGTGGCCATCTTAGTTCACTGCGACGTCTGGCAGTTGCTACAGCTAGCAAAAATACCACTTTTATTGTCAGCTGTAATAGTGAAGCCTGACTCAAGGGTTCATACGGGGCCTTTGAAAGACTAGCAAGAACATGAGTAAGGTCCCAGGAAGGTAAAAGTTTACGTGTGGGAGGTCTTGTTATAAACATCCCTCGTAACAGATGGCCAATGGCTGTATTGTTGGATACTGATGAACCGTTGGGAAAGCCTTTGTGGATCGCCGCAATAGCTGACCTATAATTTTTTATTGTGGCTATCGTTATCTTAGACTCGAAGAGGTAAACCAGAAAATCTCCAAAATTTGTTATAGAAGTATTGGTGGGATCGAGAGAGTGCCGTTCACACCATTTATAGAAATGGTGTAATCTGCTATTATAGACAGTCCTTGTTGAGGGCCTTCGACTCTGTGCTGCAATGTCAGCAGCCTTTCCTGAAAAGCCCGCTGCTGTAAGGGATCTCTTGACAATGTCCAGCAAGTCAGGTGGAGATCTGTTGGGGCTGAATGAATGAATCCCGACACTGGCTGAAACAGCAGATCTGGTCTGTGAGGTAATACTACCGGCTGATGTATCAGAAGTTTCACAAGTCTTGTGAACCATGGCTGACGTGGCCAAAAAGGGCCATGAGGAGAAGTTTGCAGTTCTCCTGCTCCACCTTGGCTAAAACTCGGGAGACCAGAGATATGGGAGGAAAGGCATAAGCCAACATGCCGTCCCATCAGATTGACAGTACATCTATGTGCCATGCTCGAGGGCTGGGTGTTCGAGAGCAGAACACTGGTAGTTGGTTGTTCTTCGACGCCGCAAAGAGATCTATGTGTGGTTGGTCTATCAACCTGAATAGAGTCTGTACCACTTCTGGTCGCAGAGTCCATTCTGTCGGGATGATGGTCCCCCGAGACAGAGCGTCTGCGACCACACTCTCCTTGCCCGGTACATGTGTTGCTGTAAGAGTGACTTTGTTCTGAATACAAAATCGGAACAGTTCCCAAGTTAGGAGGCAGAGTTGGGGCGATCGAGTGCCTCCTTGTCGGTTTATGTACGATACTACTGTGTCGCATTTGATTAGGATTGACTGTCCTATAATTGCTTGACGGAAATGCTGGAGGGCATTGAACACTGCTTGCATCTGGAGGATGTTGATATGAGATGATTGGTGTTTCGGGCCCCACGTGCCTGATACTTGGTGTGGTGGTAACTTGGCTCCCCAACCTAGTAGGGAAGCATCCGATAGTATCACTAGTGAGGGCTGTTTCCTCTGGAAATTGAGGCCCTGTTGTAGGTTGGTCGGGTCTGACCACCACTGCAGGTGTGGAGACAGAATTGTGGTTATACTCACTGCATGGTGCAGTGGATGAATAATGGATAGGACGCATCCTGAGCCGGCAAAATGGCACTAGGTCCACCATACTGGCCATGAGTCCCAGAAGCTTGAGCCACGCTCTTGCTGGAGCAGATGTATTTTCTAAAAACAGCAGTACGCACTGCTGGAGCTTCAGAATGCGGTCCATTGTTGGGCGTACCACCCCATGTTTGAGATCCAGGACTGCACCTAAGAATGTTGGTGACTGGGTTGGGATTGGATGCGACTTTTTCTCGTTGATTATAAACCCGAGGTCTGTAGCCAGACTCGGGGTTAACTGTACAGCTGTTTGCGTGTCCGTCCTCGACTGGTCTACTATAAGCCAGTCGTCCAGGTACATCAACACGGTGATCCCCCGCCTGCGAAATGCTGCTCCTATTGTCTTCACTACTCTCGTAAATACTCGTGGGGATGTGGACAACCCGAAAGGGAGAACTGTGAACTGGTACGTTGTTCCCATGTAGTGAAACCGGAACTACTTGTAATGATCTGGATGTACCGGAACATGAAGGTACGCGTCCTGTAGATCCAGCGATGCTGCCCATGAGTGAACTTGAATGGAGTCTAGCACTACCCGCAATGTTTCCATACGAAATCGTTTGGGTCGAATAAATTTGTTGAGAGGTTTTAAATTTAGTATCGGTCACCAAACGCCGGTCTCTTTCTTGGGAGTTAGGAAAAAGGTTGATGTAAACCCCTGTACCCCCTGTGCTGGAGACACAATCCGGACTGCTTCTTTTGTCCGAAGTGAGTTTATCTCCTGTTCCAATGCCTCTCGTTTTGATGGCTCGAGAGGGATCGGCGTTTAGCAAACAAAATTGTCCAATGGAGGGGAACTTGTAAATTCGATTAGATAGCCCTGACTGATTGTTTTGAGTACCCAACTGTCGTTTGTAGTCTGGAACCAGGACCTTACACATTTTTGTAAGCGTCCTCCTACAGGTCCTACAATAGGAGGCTGGTGAAGGTTGGGAATGTCATTTACGCCATCCCCCAGAGTATCGGGGGGGGGGGGGGAGGAGGCTTGAAAGTCTGACCACTGGTCTGAGGTCTACGGTTGGCTTGGGTCGGTCGTGCGCGAGCACCCTGTCTGTCCGAACCGGATTGAAATCGGCCTCGGGGTGAGTTCCGAAAGGCCTTAACGGGCGACGAGCAGGAATCTGGAAGGTGGGTTTTCCTTTCCGTGCTTTTGGGTTCTCCTGAGATGTTTTGGATGTAGGCTTACGCATATTGATTTTGTCGGTGGCCTCTATGCGTTTAGCCTCTGCCTCCATTAGTTCTTGAAACTTGCCAGCAAACAAGTCGTTGCCTGCCAGCGAAAGGTCGTCCAAGCGCTTGCATGCTCCTTCATTTGGTAGATATAATGCATCCAACACGTTAGCTCGTCGGGATGACGTGGCAAGTGTTGAGATTCTTGCGAATTGTTTGAGGACAATGCGCAGAGTATTGTCGAGGCAGTGAAAAGCTGCCGTCACCATATCCGCAGGGATGGTGGAATCTTCTTCACAGCCACAGGCTAGATATTCTGTGAGAAGGAGCATGAAGGATGATGAGCGCAGTCCTAAATGAGACGCCTCATCTAACTTCTTCAGAACATCTTCAAGTTTTCCTCGGGCCTGGTCCATGAATGCCCCTTTAACGGGAGTTGCTCCGCCATCAGCTGCTAGTTTGTCTTTAGCTGATTGTGGCGTAGACGGGACCGACAGGAAAGACTCAAAGTCCTCTTTTGGGAACCGAAAGAATTTGGAAGCCCGTTTATCTTAAGGTTTCCTCTTCTTAGTCTCCATTACGGCCTTGATGTGTTCTACACACATTTGATCCAGAGGAATAGTCGGGAAAATTGGATTATGTGTCTCTGAGCAAACTGGGCACGTACGTTGCTTGAATGACTTACGTTCCGGGACTTTAGGAGTCTCATCTCAACACAAATCATGTCTCTCTGCACCAGTCGTAATTCTGTCTCGAAGTTAGAAAGGTGCTGAATCTCCATATTATATTTTTCAGAAGATTTGGTGTGGGAACAGTTGGACCGATAATGATGCCGAAATTGAGTGAAATGCTTGCAGAAATTTGGCTTGAGGAATCGTGTCACGGCGTCGATATTTTCTGCACCGTGATGATTTGCTTTCGGACGAATCCTTGTTGGAATACGACGAAGAATAGTGGTGTCTATATCGGCGTGATTTCTTTGACTTTTTCTTTGAGCGGGCTCGAGATGTACCAGATTTAATCTCCGATGATTCGTCCACAATGGGAATCCCCGAACATGGAATGTATGATGAAGTCAATGATGTCCCGTAAGTGGGCAATGCAATAACTCCGGTCTGTTCCGGTCCGACGTTCGCACCTGGAACGTCGAGCGGGACTTGGCCGGCCGAGGCCCCCACGGTGCGTGCCATGCGCTCAGCACCAGGGGGAACGGTGACTTTTTTCCCTGCATGAACACCAGTCTGTTGAGGTCCAGTGCTCACACACGGAGCACCGAACAAAACCACGTCGACCGGGCCCGAGTACCCACCAGCGCGCGCTGTCCGCCCAGCGCCGAGGGGATCGGTAACTTTTGTTCCCGCAATAGATACGGCCTGCTCCGGTCCACGTCTCACACCGGGTTCGGAAACAGGCCCAACGGGTAGTAGAACGACCGGAGCCGGCATGCTCACACATGGAGTTGCCGACCCACGACCAGAAAGCATGTAGACCGTATCAGATACGGCGGGTTCTACGGTCTGCACATGAGACCGTTTTCCCCGTTTATTGTGCTTCACTCCTTCAGTCTGAGGGGAAACAATGGTAGCGGCTTGGGATTTGCCCTTGGTCTTACCACCCTTGCCACCCCGCGTTCCCTCTTTATGTTCAGTTCCCACTGCATCAGTCGGGGTAGGCAAATCTTTAACGTGCTCTGCCCAACCTGCAGGGACTCCAGTTTGGCGGGACGGCGAGACGTCACTGTCTGCCGAGCCACGCACAGAAGACGAAATCGGGGCAACGCCCTTTCGAAGCGACGGTTCTTCTTCCTTATTTATTAACTTTCACTTCACGAAGAATTGTTACACGACACAACAAGGTGTTCTTTGTCTTACTTATCTTCTATTATTACAACTCTGGATGAAAATAGGAATACAGATAAAGACGAAGCACTCAATTATCGGAGGTACTGAAAAACACGTCTTATCTGTCCCGCCGCCAAGAGAAAAAAAGGAAGCCAATATGGCGCTTGGGCGCAGGGCAGTGTGGGTAGCATTAAAGAGGGTGCTGTTGTATAAACTCTTAGCGAATGGAACCTGCCGGTAAGGGGAATATGCAAATGTAGTGGCTCTACAGATAAGTGAGTGAAGTAGACTCGTTGAGAACTTCAAATACCTCCGACCATAGATGGCGAGTTCAGAGACGGACATAAAAGTGAGAAAAGCACTAGCCTGGCAAGCATTCCACAAACTATACAAAATCTGGAAAACTCTTTCTTGCAACAGTTGAATCTGTGTTGCTCTATGGATGCAGCACATGGACACTGACGCAGAAGCTAGAGAAGCAACTTGACGGAATGTACACCCGAATGCTTTGAATGGTACTGAATGTCTCCTGGGAGAACCACTCTACTAACGCAGAGCTATACGACGGATTGCCTAAAGTCTCATATAAAATTGCTGAACAGAGATTACACCTAGCCGGCCAGTGTGTCAGGCATCCTGAAGAAATAGCCTCGAAGTTGAATGGCAACCAACTCATGGTCATCTGAACTCAGAGAGGCAGGCCACCACATTCATTGATCTTCTTCAAAGAGACACTGGGCTGAAATCACCATTGGAGATGAATGTACGTACAGTGATGATGGAAAGAGACATCTGGAGAGACTTTGTATCCTTGGTTCATCGGAAGATCGACCAAGGTTGGTAAGTAGGTCGTGCTGACAACATTTCTATTGTTTTAGCTATAGTGATCTTGACTTTTGACCTGTCGATCCCAAAAGCAACAGGCTCCTTAAGACTATGAAGAACAACCCACAAAGCAAATTTCAAGTTCCTGAGTAAAGTATTTCTCAAGTTATGGCATTGACAAGATTTCTAATTTTTAGCAATAGTGACCTTGACCTGTCATCCCCAGAAGCAACATGCTTCTTAAGACTAACAAGAACAACCCACAAACCAAATTTCAAGTTCCTCAATATATCTCAAGTTATCATGCTGACAATAGTTAAAGGGGCACTAGGTCCTGAAATCCCCGAAAAATTCAAAAAAGTTCCTAAGTGAAATATTTCTCAAGTTATCGCGTGAACAACATTTCTATTGTTTTAGCAATAAAGTGACCTTGACATTTGACCTGTTGACCCCAAAAGCAATAGGCCTCTTAACACTAAAAAGAACAACTCTCAAACTAAATTTCAATTTCCTAAGTAAAGTACTTCTCAAGTTACGGCATTACAAGATTTCTTTTGTTTTATAGTGACCTTGACCTCTGACCTGTCTGCCCTAAAATCAATAGGCTTCTTATGACTATCAAGAACAATCCACAAACCAAATTTCAAGTTCCTCAATATATCTCAAGTTATCATGCTGACAAGAGTTAAAGGGGTACTCAAAAAAGAATACTTATAAAATGGCACCTTTTTCTAATCATAAGAGTTACAGTTATTTTAAGAGAAAACAGTTATTAGAGTTGTTGGCTATTCGTAACAGTTACGGACTTCCAACAGTTGTGTGAAACGTTACATAATCCTCCATCTAATGATGATATTTAAATGGCATGTGATTTCTATTGTGACATTGGGGAACCTTCTCACACGCACAGAGCGATTTTCTTTTATAAAGAATATATCCTCTTCAGCAATGACTGACTTATATATACGTAATTTGCATATGTGACAGTTACAAACGTAAAGTGACCCCTTGACTGTTATGTGAGACAGTTGTACAACTGTTAAACAGATACAGCAATCAAATTTCACTTAACAGTCGTTGTAAGTTGCCTCGAAAAGGTCTCTGAATCCACCGAGGTGATCCATCAATTATCCCCACTGCATTGCCTTCTGGGAGTAGTGGTCTTGTCATTGCCCATTCCTGGGCATTTGGCCATCTCACATGCCTTCAATAAATTGAGGGAGCAGCAATCTCGCAATAATATTAGATATATAATATTCCTTTTATGAAAGAATAGCATATGAATGGTATTGCCTGGCCCAAATGAAATAACAACAGATTGTTGATTGGGGAAAGTGCTTCTCATTGCCTTCGTGGGATTAAAACTTCCCTTGAATCATCAAATATTGTGATGAAATCTTCACAGGTAAATCCACTCAAAGTAAAAGATACAAACATCTCTTCCTTGTCTCGGTTTATAAAATGTTCCAAATAAAGCACTGTAAATGTCTCCAAAATTATCTTCACATGCTACGAGAGAGATAATTGCCAAACTGAGTTCTTCCCGCTCTCGTCTGCTTGTCTCGTAAAGCAAGGCCAGTATAGCTGCGTCATCCATATTTGCTTTGAGCTCAATGATTGATTTTCTTTAATGGTCGTCAACAATTAGTCACAAATACTACATCGTACAACTTGTTTTGCTCCTGTTTAATAGGCTTCTTAGGATTACCAAGAACAATACACAAACCACATTTGAAGTTCATATGTTAAGTATTTCTCAAGTTATCGCACTGACAAGATTTATCCGGACACACACACACACACACGCACCCACCCACCCACACACGGAAGGACAAGACGGAAACAGTATGCCCCTTTGGCTTCGCCGCGGGGCATAAAAATAACGTATTGCCATAAGCTCACATGATGAAATTTAGTAGTGAAAAAATAAGGCTAAATGCCTCATACAGGCAGGACCACTTATCAAACTAGTTAAAGGATTAGCGCTGAAGAATCTTAATCCTCCAAGACCACACTCTCTTTTCTGAAAAGGTTTTCCAAGCTGAGTGAACCACAGGATTGCTGGGGTTGGTATTTAGAAGGCTGATCCGTAATGATCGCCACTTCAATGTCAGAATAGAAATCATACGCCATTTGAATGCCATTTGAATGCCATCATTAAATGGAGGATTACGTAACGTTTCCCCCAACTGTTGGAAGTCGGTATTAAACTGTTACAAATAGCCTACAACTCTACTGTAAACGAAAGTATTATTTCTACTTAGACCATTGCTATGACGTCACACTATTGTTAAAAGTGTGGATTCGGAACTACGAATCTGTTACGCTGGTCACAAAGTGTGGATTCAGAACAAAGAATCTTTAGTAAAGTGTGGATTCGGAATTACGAATCCACACTTTGAACACGTCGGACAATTGTTCTCCATAATGAGCATTAATAGGACCGTATGCGTGAAATCTTTCCTTTCCAAATTACCAATGCATCTTCAATGTCAGATTCTCCGCCGTCACTGCAAAACCTACTTCGAGTCGGAAAGAAATCATTGTCTGAACTATCCATATGTCAACGGAAGGAGCCGGGAAAAATGTTTTAACCTGACGCCACTTTTTTTTCTTTATATGTCATCTCAATGAAAGTCATTCATAGCAAAATGATGATAAGACATGAATCTGGGACTGAGAAATATTTCCAATTTTGTACACAATCGCAGAAGTGGCGTCAGGTTGCAACATTTTTCCCAAGTCTTTTCATCTCCACTCATTGTTAATGCCAATACTTCATTTGAGGCAATGGTTTTAAGTCGAAGAATACACTTGCAAGTGTGGATTCTTAATTACCAATTCACTCAGCACTTCGCACCTCGTGAATTCTTAAATTAGGAATCCACACTTTCTCGTGTATTCTCCTTAACAGAACAAAAACTAAAGCATTATTGCTACAGAACCCTCCTACAAAAGCCTCCTTTAAGCATGTCACCTCTCAAAAACACAGCTGTATTGCTTGCAAGGGGCATTCTAAGTTTAAAGTCTGCAAACAGAAACAAGGAAAATGACACCATAATGTTTGAAAACAGCAATAAATTGGCCCACAACCATCTCGGGTTGTAATTGTGAGCCAAAATAAACCATTTTTATACTTATAAATGGCTGTACACCCATTTATGAGGTTTCATTTCGTTTACAGCGGTACAAATAACAAAAAGGTAGGAGTATCATGTAGATAATAGAAATGTTTGATAATTTTGTTTCAGGTGATTACTGAGGTACACTTATACCTCAGTATAATATGGAATAAACAAGAAAAGTAGTGTTAAAAACACAAATGCACTGCAACCATGCCTATTTCCATGACATAACATTTCCCCCCACAGAAGTGTGGTGGGAGTATACGAGCGATACTTACCTGTAGAGACACTACATTTGCATATTCCCCTTATCGGCAGGTCCCATTCGCTAAGAGTTTAGCACTATAGTCTAGCACTACCTGCAATGTTTCCATACGAAATCGTTTTGAGCAAATAAATTTGTTGAGAGGTTTCAAATTTGGTATCGGTCGCCAAACGCCGGTCTCTTTCTTGGGATTAGGAAAAAGTTTGATGTAAACCCCTAAACCCCCTGGGCTGGGGACACAATCCGGACTGCTTCTTTTGTCCAAAGTGAGTTTATCTTCTGTTCCAATGCCTCTCGTTTTGATGGATTGAGAGGGATCGGGGTTTGGCAAACAAAATTGTCCAATGGAGGGGAACTTGTAAATTCGATGAGATAAACCTGACCGATTGTTTTGAGTACCCAACTGTCAGTTGTAGTCTGGAACCAGGACCGTACGAACTTTTGTAAGCGTCCTCCTACCGGTCCTACAATAGGGAGGGGGGGGGGGGGGAGGAGGCTTGAACGTCTGATCACTGGTCTGAGGTCTACGGTTGGCTTGGGTCGGTTGTGCGCGAGCACCCTGTCTGTCCGAACCGAAATGAAATCGGCCTCGGGGCGAGTTCCGAAAGGCCTTAAAGGGTCGACGAGCAGGAATCTGAAAATGTGGTTTTAATCGGTTGGATGGCATGAATATTCATAGCGCGAATTCCCGCCGTTTGTCACATGTGCAAACGCCCAATATTCAAATGAGATCATTGAGGCCAAGGGCGGATCCAGGGGGGCGGGGGCCAAAGGGGACCATGGCCCCCCCAAAAACGAAACCAATTTTTTTTTTTTTTTAATGTGACATTGCAATAAAGGCAGGCAATGAGTACACCACCATCTTTTCCTCAAAAAAAATGGTTAAAGTGGTCAGAAATTCCCCCAGATCGCACCACAGAGCATCTAGAATCCAAACAAATTTCGGGGCCCTCACAGGCCCTGAACCCCACGCCGTAATTTTTTAGACCCACTTTTTTTGGGGACCAAAAATTTGTTTGGCCCCCCCCAAAATTGTGTTCTGGATCCGCCCTTGATTGAGGCGTGCCCCTATATAACTAACGTCCGTAGCGACATTCAAGCGTTCAGGCCATCGCGTACGCCGCTGAGACATCGTATACACTGAGTTCATACTAGAGACCATTGTGAAGTTGCTAGTACAGAGATCCTTTTTCGGAATGTCATCGGAGGACGATAAAGAAACATTCAATCCAGAAAGACTCTTTGACAAATTCGAAGATTGCTTCAATCAGAAATTTGACAGCCTCGCCAACAACAAGAATAAGGATGATGACGTTGGATTAAAGGAAATCAAAAACAAGCTAGAGGCTAAAGAATTAACCAGACCCGGTAATTCAGCCCAGTTTGAGTTCTGCGGGCAGCTTAAAATAGCCCACGACAATATCAAGATTGCCTCCTCAAGTCGGGTGATATTCAGCAGGCGATCGACGCGATCCAAGAAGCAGAGGCTCTGGTAGCAGACAGAAAGAAGAAAATAAAAATAGCAGATAACAGCAAGGCTGGTTGGGCTACCGTCAAACAACTCGACAAAGGAGGTCCTAATCAATCATCAGAAGACAAGAAGAGAGTTCAAGTCGCAGAAGACGCAGCTTTGAAGGAACTGGAGGGCCGAAAGAGACAGAAATGAGACCAATCCTCCTTCCAATATGCTCCTAAGACTGGATCTACTGCAGATCGTTATCTTTTTTGAGGTAATTTCCCTCTCCTCTATAAAACAAAACTTTGTGTTTGTTCATATAGCGGCCAAACGCTGGCTTACTCCCATGCTTTAATAAAATATCTGAAACAGAATTATCTTTCCAAACAGTGTCATTATTATTATTCTGCTGTCCATTAGAATGAAACTGTTTTTCATGCGTATGAGCGCAGCGAAGTAGCATGAAAATGTGGTTTTAATCGGTTGGATGGCATGAATATTCATAGCGCGAATTCCCGCCGTTTGTCACATGTGCAACCGCGCCATATTCGAATGAGATCTTTGAGGCTTGTCCCTATATAACTAACGTCCGTAGCGACATTCAAGCGTTCAGGCCATCGCGTACGCCGCTGAGACATCGTATACACTGAGTTCATACTAGAGATCATTGTGAAGTTTCACAAAAATAGGGGCATGTTTACGGTGATGTCTCGCTGTTCGTTTCTTCTTTCCCCCCTTTTTACAGGCATGCCAAATGCTGACATCTGTTTTAGCTGCAAAATGCCGGGCCACTGGGCAAGAGAGTGTCCATTTACCTTCGACGGTATTACAGCAAGGGTCAAATCAAGAGCCAGAGCCGCTCCGTCTATCGGTTACACAAGATTCCATAACAGAAGCACCCCGTGGCAAGTGCCAGTCTCCCAGCGACCCGTCCTAATACTCGCAAGTTCCCTGCCCATCCCAGCCATCGCTGCCTCTTCCTCAGGGTACACCGCTGGAGGTCCAGGACCATCCAGTCTGTCCTAAAATGGCCAACTTAGAACACAAGTTTGGAGATGTTTTAAAGGTACTATGTAATTATGATTCATGTGGTTTGTAGAAGACCCAAAGTCTGACAAGATAACAGTTAAAAGGAGATTGACAAGCCATGCACATTTTTGGAAGGAAATTGGTTAATCTCATATGATTATGTCTGTTATTACTGATGGCTACGTAATACCATTTTCAGAAAGTCCTCCAATGTTCTATCGTAACAACAATTCAGCCATGAAAGAAGAATCTTTTGTGACAGAATCGATTCTAGAATTGGTCACAACTAACAGAATTTCTGAGAAACAAGAAGCCTCATACATTGTGAGTCCCTTATCAGTTGCCTATCAAACTTCAGGAAAGAGAAGGTTGATTCTTGATCTTAGCAGGTTGAACAAATTTGTGCAAAAGGCTCACTTTAAGTTAGATGACTGGAAAGTTGGCTTACAGTATTTTTTAGAGAATTCACTTTCATTCACTTTTGATTTAAAGTCCGGGTACCATCACATTGAAATTTCTGCAAATTCCCAAAAATATTTAGGATTCTCATGGAAGATTCATGGTTCTATCAGATACTTCGAATTTACTGTGCTACCTTTTGGCCTTTCCTCAGCCCCCCTACTGTTCACAAAAATACTAAAACCACTCGTGACCCACTGGAGAGCATCTGGTATACAGATTGCATTGTATCTAGACGATGGATTCATTGTGGTTCCTGCTAATTCAGCTGATAAAAACTCACATGGCAATAAAGCAATGCAAATTTTGAATCATGTCAGAATTGATTAATTGAGAGCTGGTTTCATTTACAACGCAGAAAAGAGCAATTGGAAATCGACTCACCGTACTGAATGGTTAGGAATGGTGTGGGACACTGAAGCTGGTACACTAAAAGTCCTTGATAGACGTATAAACAAAATCACTAAAACCATTTCGGAACTACACCAAACAGAGCTCTTATCCATAAGAAAACTACATTCCTTTGTTGGCCAAATTATTTCTCTTTCCCTGTGTGCGGGAACATATCTAGACTCATGACAAGCAATGTCAAGTAGAAATTGCACAGGCCTCAGATGAAGATAATTTGATTAAGCTAGATGACCAATGTATCGCTGAAATCCAGTTCTGGATACAAAACGCGTCTTCACTGAATGTACGTAATGTATTTGTAACCAGGAAAGTGAACAAAATTGTTTGCTGTGATGCGAGTGCTTTAGGATCAGGAGCAATCATATGTAATGAAACCCACACAGCTCATAAACTCTGGACAGAAATTGAATCAAGGAAAAGTTCAACCTGGAGAACTAGATACCATTCATTTTGCTATCTGTTCATTTTTACCCATCATCTCAGGTTCTGAACAAAAAATATGTACAGATAGTCAGAGTGCATCCCCAACGTAGAAGTTGGCAGCATGAAAAAAGATCTGCAAGAAATAGCTCTAAACATATTCAAGTTATGTGTACAAAATAACATCCGTTTAGAAGTAGATTGGATCCCAAGAACAGGAAATGAACAAGCAGACTTTGATAGTAGGTTCATTGATACAGATGATTGGATGATATCGAAGCACTTATTCGAGAAAATTAGCGAACTGTGGGGTCCATTTACTGTTGACTGTTTCGCCTGTTATTATAATAATCAGTTACCACGTTTCTTCTCCAGATTTTGGAATCCTAGAACCTCGGGAGTCGATGCACTTGCACAAGATTGGTCTAAAGATATTTGTTTGTTGGTTCCTCCTGTAGTTTTAATACCAGGCGTATTGAGACATGTTCACCTCTGTAAAGCTAAAGGAATAATTGTTTTTCCTTGGTGGTCGTCTTCGGTTTTCTGGCCTATCCTGTGGTCTAGTTATAAACCTTGGATAAAAGGGGCAATCACTATGGTAGGTCCCATAGCATTAGTACAAGGAAGGAATAAGAATTCATTGCTAGGGTCTAGAGATTTTAATGGATTGGTGTGTGCCATTTACATTGACTGCTCAGAGAGATAATAATATAACTAATTTAACAATGTGTGTATAATGTTTTGATATTGTCTAATGCATCAGATCATTTACTCGCAACACTTTTGGTCAGAGTTTCCCAGCGGTCTGCAAGGGATGAAGAAACAAATCTTTCAAGACGCTATATTAGCTAAGGCAGAGGGTACGATAAACGTTTATTTGTACAACTGTAGAACATTTTTTGCTTGGCTGAAAGAATTCAAATTTGAAATCAAAATCCCAGTTCAAGATAAAATCATTGCAGCCTTTTTAGTCGACTTGAAAGCTCATGCAACCTCGGGAAACATGGTAACTTCTACCGCAGCAGCCATTAAATGGCTACATTCCTTGGTAAACACAAAATCCAATCCGGTAGATTCACCTATAGAACAGCAAATCATTGTAAGTGAAAAAAGACAGCTTCACAAACCTCCTGTGCAAAAAGAACCAATGTCTTTCCAAATGGTTAACCACATTATCGATAAGTTTGGAAGAACTAATAACAACTTGATAGAATTCAGAACGGCTTGTTACATTGCACTGAAGTTCTCATTACTATTCAGGCATGATGAAATGGCACAACTGAAAGCTTGTCATATCTCCGAGTAACCAGAAGGAAAGGGTTTATCCATTTTCATTCCCCGCTCAAAAACGGATGTATTCAGAGACAGAAGCACAGCCTTTATAGCTGACTCTGGTGAAGACTATTCTCCAGTTTCTATTCTCAAGCAGTACATGGCCAGATGTGATATTCAAATAGGACAAAATGTATTTATATTCTCGGCACTCTCCTATCACCCCAGCATACGTGATTACAAACCACTAACTAATAAACCACTCAGCTATACCAGATGTAGAGAATTTTTTCTAGAGGCACTTAAAACAATTGGAGTAAGTGATCCTAAAGTATATGGCTTGCATAGTTTGAGATCAGGAGGCGCGACACACTTAGCAAATAAAGGATTTCCAGAAGAATTAATTATGCAACACGGACGATGGAAAACGACATCAGCAAAAAAACAGATATGTCCAAAGAGAGATATAAAGCAGAGGTTGGAGGTTTCCGCAAGTTTAAGTACAGATTAAATTGAATTCCCATTTTGAGATTATTAAGAAAGATTATTTAATAAGATTATTAACACCCGTCAAATATAAAAAGTAGTGATATGTATTAACAAATGAGGATTATGAATGTCTTAGGGAGAAGATCAAAAGGATTCTTCCCAACTAAACCCAACAATAGGCCCGTTCTCCCGGGGTAGAACGCCCGGCTTACCAGGCGCCCAGCGAAGTACCCGAGCTCATTAAAAGTCTCATTGTGTGCGTCCTTTGTGATGTTAATGTCCCGTTCTCCCGCGTGCACGGCCGCCAGCAACGGCAGAGGTATGTGAAATATGGCGAAGGTAAACACATGAAAAGAAACAAGTATTAAAGGAAATATAAGGGAAATGGGGCTGTAATATTTATCTTGATGAAACTCCATTGCCACCACGCAAAACCTTTCCACGGATTCGTTTTCTTTTTTATGAATTCAATTTTAATATGATTGTTGTTGTTTTCAGTTACAGGGAAGTGAAAGTAGGATGGTGTAATTCTTCGCAGCGGATGTACGTCAAAACAATATTTTAGATGGCCCAATAATAAAGGCTCAAAAGAATGCAAACAAATGTGAAGAATTATTAACTTCTTTGTTGGGTAGTCGATGATTTTACTGTTGGTGCTATTGGTTTATACCTGCTCGTGCGTTTCAAGATTCACACCAAAAAATGGTTTTGGTTACGAGACATCCAACAAAAAAATGCCCACCAACGATTCACGATTGTTACAATTGTATATAAATGTAGCCAGCCTCGCTGATCTGAAGGTAGATAACCAGTGGCCAGCTGTGCGTGACATAGTTTAGCAGTGCGTCTTTCCTGAGATCAACCACGTGGTTGGGGCATTAATTTAGTCCATGGGTTTGTTGGCATGGCGGGTCCAGCTGGGGTCGTAGATTCAGGAATATTTCCTTCAGTTTTCAATTAACTTTTGGGACTAGTAAATCTGATATTAATTATTTCTTGGATTTTTCCAGAACCAAAGCCATTAATTGTATGTAACGTTGATAATAAATTAGAAATAAGTGCTCAGAAATTGTCCTACTTTTTAGATTTACGATCTGTGTCCGCTTGTGTAGGGTAATACATATTAAAAACGTTAGGTCCTGTTGAGTTATGAATATCCTCAGGAGTTTTCCCAACAGACATCAGGGTCTACCTTTCTAAAACAGACTTCAATTTGTCTCAGCTGATCATACTGTCGGCACGTTTGTCAAGCACATGTTCGCATATCGCCACCCCTCTGCTGTATGCCAATCATAGATTATCAGTTTGGAAACTGCATCTGCTATAGCTATTTGCATAAAATTTAAATATGCATAAGGCACTTCAAAAACCCATATTTCAATGATAATTCCAATAGATGTCTCAAAATTTGTTTTGGAGAATTCGTTTGCCGAGAAAAAGTTATTGGACATGTTGGAAATTGTTTTAAACCTTTGTTCAAAGCTTGTTGGTAGAAGGAAATTGTATTCTTGAATTTTATATCTTCAACGCTGTGATTAGAAAGTCCACTGTTTTTGACAAGTCAAGAAGCCTCCACTTTTTACTTAAATTTCTTTGCAAAGTTAAGGGTCGGAGAGTCACCTCTGTGCTGAAGCCGCTTGTCGTGTTTAGGGTTCACGACTTAATACGTCCCCTGCAATCAAGGAATCACTCCCTTTATTCCCGTATATATCTCTTAAAACTACTCACGAAATGTATTTTTTTAAAGAAAGGAGAAGATCCTACATAGTCATTTAGAGAAGCCGCGAGGAGGTATTTATACTCAAAAAAAAAAAGGTTCCTTCAACCTATGGTGGTTCCCCAATGGAGAATATTCTTCGAGATTAATTTTTTTGTATTCCCTTTTATTTTGGTCCAATATCGATATTACATGTACTGTGAGCCAGTGTCTCATAAACTACCTACCTTTTTTTATAAGCAGCAACGTTCGGGGAGTAAATTGTAGCACATTTCCCTTCAATTAAAATACTATAAAACATGTATGTGTAACTCTACTTTCTGAGACATCTTTTCAATTTGTGGAACATTTAAAGAAGTTTTTTTTTCAGATACAGGGAAGGTAAAGTCGGACGGTGCAATTTCTTCACGGGGATGTACGTCGAAACAATATTTTAGATGGCCCAATAATAAAGGCTCAAAAGAATGCAAACAAATGTGAAGTATTATTAACTTCTTTGTTGGGTAGTTGATTATGTTACTGTTGGGGCTATTGGTTTATACCTGCTCATGCTTTTCAATATCCACACCGAAAAATGGTTTTGGTTATGAGACATCAACGAAAAATAAATGCCAACTAACATTCACGGTTGTTACAATTGTATATAAATGTAGCCAGCCTCGCTGATCTGACAGTAGATAACCAGTGGCCAGCTGTGCGTGACATAGTTTAGCAGTGCGTCTTTCCTGAGATCAACCACGTGGTGGCCCGGGGACATTATTTAGTCCATGGGTTGGTTGGCTGGATCGGCTGGGATTGTTTATTCAGGAATATTTCCTTCAGTCACTCCATCAGACGTCACTGTTGTAAAATGTTGCACATTTCCCTTCAAATACACAAAACTATCAAACATGTATATGTAACTCTAATTTCCGAGACGTCTTCTCGATTTGTTGAGCATTTTATCAAGTTAAATCACTATCCATCTTCAATTATACATCGCCTGCAAGAGATGAGAAAACAACAAACATTATTTTATCACAACATTTCCAAAGTCTCCTTGTAAATTTCAGTGTGGCCGATGTTTCTTCGGATATTATTTGAGCAGTTGCCATTATCCACCGTCGTCACCGCACAGGTCTATTGTACTACCGTGCTGTGGGCACCCAGCGTGACCATTTCATTGTGCTATTGTTAGGCAATTTCGGGCGTGATCCCGCGATCGGAACGGGGCCCGAGCGAATGCAGGCGCCCGGGGGGATTAGGAACAATAGGCTCGTTCCTCCCGTACTGGGCACGTACGTTGCTTGAATGACTTACATTCCAGGACGTTTGGAGTCTCATCACATTTTAAGTTTGAGAACACGAATCATGTCTCTCTGCACCAGTCGTAATTCTGTCTCGAAGTTAGAAAGGTGCTGAATCTCCATATTATCTTCTTCAAAAGATTTGGTGTGGGAACAGTTGGAATTTCCCTGAATGGATGGGTCCGAACCCGCAACACCTTGTACTTCATGCACTGTACTCTTGTTCCCTGATGACTCGGCATCAGATCCAGAGAAGGTTGACAATGGATTGATGCTGATGCATGGTGCAGCTGAAGCTGTATGACTTAATGCTTGTGGAGGGTCATCTTGCATACCATCACTGTGATTTAACAGATCTGGATGCAAACCCTGTGACGCTGGGGCGATATTGGGGGCGACTTCGGGGGCGAGTTGGTCACGCACTGGCCCCTGTCCCTGCGCTCCCGTGAGGACCGATAATGATGCCGAAATTGAGTGAAATGCTTGCAGAAATTCGGCTTGAGGAATCGTGTCACGGCGTCGATATTTTCTGCGCCGTGGCGATTTGCTTTCGGACGAATCCTCGTCGGACTCCGACGTAAAATAGTGGTGTCTATATCGGCGTGATTTCTTAGACTTTTTCTTCGAGTGGGCTTGAGATGTACCAAATTTAATCTCTGAAGATTTGTCCACCACTGGAATCCCTGAACATGGAATGTATGATGAAGTTGATGATGCCCCGTAAGTAGGTAGTGCAATAACTCTGGTCTGTTCCGGTCCAATGTTCGCACCTGGAACGCCGAGCCCCCCACGGTGCATGCCATGCGCCCAGCACCGGGGGAACGGCAACTTTTTTCCCTGCACGAACACTGGTCTGTTCCGGTCCAGTGCTTACACACGGAGCACCGAGGAAAACCAAGTCGACCGAGCCCGAGTACCCCACAGCGCACGCTGATCCAGTGCTGCCTAAAGAGGATTCAATGAACCAAACTTTTCTCACCAGATATTGAAAGACCAATGTTGGCTCCAATCAAATCAAAAAAAAAATATATTCCTAGACCCCCGGCATGGTGACTTTTGAGGAACAAAAAATAGGGTAAAAATTGCAATTTTGCAAGTTCTAAAAACATGCTTTAACGCCTGTTCTTAAAATAGCATAAGGGTGACATTTAAAACATTTATTTTTTTTCTCAAGTAAGGACAAGTATGATACTTTGCAATGATAAAGTTTATATAGTGATGTAATTGCATTTTGGCTGGGGCATTTTCTTTTTAAAATAAGCTATAAATGCCTAAAACACAAAATGAGCTCTGTTACCATGGAAATGGGCCATAGAAACAATTTTGAGGGTTTTTTGGTTACTTGCTCACCAAGTCCTTTGGTATGAAAATATAAAACAAAATTGCAGAGGACACTTATATGATATATTTACGTGGACCAACTCTTAAAACCTTTTTGCAACAGCTCTCATTGGTTTTGTACACGTTTTCTAATCGAGGTCGTCCTCGATTTGGTTCCTGTCCTCGATTCACCGATGATGTTGCACATGTGTGTCCTCGATTTACACCATAAACAAACGTACACACACGAACTGACAAGGCACAAACAGTATGCCCCTTTGACTTCGCCGGCGCGGCATAAAAATGTCATGCTGACTGACCGACCAAATTTGTTTCTAACCATGTGACCCGTACCAAAGTTTTTTTTGGTTTGGCATTAACAGACTGACCACGTTCACTTAGATATGACTTAAACCAAATTCATAAATACCTCAGACAGTTTAGCTATTCCTATTGGTCGAGAGCCCGTCACGTGGCCGGTCTTAAACGGATGATAACGACATGGCTAGCTGGTCTTAAACACTTTTCCAGTGTCACAATAAAATGTGGACTCCTACAAATCCAGTGCCTCTTACCGTTTCATTGGTTGAACGTTCACAATCCTCACGTAGGCATGCGCAACACTACAAGCGAGTCAGAATTTTATAGTTCTAAATTCAAAACGCAACGCCCCAAGTGCGTTCTGCGTGACATCGCGCAGAACATGTTACGCGCGCGTCAATCTCCATAAAAGGGTTGTTTACATCTTACTCGCCAGCTGAACACTCCATTATTTTGCTAGAGGGATGTTTCAAAAAGCATGAAGTGAACTTGTTGAACAAAATCGGGATTTTTTGAACGAATTATTTGATATTTTTTTACGGATAAGGTATTTATGAATGGGAATAAATATGTGCTCGGTCGGTATTTATCACTCTGTTTTATACCGCTTAGAGTCTGGGTGCTGATAATTACCCTCGCCTCCGGCTCGGGTAATTATCAGCACCCAGACTCTAAGCGGTATTAAACGAGTGATAAAAACCTCCGGAGCACACATTTATTCCCTTACTATTACAGAGCTTGACATAGTCAACCTTTCAAGTTTATCCAGGAGAGTTGTATGATTACCAGAGTCAAATGCTTCAATTAAATCTACAAAAACAGTGCCTGTCATTTTTTCACAATCCATATCTTAAAAACATATCTTTGTTAAATCATGTTAGGTGGTTCAGTTGAGTGTAAGAGTCTCCTAACCCTGACTGACAACAAGGAATCAGATTACTTTCATCAGAGTGTATCCATCTTTAGAGGTAATCGGCAATATGGAAGTTTATGTAGTTTAATATGATATACAATTGGGTATTTTGCTAGACCTTTCATTTGATATTCTAAGTCATATTCTGCTTTCCAAATTAAATCAGTATAGCGTGCAAGACGAGTGGTTTCAGAAGTTTTTGGTAGTTACTTTACAAATAGTGCTTGGTTTGCTCTTTTTGTCACGTTAGATCTGACCTTGCTATGGTCAAATGTAGAGCTCCACAAGAATGACCCTTGGTCCATTATTGTTCATTTATGCAAACAACATTTCCTTTTCCCCCGATAAAAAGACAATTTCATTTATTTGCTGAAGACTCAAATTTCCTTCCAGCCAATCAGAGTCAACTTTAGAAATTGTGAAGTTCTTTCGATTGGAAATGTGGATTAAGCTGTTGATTGGTCAATTTGGCATCATTGCTGCAATTTTTTGCTTTTGCTGCAATTTTCAGAAATAAATGGAGTTTGATGATTAGTATGTTATAGCAGATATTGTTCAACTGACTTGTTGCATCACATTTAGGGCTTGAAGCTGCTGGAAAAACCAAGAAAACCAATCATGTCTTGTAGTCTGGTTCCCTGACCCCACTTAACATGAAACAGAGCAATTTATAGACTTTGGAAAATTGTAAGGTCAGAGAATCAGTCTAGCAGGCTTGCACCCCTTCACAGGTGTGTAATCAATTGCAAAGAAAATGTAGAATACCTACATATGCAAATTTAGGAGCAGTTTCTTTTAAAAATGCCAGTTGACCAGCGTTAGAAATAAACAATATTTCTTGAAAACACCAGGAGCCACGATTTTAAAGGATGCTTTAGACAATCCAGTAAGGTATTTTGTGATAATTTGAAAATTGACTTTTTTGATATTTGCAAATATTGTATTTTTCATTTAAATTGTAAGGAAATTTCATTTTATTGTAAGGAATAGCTTACATGCAATAATTGTATCATGCTCTTGCCCATCATTCCTGAATAAAGTGGCCTGTTCTGGATTTAATTTCTACAATCTTTAAGAAAATTAAATCATCTTACCCTGATTTTTTCCAGAGATTCTGAAACTTTTATGAAGAATCTGAAATAAATTGAAATGAAAAGGTGTAAGGCAAGGTTTCAATAACAACTGTCTGCTGATAAAATACATTTGTACTTTCCTACTTTCCAACATGGCCTTTGTAACACTAATATCATTGCAATCTGTAGAGTCAGCAGAGTCAGCACAGTTGCAAAGACCCATTACAACTGTTATGATTTCTTGTGAAATAGTTCAAAAGCTTTAAAAATCGATCATCACACCGGGCAAACTACAGAGCATGTATACTCTGACGGATACCTTTGTCCGTAACTCCAACATATGTTTCAGCCACTTATTTAATTTGCACATATGTGAACTTAATGTATGAAATGCCAATAATGAGCAAATGTGGCTGCCTACGTTGCAGTTTGACCTGCTGAAGTATCGGTCAACATCACGCTCAAATTCCCCCCCCCCCCACAGAAGTGTGGGACGAGTCTACGAGTGATACTTACCCAAATAGCTACTACATATGCATATTTATTCAGCCGACAGACTCAAACGCTAAAAGATTTAATCAACCAACGAGCGCCCTCTCGGGGCCTACCCATTATGCTACGTCATGAATCCGCCATTATGCTTCCTCTTTTTTCCCCTCGCGCACTAAAGGTGAAAAACCATCGTAACGCGAGCCGAGAGTGGGGAGGAGGGCAGGAAGCTATTTGGGTAAGTATCACTCGTAGACTCGTCCCACACTTCTGTGGGGGGGGGGGGGGGGGGGGGAGTCTACTTCATTCACTTACCCAAATAGCTACTACATATGCATAGAGTGGCACCGACAACCGGTGGCTGGGTAGGCGAGACGCCCTGAAATCAAATGGTTAAACAATAGTATATATATATACTAATGATTTAGACCATTTAGATTGAATATACATGGAAATGTATTACCTGCTTAGTTAGTCTCCTGGTCAGGCCGGGAAGGACTACTGCGCAGGGTAGGGTTCGTAGACGAGGACTGGTGTTGTGTCAGTACCGTCTTCTCCGTGTTCCCTCCAGTCTGGAGTACGTCACGTAGGTAGCAGGATGTGAATGTCGTGGCAGACAAATCTCTGAGAAATCTCTGAAATAGGGACCCCCCTAAAAAATGCCCAGGACGCCGCTACGGCGCGTACGTCATGGGCTCGGACAAGGCCTTGGACAGAAGCATCCCTTTTGGATGGCCAGTCCGCATTAGCGAATTTGATAGCAGCTTCTACCCAACGCGCAATGGTGTCCCTTGAGGCGGGGCCATGTGGCTTTATGGTTGTAATAAAGAGCTGCATGCATTTATCCCTGACTAACTTAGTGCGTGCCAGATACCATTTTAGGGCGCGCACCGGGCACCATAATTTGTCTGAGGGGATAGAAGAGGTCGACTCTATTTTTGGGAGGAAAATATCAGGAGGGCTGAAACTTGCCGTCTGATTTTTCGTCAGGAAGGACGCCTTTGGGATCAGGCGAACCCCACCTTGTTCCCAGCGGATATGTCCCGAATCTGAAGTCAGCGCATGGATCTCGCTGCTACGCCTAGCGGTAGCCGCTGCGAGCAGGAAGGCCAACTTTATAGATACATGAATGAGGGGTGCTTGGCCCAAGGGCTCGTATGGAGCCTTGGCCAAAATGTTCAGGACCTTACCTAGATCCCAGGATGGGACCAGTTTCCGGATTGTAGGTCTCTCGTTGAACATTCCCCGGAGTAGGTTAGTGATTGCAACATTAGAGGAGATAGATGAGCCATCAGGGAAGCCTTTGTGAACTGCTGCTATGGCTGATCGATAATTTCGTATCGTTCCTACTGACAAATTGGCTCTGAACAATGACAGTAGGAATTCTGAACAATGGCTTAAAGAAGCACAGAGTGGATCAACAGCCTGTTCTGCGCACCACCTACTATAATGTCGTAGTCGACGGTCATAGATTCGTCGTGTTCGTCGTCGTGTCGGAACCGGGACTGAGGTTGAACGAGTAGGTCGTGACGATCTGGGAGGATTAGAGGGGAGCCCACTAGGAGCCTCACCAGTCGCGGAAACCAGGGCTGACGCGGCCAAAAGGGGGCGATCAGCAGGATCTTGCACCTGTCTCTCTCCAGTTTCCCGATGACCTTTGTAAGGATTGAGATCGGGGGGAAGGCATAAGCGAACATGTTTGTCCAGTCTATTGATAGTGCGTCCGAGGCCCATGCATGAGGATGATGGGCTCTGCCCCTGGAGAGAGAGTCCGCTGTGTCGTTTTCCGCACCAGGAATGTGAATGGCACGTAGATCGACTTTGTGTCTGATTAGCCACTGAAACATTTTCCAAGTCCAGTAGCACAGCTGGGGTGATCTTGTACCGCCCTGTTTGTTGATATATGCTACCACTGTCGTGTTGTCGGTCTTGATTAGAACAGACCGACCCACTACGTCTGCTTGAAAGTGGTGTAGGGCATTGACTACAGCCTGGAGTTCTAGAACATTGATATGTAGGGACCGAGTGTTGTTGTCCCAAGTGCCTGCAGCTTGTCGAGGGGGAAGGGAGGCTCCCCGGCCCTTGTTGGAGGCGTCGGTGGAGATTATGACGTGAGGACCCCCTCTGGGGAAGCTCCGTCCGCACCGAATGTTCTGTTCCATTAGCCACCACCGAAGGTGTGGCCGAATGACATCGTCGATCGAGACCAATAGAGAGATTGGATCCGTCTTTGGTCTGTAATGTGCCAGAAGATGCAATTGCAAAGGACGCATCCTCAGTCTGCACCATGGAACCAGGTCCACTAAGCTGGCCATGAACCCTAGAAGTTTCAGCCAAGCTCGGGCTCAAATTCTGAGCAGTCTGGCCTTCTGATTTTCCCACTATCAGCCAGTCGTCGAGATACATAAAAATCATTATGTTTTCTCGTCGGAGACGTGATGCAACTGCCCGCACAACCCTGGTGAACACTCTTGGCGAGGTTGAAAACCCGAAGGGAAGGGCAGTGAACTCGTAAGTGCGCCCCTGATACCGAAAACGAAGGAATCGGGAGTGCTCTTGGAAGATGGGGACGTGTAGGTACGCGTCTAATGACGCTCCCCACGCTGGTGTGGGTAATGACTGTAGAACTACATGGAGAGTCTCCATTCGGAAATGTTTGGGTTTGACAAACTTGTTGAGCGGTTTCAGATTGATTATCGGCTGCCATTCGCCAGACGTCTTCTTTGGTGTTAGAAAGAAGGAGGACAGGAAGCCTGTGAACTGCTCCATTGGTGGCACCAAGCGGACCGCTCTCTTCTCGATGAGGGATGAGATCTCTTGTTCGAGAGCTAATCGTTTGTCTGTGTTTGCCGGAACCGGTGTTTCGCGAACACATATTTCCACATATATTGGCGAAAAATTGCCAGGGTCAGTGGCCTCATCATCCCCAGAGCACTCATCTTGTGAGTGAGTGGAAGGGGAGTGAGTATCATCGACATCTATGTCAGGAGCATCTTGAACAGAAGTGCCCAAATTCATAGATGGGTGTAAGGAAATTCCCGCCTGTGATCTCGGGGGCGCCCAATCGCGGCCTGGAGTAGGTGGATTATCTGAGCAGACACTGATGGCAACCCCAGGATCTGGGGGCCCAGTGTGTTCCCCTTTCATCCCGCCCGATCGGATCCGGCTGAATTAAGCCCGGATCCGGCCGGATCGCGCCCGGATTCGACCCGGATCCGGCTGGATCACACCCGGATCCGGCAGGATTAGACCCGGATTTGGGTCCGGAAATGTGGCCGCCGGGAGTGACCTCTGAGTCACCGTTGGGGCCGATCTCCATTGTTGTTGTTTAGTGAGGGCTGCTAGCGAAACGTTGATGTCCTGGAAAGCTTTTAGAAAGATTTCCGTGGATACACCTTTGTTTTTCTTTTTCCGATGCGTCGACTTATGGGGGGAATCCCCTGAAGAAGACGGCGCTGCCTTGTGTTTCCTTTTCTTACTTGGGTGACTTGATCCACTGAATGAAAACTCCGATAATATCCTGGGAATTCCGGAGCATTGATCAAAGAATGATGTTGACTGCGAGTCCGTGACCCGAATTGGGGGAGGAGGCAAGTCAGTCACCGCGAGTCCTGCCCATTCCGCACGGGTGGAAGCAGGAAGCTCGGAGCGCGATGAACGCGCAGACGGGGCCGGTGAGGATTGAATCTGTTTACCGCTCCGTGACTGGTCGTCCCCGAGGGTTGCTGGAGCCAGCAGACCGGGGGGACGAGGCAAAGAAATTCCCGTGAAGCCACGGGAAATCGACGCCGGGTTGCTAGGTGATGCTGATGGTCCGGAGACCGGCGGCGTGATCAAGCGACTATTGGTCCCTTTTTGGGTCTTACCCTTGGGACCGCCGGTGGCCTTTGATGCGGCCTTTTTAACCGTGGGACCCTTACGGCTGGTCGCCTGGGGGGCCATGGTTACACGGGGAGTTTTATCCCCGGTATCCTCACGGTGTTCCATACCATAGGACGTATGTTTGATGCCGGTCAAAACGCGTAACACGGGATGACCGTTACAGACTACGGCGATGTCCCTGCGTGGGGACTCACTGCTATCTCGTCTTTTCGTACTATTGTACTACTGAGATAAATGCAGTTGAGAACGGCCGAGGGAAAGGGAACGACCGCTGGTCGTTGTACCCCACGGAATTTCTCTTTACACGCCAGGCGAGGCGGTCGAGGGAAGGGAACGGCCAGCGGCCGATATACCCACGAATATCTCGCCGCTATCTCGTTTGCCGCCGCACTACCGAGATAGCTTAGGACGGTCGATGGGCAGGGAACGACCTCTGTCAATATACCCAACGAAACGTCCTCTTCTAGCTTACTAGCTCCCCGAGCTAGCTGAAACAGTCAGGGGGGAAGGGAACGACCTCTGTCGATATACCCCCACTGTACTCATCTCGCTAGGCCCTAGCTCACCGCGAGCTTAGGGGAAACGAACGGAGAACAGGGAACGGCCGAAACCACTGTATTCTTCGAAACGTTTCGCTAGTCCCCTGAACGGCCGAAAGTCTGACTTCTGGAACAGGGGCCCCACGTGTGGGGCGACTAGCAGACCTTGTGGAGAATAACCGCACTTCTCTCCGGGGATATACGACGCACTGTCTCCCCTAAAGGTCTTTACGGATTTGTCCGTCTATGGAGTCATAAACTAAATGCACTGCTTTTTTTTTTTTTTTTTTTTAACAAAGAAATATTATTATTAAATAACTGTACAACAGAAATAATAATAATAACTCATGAAAGCCGACTTGGCTAAAAGGGGATTGCACTCGATCCCAAAGGGAGAACCCACGATGCCTACCCGGCACTGGGCTAGTCCCGCGGTGCCGACCTGGCCCGCCGCACGCAGTGTCAGACAAAGGCTGAAAAGCCTGCTACGCCACGTGAAAGAAAAACGAAAGCAAAATGACTCCAAAATCACTCCAAATGAGAACTACTTAACTCAAACCAAACTCTACAGTATTCTACACAACTCACCTGGTTGATAAATTCTATAAAACAGAAACTCTTAAAGCGAAAATCGTACAAAAACTCGTCACAAGGAGAGAGCAAAAAATTTTTGCTTCTGCACGATGCCGTCGCTAGAAAAAAAGAGGAAGCATAATGGCGGATTCATGACGTAGCATAATGGGTAGGCCCCAAGAGGGAGCTCGTTGGTTGATTAAATCTTTTAGCGTTTGAGCCTGTCGGCTGAATAAATATGCATATGTAGTAGCTATTTGGGTAAGTGAATGAAGTAGACACCATGATTAATTTTTCTTTCCATGCAGACTAGGAATTTTAGGCCCTCAAAGTCATTATTGCAAAACTTTGCTTAAAAAAATAAGAGTATTTGCTGCCAAAATTTGTCTGTCCGGTCGTGTATTACAAAAGTAGAAGGGTCACAAATTTGAAGCAGGTGACAGATTAGGGCAAGAAAAATATCGTTTAAGACGGAAACCGTTTGAATGAGAAAACTAATGTTCCATTTCATACATTTTTATGTAAGTGCACCGTTATTGTACATGTGGCCTATGGTACATCATGCATTCAACCCCTGATTAGACACATAATCATGGCTATATCCACAGCTGCTCTCTGGACTTGACAAGTTCAAAATCCCCGTTGGAGACTTTCCACATACAGTCCCGAAATTTAACGAGCACAATATGTTCAGTACTTACAGAAGACTTTATTCAAGAATTCCCCTTTGGTATATGATTTGTCATTCCAAAGAACATTGAACAAAGATTTTCGAAAGTTCAGAGATATGAACAGAGCGTGGCTATATCATTTAGGTTTGGGCAGTTCCACACTTTCTGGAACTGGTTCCGGTTCTCTAAAAAGAACCAGTTCCGAGTCGGAACTAAGCTCTTGAATTACATCTTAAGAAATAATGGTGTCACCTTGTGAGGTCCGCGCTCCGTACATTTCGACGTGCAATACATGTTATTCCACTATGTATTTGGTTCTAAATGTGTGTCTTTTCCTGTGAAACTAATGCAGCCTTTGTTTTCGTTAAGATTGTTTTCTTCTTTTTGGCTGTTTCAGCTGGTTCATTAAGGGGCCGTTCACAATTATCAACATTTTCACAAGTGTACAAAGAGTACGCTTTTTCAAGACCCCCCCCCTTCCCCCTAAAAGTGTACGAAAAAAATGTTGATTTTTTTTCACACAAGTCTATATATAAACACTTGCATGTGATTTAAAGGGTTTTTGTAACTTTTGATAACGCTAATAACGCTTGATACTTCGTCGAACAGCTTTTCACGGTCTGCATTCCGCCACAATCTCTGGCCCTCACACACGACATCTGCTTGTTTGCGTTGATCATTCACAAAATCATTTACAAACTCCATGTATTTGTTGGTCGGATTCTTGTGGACAATACATCCTTGTCGAATGAGGAATTTCAACAATTGATCCAAGTCAACAGCACAGCTAGAATATTTATTGTCCGCCATTGCTAGTGCCGGTGTTGTTCAACAGGTGTAGCGTGAATATCCGACCCCATGAAATGTGGACTCATTGGTAGTAGTGCGCACGCGTGAGTACGATACTATGCTATTTTTAGGATCGTTTGGGGAGAGTGTCCTGTCACATGCGAGGGATTAACCCATAAAAGGGGTCCGATTTTCATAGGAGTCGGATTTTCATGTGACACCAGCCGTTAAAAATACGCAGTGGATACGTATACGGACTATACATGCGATTTTGGCATTCTGGATCCCGGACTAATACAGTACACTTCATGTACGTGTGTAGGACAATGCCGCGCATGCAGGGCCTGGCGCGGGGCGCGACCGGGATGGCAGGTGCTCGATCAGCATCGGTTGCGGCTGTCGGCTGTGGCGACGGGCGAAAAAACAGATCGACATTTTAAAAAAAAAAAACGTACGGCGGCCATTAACCCCCTCCCCCCCAGCGTACGGTTTGTACGCTCGTGAAAATGTTGATAATTGTGAACAGCCCCTAAGATTTTTATTTTTCAGTCATTTTGGCCCATTGCAATTGTACACGTTTTTTTGTTCCCGGCACTTTGGGAACTAAAATTAATTCGATTGCCTTTCTACCTGGCACACATTTTGACCACCACCCAGAGATGGGCCAAACATTGACATAATCATGACTTCATCGGGTGTCAAGTGACGTCACAATATAGGTGCGTATTTTGAGGGCTCATATCTATAGAACTACAGGTCTGATTGGGTTGAAAGTTGGTATGTACCTAGACCGGGATTTGTTACAGATAAAAATTCAAGTGATGTTACGGTGATGTCATCACATTACATGTGACGTCATATTGAAAGTGCATATTTTGAAGGCCAATATCTACATAACTACAGGTCTAATTGCGTTGTAACTTGGTATGTACCTTAACCGGGATGTGTTATAGATGAAAATTTAAGTGACGTCATGATGACATCATCATGTGACATGTGAGGTCACATTAAAAGTGCAAATTTGAAGGCCAAAGGGGTTAAGACTTTGGATGTACGTAGATCGGGATGTGTTATAGATGAAACTTTAAGTGACGTCACATTAAAAATCACAGTCACATTAAAAATACATATTTTGAAGGCCTATATCTACAGGACAACATGTCTGATTGGGTTGAAAGTTGGTATGTACCTAGATCGGGATGTGTTTAATATAAATGAAAATTGAAATGAGCTCATGATGACGTTATTTAGTGATATGGGACAGCATATTAAATGTGTATATTTTGAAGGCCAATATCTACAGAACAGTATTGGTCCTGATTACTCTACCGTCATATCAGTCTTACATGACATATAAACATACAATAACAAAATTACGGAAACAGCAGTATGCTTGTACACAAACATAATTGAGTAAAACACGACCACTCTTTGGATCTGTTACGATTTATCTTTCTTTCTTTCTTTCATTCTTTCTTTCTTTCTTTCTTTCTTTTTTCCGGACAATACTTCTCCGCGGGTTATCTCCTAAAACCCGCGTTTATATGGTATAAACTTGTAACTTTCAAAATATATCGACCCTCATCCGAAGTGATGCATTTACTCTGACGTCATGATTACGTCATCAGGTGTCAAATTACAAGTGATTTTAGGTGAAAAAGTGACCAATTACTTTCACCTATAACTCTTGAACAAAAAAACCAATGATGTTTGTATTCTGGAATCAGATAGACCATTAATTGCTTAACACTTTTTATTGTGTACCTGAACTCACTTGACCTTTACTTCCGGGTCTACCGGAAGGTCAAAATTAGATGAATTCAAAATGAAGACGTTAGCCTGAAATAAAAATAAAGCAAAATTTCTTCCGAACAGTTTACGGTACAATCACAAAACCTTGTGTGAACTTGTACCATGTTATGAAGATGTTATACATTTTGTTACGTCAGCATGACGTCATCGGGTATCAAATTACAAGTGATCTAAGGGCAAATTTTGACAAAATAGTTTACGCTACAGGGGCGGATCCAGGATTTTCCAAAAGGGTGGGGGGCGTGAAATTTTGCAAACTTATGCGGGAAGATTTGTTGTGGTGACACATTAACCCTAAAGGGGCTGGGGGGGGGGCGCGGAATCCGCCCTCCCCCTCGACTTTTTCCGCGATAGCCTTTAAAAAAAAATTTTGCGACCCGAGCTGTTATGACTTTTTAGCCTCGAGCCTTGTGCATGTAGTTTTCAATGCCGGCGGCCATCTTCAAAAATAAGATGGCAACAATACTGTATCTGGACAAGCAAACCATTTGACACTATCCCAAATGGTACAGTTGCATTCCTTTACCCTGAAAATGTATGTTTAGACACCAAAACTTTAATCCTAAGTGGCTTAGAAGATGAGACATGGGTAAAAATAGGTTTCCAATGGCAGCCATCTTTAAATCCAAGATGGCCGCCATAATGTCATTTGATAAGTTGGTTTCTATCAAAAACTGAAAGCTAAGGAGCATGTATAGAAAATTTGGCGCTTTTGTCCGGAATTTCCACATCCATTCACTAAGCTGCCTGACTAAAAGGGTGCCCCCTAGCGGCACATAAAATAGTGTTTGTTTTCTTTAATTTGAAGACCATTGGTTCTAATTTTACCAAATCGCCCCTTGATATTCTTTGATTAACCACAGATGACGTGGCAAGGTTTCAAATTCATGACGTCATCAGACCGGAAGATGAAAACGATCATATTCTATCATTTGATCCATGTCGTATATCTTTGTAGCCCAAATAACGATATCCATAACAATGTTGACCTTTTGCTTCCAAATACTAGGGACGTCATGAAACCGGAAGTTAGATGGTATAAATGCATACAATTATATTTTCCATATACGTTATTTTACTTCACAATAAACATTTAACCACTCCGACCTAAATCAGTATTCACTTCCCAATTTTTTTAAAATGACGTCATCAAGCCAGAAATAACTTGTATGTGTACATAACATGTTTATGGAAATTTATCACACCGTTAAAGATGCATTTTTAAACAAAATAATTTATTGTGATGGAAAGGATTTAATTTTGTGATGCTTTGTTCTTACATCAACATATTCATAACTTAACTTGGCAGTGTTTCATGAAAAAAATTGCCTGCCCAACCACTCTGCATTTGTAACAACAAACGCGAACCTCTAGTTAAATCTAGGTGGTTTTTTTCTTTTTCAGTCATTTTGCCCATTGCATTTGTACACGTTTTTTTTTTTGTCCAGGGCACTTTGGCCACTAAAATCAATCCGATTGCCTTTATACTCAGCACAGTCTTAGACCAGCACCTTGGTATGTACCTAAACCGGGATGTGTTGTAGATGAAAATTTATGTGATATCATGATGACGTCTTCACATGACATGTGACGTCATATTAAGAACTGTATATTGGCTCCCACACCCACGCACGCACACCCATACTTGTTTCACATGACTAGTGTGGACTTTCCATTGCTTTCGTGTAGTTAAGAAAAACCAGTGAAAAAACTCATTTTTCTCAAACTGTGAAAACTCTTTCAACCCAATTTTTTTTCTATGATTCCCTTTAGTGTTTCTCTTCATTCTGCTACAGATAAACCTAACCCAAAAATGCCTCTAAACCTGTTTTCCAGAAATGGGGAAACACTGTGTGGACGTGGGGTAAGTCCACACAACGTCGGTGCTACCTACATTATGTGGACGTCTTTTGTTCGGAAGTCCACACTGCGTATGTAAGACAAACTCACCCACACACACAGTCGTGTTTTGCTATGCTTCCGAGGATTGGCTTTGTGTTTTCCTTTGTTCCCTTATCTAAACCTTTCCCATAGACTAAGTGCACAAACCGGCATTTGAGGACAATAGGCACCGTCGTCCGAGGATGAAAGGCCCCTTTGTGCTCCTTTTGTTGTCTGTCCTCGAGCGTAATACAATACAAGAGCACACACACACACCCACACACACGGACGGACAAGGCAGAAACAGTATTAAAAAAAAAGAATCAGTGGATATCCCTTGGATAAAATTTATGTTCACATCTAGTCTTAACCCATTTAATTTTAGTTTTATCATTATTTGTCAATCTATTTATCAATGGCCAGTGAAAAAAAGACCATTAACGAAAGGACAATCCTAAAGAGAGTGGACGAATAACTAAAGAAATCAAATGAAACTTACCAAATCAATACTTCTCAGAATATATTCCACAGTAATGTATTTTCCAAACAAAGTTATTTCCTGTGGTGAGTGACATGGATATTCCGATGTGTACTCCATATAATAAATATCAAGGTAAACAATGTGGTTTTTCCATTGAATGGGCAATGACACATGGTTCCACAAATCAAAGACCTCTGTGCACAAAAGAGTTGCTTGTCAAACTGTTTCTTGTGGTTGTGTTAAAACTCCTTATAGCAGCAGATTAAATTATTACATCGAAAGCATGTACATGTAAATGTTTTCAGAATCTAGTATAATCCCGCAGCTGTAACGAACATGTATAAACTCCATTTGGCTTTGGGAGTAAGGAATATAGTTGTGTTTTCGCACTATGAGCTCCATGCGCTACCAAAAGAGGTCGCCCTTTTACCTAACAACGACGTCCGATGGGCGGGACATTTCGCTGGTTAACGCGCACCGTTCCTTGTGTGTGACGCACGTACACCAGGGGATTTGTACTTTGTCCACGCAGTGGCCGCGCTTCGCGGCAAATGAATTGCAGTCGGGCAAGATGGCGTCGGTTGGCCACCCCCAACTGTACTCTCTTTGCCGGTGAGGGGGTACTTGTGAACGGAGCGGATACACCAGTAACTATAGCACTTGTTTTCCAGGACAAATGTGATGAATGGAACAGAACATGTGCACCCATCCGAAGGGTTAACAATAGGATCTTGTCATGATGAAAGCACAGGGCCAGGCAAAGTAGAATAGATTATATATGTACGAATCTACACTGATTCACAAATGTGGAGATTGTGGAAAATCAGGTGACTTATTTGCATAAACTATTATTGTTTTAAGAAATAGGTAAAGTTGGAGAATAGACTCGGAACTGTAAATTCATGCGAGAATGGACGAGGCGAAGCACGAATCTACTGTTCCTCGTCCATTCTCCTTAACAGAATAATACCGATGCCACGGAACAAGAAACAACATATGACGACGGCCACCAAGAGCTAGTTCAATCCATTATGCACCATGTACTGTGTGTGCAAGTTCCGCACACAAAGCAAACTATTCGCTTTTATATTAGACTTTCTATCAGTTCAATTTGCACACTGTGTTAAAGCAGCTGCAATCAGAATGTGCGTATGCAAACTTAAGTGACCTATTCTGATGAGGTGTTTAATTATTATTATTTGATGGTTATTGATTAACACAAACATGAAGATTGATTGTGAATTATAGCCACTTTTCGCTTCCGCCTGACTTATTTATGTCAGTAATTGTCTTTCTAGGGAATCTGCCTCAGAATAAAGGTTTAGGGCCAAACTTTAGGGTCAGACTTTAGGGCCAGACTTAAGGCCAGACTTTATACAGGGATGTGATTGGTCTGTGACAAAAAACTTTTATGCATGAAGTACAAACTGCGGTGAGCGCGAAGCGTGAAGCCATTACGGCGTGGGGTCCAGGGCCTGCACACTGAGTAATTATTAGTCTATACCTGACCAGCGCAACACGTGCATCTCAAGTACCGACACAGGAACTAGACCTAAATAATCACAACCTCGGACCCCAGCGAAAAAACACATGATCGCGCTAACGGCAACGCATAGTCTTCAACTTCGTTCTCACATTGGGTCTGGGTATTAAATATGTGCGTGCATTAAAAGATATATCGATCAACGAAGTAATGTCCGTAAGTAAATTTTGGATATTTCGGCAAGCAACTCTCATTATGAATAATTAATTACCACATTCTACCCCCCTATTTTCTCAACGGATGCACACGATTCACGTTTGAGGCCCCAAAAAACCGGATTTCCGGAAAAAAACGGAGAAATCACATCCCTGTTTATAGGACCGGACTGTAGGGCCAGATCTTAGGGCCAGACTGTATGGCCAGATTTTAGGGTCAAACTTTAGGGCCAGACTTTAGGGTCAAACTTTAAGACAGAGCCAAACTATATGACGTTCCTCACCCCAGCCTTCCTTTTTCTATTGCATTTGTGCGTCAAGTTATAGATCAATGCCTTCCTTTCCCCTTTTCCCTATCCATAATGTCATTGAGGCCTTGATGAAAGAGACGCTACCAAGCCACACTTCCAGAAGAACCCGACTTGGGTCAGGTATATGACGGCACCCTCAACACTGGTCCCGGGCAAGCACTAGCTTGGCAAACATAACCGATATCTCCAGGTTAGTCCCGTCAGGTTTTTAGGGATTCGTTGTACCCCAGGGTAGATCAAGCCTTGAATTCCCATTACAATATACATGTATTTGTCTGATTGTTACTACACATTTGTGTTTTCTTAAAATGTACGAGAGGGCATTCATCAGCCCTAGGAAACTTACTTATCCAAGTCTGTCTTTTCTGCAGTAGCAAGGCCAAGTAGTCCCCCTGATATTTTAATATAGGCTGCTGCAACGTCTGGAAGAAAAAAAGAGAGAAAAGATAGTACTCAACAATTATTATTTGCAGGTGGAATAGTAATGCGAAGTTAAAACTAACATGCATAATCTGCTACTTAGTATAATGCAAGGCCCAGATTTCCCTACTCATTGTGTACCAGAGTTATGTCAGAGCTGTACTTGACCCCTCCAGGACGGTATAGTTTTGATACTTTGCTGGTGCAATGGTATTAAAGGTACAGTCAATCATTCGTAATTTGATCCCGTTGTTCGTTTGAAGCAACAAACGTGGCAAAATCTAAAGAAGGGTGCTGAACACCTAACCTGATGAAGATGAGTTTTGAAGGTTTGCATGGTGGAAAGATACTAAGACAAGATAAGTTTGCGGTAGCACCATGTGAAAAAAATCTTTTTTGTGAGTATGTGTGGTTCTGAAAAGAACCGGAGGGACTCAATGTTTCGAACAGTATGTTCTGCCCGTCGTCAGGAGAATGAGGGATTCCAACGATGATGCGATGTTATAAGGATGGGTGCGGTGAGGCGTGAGAAGGATGCAAACTGGTGAAGCTCGAAACCGGTGAAGCTGAGAAGGATGCAAGTTGACTGAAGGATGCTGGATGATCACTGGAGCATGTCAGTACACAGTTAGGGGGCAAAGGGGAAGGAGCTTAGGGTATAGTTGACCCATAGGCGAGAACTGAATGTAAGTTGTCCTAGGGTATAGGAGACCCATCGGACTTGGACTTGAGGATGGGGCGCCAGATGTCGCTGATGTAGAAACCGATGTCTTGGGGAACAGTGTTATGCTTGATGATCTCGATGGCTTCTCTGATGCGTCAGAGGTACCAGCTCCAGTTGATCGGGTGGTCCTCGGTGTGGGAGTGTTTGACAATGGAAGATTTCTCGAAGTCTTCCTTCCTGCCATGGGCTTTGTGTTCCTTGAGTCTGGTGGGGAGGTCCCTGCCAGTCTCGTCGATATACACTTTGCCACATTGACATGGAATCTTGAACACCCCAGGTCTGCATTCTGGGTCACAGCGATCCTTGTGTGAAGTCAGCAGGTTCTGCATCTTCAGAGGGGATGTGTGGAAGACTCGAATTCCATGCTTTTGGAGGATGCGCTGGATGTGATGAGAATTGGTGCCTAAGTAGGGGAGGGTGATGGAACTAGGGGCCCTAACTAGTTGGCTTGGGGTAAAGGAGACCGTATGGCCGGGGGGAGTCAGGTTGGCGTAGCGGTACTTTCCTCGCCTTCCACCGCTGTGACCCGGGTTCGAATCCCGCCTGGGCCAATATGTGGATTGGGTTTTCAGTCCCTGCCTGATTCCGTGGGTTTTCCCCAGAATATTCTTCTGGGCTTTTCCTCCCACCTCTAAATAGGCACTTCAGCCACACAAGCACTTCCGCTGCCGAAATCTGTGCTCACATACCTTTACACGCATAGCGCACACATCGCTGTACAAATCCTATGGCATCCGCTACTTCCGGCCAACACACAGTCCGTGGCACGCACTTTCGGCCACTTCGCAAACTCGGGTTTTTAGATCGGTCGCATTCGGTTGAAATTCGCTAGTTTCCTATTGGCCCAATCCCTTAGAATACGTCATCATCGGAAAGAAGAAGACCTTCGGCATCTTTCGGCTTTAGTGCTTGAAAATCGATCAATGGCTTCCACTTGATCGCCAAGTTTACATTTTTCCGACCGTCAAAATTCACATTTTGAGAGGACGAATCGTAAAGCACTAAGGTATGTATATATGAGTGTTTACTATAGATTTAGAAAATCAAAATATAAATGTCATATGATTGAGGGATTTTAAGCGAAACGCCGTTCTTTGAGGGGTGGTTTTCGGGGTCTGAGCAAACACCACAACGCGGCAGCGACCGTGCACAGTGCACCGACCACGCCGCACGGAAGCTTCATTCTGCGGCGGGTGTTGTGTGTGTGTGCGCGCACGTGGTCCAGTCAGCCGCATGCGCTATGCGTGCCGTCTGGAAAATTGCAACAGATTTTTAACGCCAAAACCATGCGTTCAATCGGGTTTCTACTTAAAAGATGATTTTCTCATGACTGTACATTAATGTACTGTTATTGGTTTGACTGTAATTCTTGATTTAATTTCGATATTTTCGCTTTTTTTACAGATTAAAAATTGCTCTGCTCTCGTTACTTTTGTTGTTAGTTTTCGCTCACGATGGCCGATACCATTCCTTGAATGGGGGCGTTTCAGAGTTATTTGTTTTTGTAGACGTTTCGTGATGGAATATTTTCCGATGATTACCAGTAAATGGATATCACAAATCAGTTTAATAACAATCAAACCACCTGTAAAGTTTTTGAACAAAAAACTTTCATATTTAAACGTAATTGGCACGTAGATTATTCTAAAAACAATTTAACCGAAATGTTTACCCCTGTTTAGAAATGGACGTTCCAATATAAGGCATTAAGCTGTGTGAGCTGGGTGAACGAAGATTGTGCGATTCTGACAAAGTTTATTCCGAGCTTCAATTTTTTTTCATGAATTGAAATGATATCTTCATTTACAGTAAATAATAATTAGTTTTGAAGCATTTCTAAGTTTGTTTGCGTGAAATTTTGGCATTGATTGAAATTAATTTTCCAGGCATATTTCAGTACACAAAATTTTCAAAACATGACCACTGACTGAGTCATTCATTTTTATTGAAAATAAAATCATGGACTCAGTACTTAAGTAACATAACAAATATTGTGTTTATAACTTGTTTGGACGTTTTGTTAATATTTATTTTTTGATTTCTTTTTCTTCGTTCGTAGATTTTGCCACTGCACTGATTTTATGACCGTACGCAGAAGTCGCTACAGATCTGTTCGTGGGTAAACTTCATCAATTCCTCAGTCCACGATTCATCCTCCATGGATAGCAAAGGCGATGAACCAGACTTTGGACGACAGGAAACGAATCATATGTCTACTCCATTAATTATAGGGATGAAGAAGAGGAGTGGGATTTTCCACTTTTGACAGATCTAAAGAAAAAGGAACTTATCATACTGGACACTCGGTAATTGTTAAAAGTTCAACAGTTAGTCTTTGTGTTGTGGATGGAGCTTCAGTAATGAAGTAAAGAAGTGGCGACTTAAAGAAAAAAAAAATTTTCAGTTCATCAGGGGTACTGGGAATAGTCAGGTGGCATATGGTCGGAATCGTGACCGACTGGTCCAAAACACCAAACTTGGCAGATAGATTCTTATAACCCTAGAGAAGATATTTAGAAGGGGTGACACCTGGAATTCTTTTGGGAAGGGTGCCTAATTTGCATAAATCGTTAATCCCTGCCGTGTAATATATTTATTCCCATATTTGGGTATATTTTTATTTTTTTATTTTTTTTAAAGTGTATTTTGGTGATTCTACTTGCATATTCTTACTTCAATAACATTTTGTAAAACATATAAGTGACTGAATAATTAGGAGGACATAGTAAAAAAACAAAATTGCTACTATTTTACCCTAAAGTTACGCGCATTTACCTTTTCCTCAGATATCATCAATTAGTCTCGCCAAACGTGGGTATTGATGAGCTTCAAATTCACAAAGTTACTTACTGGCATAGTTACCCTAACAAAAATAAGTGGGAAATCATGTGAAAATTGATAACATCTTGATGTTTAGCCCAAAAGACGAAAAAAGGGGAGAAATGTGGTGTCCGTAAATTGGGCTAGTACGGGAAGGGTAACGTGGGGACTTGAACAAGTTCAACGAAATCCCCCTAAATAAGAGATTATTGTTGTTTACAATAATTTTGTCTACGCCAAAACGTTTTCTCAACAATAATTTTGGGAATGTCCTTGAACTTGTTACAGTGTTCCTTGTTAGGCAACCCTTCATCTACTTGTTAGCCCAATTTATGGACACCTCGTTTTTTCCCAGTTTTTGTTTTCTGGGCTAAATATCACAATGTTATTATTGTTCACATGATTTTGCATAAGGTTTTAATATGGTAACTGTACCAGTAAGCTACTTGGTGAATTTGAAGTTCATCAATGCTGATGTTTGGCAAGACGAATTTATGATATCTGCAGACAAGGTAAATGCGCGCAATTTTAGGGCATAATAGTAGCCATTTTGGATCGTTACTATGTCCTCATAATTATTCAGTCACTTATATGCTTTGGAAAATGTTATTTAAGTAAAGATATGTAAGTAGAATCCCCAAAATACACTTTTCAAAAACATTAAAAAAAAGAAATATACCCAAATATGGGAATAAATATATTACACGACAGGGATTAACGATTTATGCAAATTAGGCACCCTTCCCAAAAGAATTTCAGGTGTCACCCCTTCTAAATATCTTCTCTAGGTCTATAAGAATCTATCTGCCAAGTTTGGTGCTTTGGACCAGTCGGTCACGATCTTGACGAAAATTAGATCTAAGCCACCTGACTAGAAAGGAAAATAATTTTTCCCCCCTTTTCTGAATCAATTTGTATGGTATTAGGAGTTGATTAACAAATTAGTTGAGGCTTTTTGGAAGACTTCATGCATTTTCATTCCTCAAAATCATTTTACAAAAGATGAGTTCCGTTTGAATTGGCAGTGTGAGCCATTTACCACTGTTTGTCCAAAATCAAAACAACCATAACAGTTAGAGTTGTGTGTACAAGTGTATTTAGAAGACTAATTAAATATGCAAGATGTGTAATTATGCTAATATTTCACAGCTAGTAAAGATACCCTATATATTTTCAGTGAATAACCCAAAACTGATTCAAGTAAGAAAACCTCTTCAGCATACTTGTTACATGTCTTTTCCCAGAAAAGATGTGAAATTGGTTATTTTCACATACATGTACCTGTAAATATGCAAATTAAATCATTAAAAAATTGAGTCAGGTTTTAACACCTCTATCTGAGTAACTATTTGTTTCAACACTGTCTGCATACATGTGTATTACAGGTTTTTTGAGCAAATTTAGGTTCGGAAATGTTTTTCTCCTCATTTTCACATAATTAGCTGATAAATTATGCAAATTTGGTAATTATGTACAAATTATAGATCTAGTTGCTTTCCCTACAGCCAAAATTTAAATACTTGTTTGAAATGTCATTGCGATAATTGTTTTGACTTGAATTTCTTATGTTGACATTAAAATATGCATAATTTTCCTCTAATTAGTAAATTAATTATGCAAATTAGGACAGTATTATTAAAAAAATTTGCACTTTTCAAAAGCATATTTTCATAATAAAGAGTAAACGAAATATCAAGCAAATCTGATACTATATTACAAGGATAAAAGAAAGAACAGGATTCCTCTTATTATCATTTCGGTGCCAAAACAGAAATAAAGAAAAACAAAGGATGACCTTTGACCTCTTGGCTAAAAAAACTTTCCGAAACTTAATTACCCGTAACTCCCTAACGCAATGACCGATTTTAAAAATTCCAAAAGATTTCTTCTAATGAAGACTCACTCTGTCAAATGGTATTCATTTTAGGTGCTTGTCCCTTTCATTTAAGAATCACCTGAACTGCCTACTCTAAAACTGTAACTTCTTCTCATTGTCTTCTCTCCACAGGTTTCTTCAGGCTTGCGAGCTACAGTGCCTAGGGCGCTTTTGAGGAATCCTTGGTTTCATTACCATGAGCGCCGGCCATTGCTTAGCTCCCCATAAAAGAGAGCTTTTTGTATTCAGCTGTCCTCCATTCGAACAATGTGCCCTGCCCAACGGAATTGGCCTTTGATGAGAAGTGCTTCGATTCCTTCAATTCCGCATCGCTCGAGTACAACCAAGTTAGGTACCTTGTCCTTCCACGATACGCCACAGATTTTCCGGAGATATCTAAGGTGGAACTGGTCGAGTTTTTTTTTACATGTAGGCTGTACCCCGTCCAGGTTTCACTGCCGTACATAAGCGTGTATTCACAAAGCGATGTAAAATGCACAACAGGGGCTAAATGACCCCTTATGAAATTAATGGATGTCAATAAAAATGCATGCAGCGTGTGTAGACTGTTTTCAAAGAAAGTACGTTTGAAAACTTGATTTTTTGATGTTAGTTCTCGTTAGTAATTCACAACAATTTGATAAGTTTTGTTGCAAAAAAAACCCCACTTTTATTCTTAGGAAAAAGATCAGCATCTGCTGCCACAAAGCAAGATTTGCAGCGCTCCAGTCAGACGACACATGGTTGGTTGCATTCTCTCTCAAGTGCTGCGGGAAATTTGTTGTCATTCTCCGGCGTGGCAGAGGCTGCCAGGCCATGCGCTAACTTTAGGCAGGGTGTTTATTTGTCATCGTCAATTTCCATATTCATTTTTAAGGAGCACCAAAAAAAAATCCCCTGGCACCCACCTCGTAGACATGTAGTCTATGACATGTAATCTTAATTGAATAATTGAAATACAGGTACAACTCATCTAGATATCGTGAGCTATTTTACTAATTAGATTTCTGGATGCATTAATTACTGAATTTTAGAATCTCAAATAATTTTAGTGCAGCTCATGTAAAATCCTCTTTCTAATTGTGACGTCCATTATATAACTTTGAAATTGTAAATTTGGAGACAAATACTAGGGATTTTAAAACTTTTCTGGGCCCAAATTTCAGTTCGATCAATTGAGTGTAATTTTATATCATAGTTTTGGGAATTTGTAAATTTTGATCATGAATAAGAGATAGTTTAAGTGAATAACTTTGAGAACCCAAGATTGAGTTCACCTTGTTTTTATTTGTCTGTGTCCCCATGTACTTAGCGTGTTCAGTTCCCTCTAGAATAATGTCCGTAGAAAACCTCTAAGAGGTAGTGTGACAGGGGGGGGGGGGGGAAGGGATTTTGGAATATAAGCCGCGCGGAGTATAAGCAGCAGCGCAAAAAAAAATGCAAATTAAAATTTGATGTCGGAGAATTAGCCGCATCGGGGTATAAGCCGCACCGGTTTCAATTTTGTAAGGCCTTCAAATTCTGAAATCAAAAAGCTCTGGACCAGTTCCTGAGGCGGAGGATGATAGGGTTTAAATGCCTTGGAGGGTTGACAGGAAGGGCCAGTGGCCAATGAGTGCTGCTGGATGCTCCAGCCTCATATTGCAGGTAATGCCCGACGGGGCTGGGGAGGCGGTTTGGGATGAACCTTCGCCAAATTAATCTTCTCTGTAGCCTTGATATGATCAGCTTCACCCTGCATGCGAGACTGAAAATGGCCTCCAAAGAGGTCTCGTCCCAGGAAGAGAAGGGACTCCAGACGCTCGCCAGCTCCATCTGTTGGCAGAAATATGGCATCCAAAATTGCTGCCCGTAGTGTTTCTATGCTATGATGACAAACACGAGTAAGTTCGCCGAGAACTGCCGGAAGTGAATGGTCCAGACAGCGAAGCAGAGCCTAGCATGTCGGCCGGGATGGTGGAATCAGACAGGAGGCGGCAAAACGCTGTATGGGTTATACCCAAACGAGTAGCGCCATCAATGTTTTGATACGGTTCTGAGCAGTGTTTGGGAACAAGGATGTAGTCAAAGCCCAATGACCAGAATCAGAGGCAAGTTTATCACGCACGTCGTCAGTAATGGTAGTTTACTTTGGAATCGTGCTCTGTGGGTTGAGTAGTTCTCCGACCTTCTCCAGGTATCGGTTCCATACTTGGTCTTGGAGTCGATGATGGGCTTTGTGTGTCTCGGATTGAGTCAGCTTGGGTCGTGGTTGGTAGTGGATTGGCTGACGTCGTTTCGGTTGTCGTTGAGGGTAGTACTGGTTGGATGGCCAGAAAACCGTCGAAAAATCCGGGCTAGCTCCCATCGGTTTCTTGAGGGCATCAGAGTACGACAATGCACCAAAAGGTGTTCTCTGCGGCGTGTATTCAGTCGATGGTGCACGTCGATATGTGTTCTCTGATATGTCGATACGTCGATATGTGGTCCGGCTATGTGCTGTAGAAGGTTTTTGGCCAAAAGGCGTACTCCTGTGGTGTTGAGATGGACACCGTCTGAGACAAGATGGTTCGAAGTTATGTTTCTGTTGTCGATAAAGTCCCAGTTGTTGCGCTGTGCGATGGATTTCAGCAAATCATTTGATCAGGACAGACTAGTGAGTCAGGAGCCGTTAGTCATTTGAACGATTTCAGCTGTGTAGTAGGTGCAGGCTTCATGAGTTCAGGGAGTCCCAATACATGTGCCATGTCTCGTTTTACCAAACGATAGAGCGTGGCCATGGAAGCAGGCATACTAAAGTCTTCTCCATGTTCGGCCTCGGCCTCATGAAGTGACTGAGATGAGGTGACATCTTGGTCTTCAGGGGAAGGTTCAGCGGCAGGTCCATAGGAGTGCCGAAAGAACTAGGGGCGAATACCGACACGATTGGAGAGTCCAGTGGACGGGAAATCGTGTAAGGTATGTTAGCAGGAAAATCAGCCTCAGATTGTAGAGGGACTCCAGAAGCAGCCAAGAAGTCTGATGTGACTGAACCACTCAGAGTAAACAAAGGCTGAAGTGAACAAAGTTGAATCACCGTCCGAGCAGGCAGGGCCCTGGCACCGGCATCGCCGGTTATTGGGGCCGTAGATACGGCCGATACGGCTGATGAGACTTGCAACCCATGTAATGTCTCACTCGTTCTGTATGGCAACACTGCTGTGAGACAAAGAAAGTTGCCGTAAAAATAACAGCGAAATGCCAGTCAAATAGTGGCATTCGTGTTGGCATGAGGGATTTGCTAATTAGCGAAAATATCACGCTGATTGGACGGTAACTTGTAACCTAGGTATAAGGGAAAAGTGGCTTGCAATCCATGTGACACTCCCCCCGAATATACATGTAGTCTCACTCATTCGGTACGGCAAAAACAGCTGTGAGACAATGTAACTGCCAGTTAAATAACACGGTATCGCCGGGTAAATAACTGCAGTCCTTTTGAACACAAAGACTCCAAGTCGGTACAGTGTGAGGGATTGGCTAAGTAGCGAATATCACGCTGATGGGTCGGTTAGCATTGGGTGAGCGGCTTGCAACTCTTGCGACGCTCCCCCTGCAAAGCCTTGTCCAATCGGGCGGGCATAAAAGTGTGTTGCTAGCAACCTGTGCAAAGCCCCACTTGCTCCATATGACGTGAGCTACCAGCAGCCTGTGCTTTGGTAAAAATGTGGTCGTGTAATTGTGGAAGCGAGCAGCCTGCAACCTGCGCGAAGCCTCGCTAGATGGTTACCGCGTGAGCTACTTGCAACCTGTGCGAAGCCTCAGGCATACGGTCTCGTACCTTAAGAACTGTATAATGGGAGTGAGTGACCGGCAACCTGTGCGGTGCGAGGACTCAATCCCGAAATGTACCTGTAATGACCAAAGAAATATCACGAAAAACTGACCCAAAATATAACAAAAACTTTGTAGAAACAACAATATAGTAGAATAAAACTAATATCTTTGCGATAGAAATGGCCGAGGAAAAACAAGATTTTTTTTACAAAGCGAGAGCTCTGTAAAATACATCTTTCTCCAAACGCCGCTAAGAGAAAAGAGGAAGTATGGCCGGCGGGCCGAAAGGTACTGTGGGTAATAAATCTTAGCGTATGGCTGGGGCCCTCTAGGGAATAATGCATATGTAGTAATACTCTACGGGTAAGTAGAACACAGTAGAATAGAGTACTCGATAAAACAAAGTACTCGTACCCGAAAAGCGGTACTCGATAAAAAAAAATGGTATACCACAGCCTTATTTTATTGATACTTTCTGTTTCAAATGATCAATTGCGGAGTAATCGAAAATTTCTCTACTCTACGCACGTCCAGCCAAAAACAATTAACAGCTTGCTGTGACTGGGTCTGTATACAGGTCTGACTGGGCCTGGACCAATTATGCACAATGTGCTGTGCATGCGCGTACTAAATGTGCTTAATCCGAGAGCGCCAACAAGGTAAAAATCAACGCATTTCCACAGTCTGTCTTCTCTTTTTCCCAGTTTACTTTGATGGCTGGAAAAACTGGAATTTTATGAGATTTTTGTAAAAACCGGAATTCCGGCTGGAACTGGAAAGTCGCATCTCTGATGAAATCATAAATACATGCACTGCAGAAGGTTTTTTTATTTACAAGATATGATATTATCAAATAACTTTAATATAGAAGAATTATTAATAAGTCAAGAAAGCCGACTCGGCTATTAAAGAGGGGATTGCACTTGATCCCGGAGGGAGAACTCATGCTGCCTAATCCGCACTGAGTTAGCCCTACACAGTGCCCACCTGGCCCGCAGCATGCGTTGTCAGACAAAGGTCAGAGCAAATGTATCCAAATTCACTCCAAATTAAGAAATAACTGCTCAAAATCAAAATCTACAGATTCTACACAACTCATTTGGTTGATAAATTCTATCAAACAGAAACCTTGAAGCGAACAAATTATACAAGAATTAGTCAAAAGGGAAGAGCAAATTTTTTTGGCTTCTGCATGATGTCCATGGCCAGAAAAAAAAGAGGAAGTATGATTGCGGATTCATGACATGGCATGATGGGTAGGTTCCGAGAGAGCACTCATTGGTTGATTAAAATTTTAAACTGTCGGCTGGATAAATATGCATATGTAGTATTATGAAGTAGACTTTAACCTACAGTTATACGAGGGATACAGACATCTAGCGGATAGGAGTTCCAGACCTGAGCATTGTTGTCCTTTATCTCTTTTTCTAAGATTTCACTTGTGGGGTACCATTCCCTTTGTTCGAGTACCAAGGAAATTTAAAGGGAAGTTAACAGAACTTATCAGTTCTTAAAATTTTAAATGAAAAGTATTGAAACTCAATTTAACTGAATGAAAAGAAATTTAAATAGAATTTAAGTGAAGGCATTGAATAGAATTGTATTGGGTTCAAGATAACAGCATTTTGTACTGAAATTTAAGTTACTTATGATTGTAGACCACGATAAATAGGAGTCAATCCTACAGCCTAGACCCTGTAACACTGGTTATTTTGTGTAATACTTGCCATAATGGGAACTGATAGTCGTTCATTTAATTCTACCTTGCTTATAAAATCAGACATCGATTAAATTAATTTGATATTCCAATCTGAGAAGTGAAACTTTTGCTTCCGCTTCCAATTATTATGCTTCTGATTTTGAATTATTGTTCCAGCGTCCTAAACTAATCACTTAGCGGACTTTCCCTCAAGCATCCTGGTGCACATAACACTGCCCTATGGTCTCTGCGATTAGTGCATTAAAACAAAACACACAAACTTAAAAACATTGAAGAGCAAGGGGTATGCAACTTTAGTGATGTTACCAAATTAATAACATTTTGACAAATTAATAACAGTTTATTGACAGTCACTGGAAAATCTTCTACGACTAACCTTTGTGGCACCTCGTCATTCTATCTGATTTAGTAGTAGCATCCTTCACCTTTGTGTGGTACTCAACTAGGAAGTTCTTTTCATGTTCAAAGAAGGAATCCACGTCCTTAAAGAAAAAGAGGAACGTGAAATAACAAATGCTGGAATGGACAATTAAAACACAGTTGATTTGAGAAACAAAAAAAAAGTACAGTATTTAAAATAATGCTCTTATAACAATTTTGACATACCTAAGAAATAATTACATACAAGGGGCTAGAGCCCCCCCCCCCCCATTTTTTGTCTAGCCCCCAAAATAAAATCCATGCATGATTCTAGGATTTTATTATTTACTGACAAAAATAAAGGTATTAATAAGATTGGATTTTTGCGTCGGGGTGATGTAAATCAAATTAGCTTTTGCCCTTTGTGGGTTCGAGTCCCACCAGAGTGATTTTTTCCAACTTTCACTCGGGAGGTAACACACTGAGTATACAGTGTTTATACATCGGTGAAGGGCGAATTTGATTTACATCGACCCGACGCAAAAATCTAATCTCATTAACAGTTAATGCGGTACCCGCTGCTATGTACATTAGATTCAAACCAGTCAACCGATCCTGTTAGCTCGGTGGTCGAGTGGTAAGACATCTGCACTAGAAAGCAGGAGGTCATGGCTTCGAGTCCCACCCGAGTGATTTTTTCCAACTTTCACTCGGGAGGTAACACACTGAGTATACAGTGTTTATACGTCGGTGAAGGGCAAAACCTAATTTAAAAAATGAAGGTGATAAGCATGACTGGGGCAACCATCATGGCATAACACTCCTGTCAATTGCTGGGAAAAAAATCTTGGCAAAAGTTATTCTGAAACGTCTGCACGGAATTGCCAATGACGTGCTGCCTGAATCTCAGTGTGGCTTTAGACCAAACAGGGGCACAATTGACATGATCTTCACTCTTGGCAAGAAAAGGCCGTTGAGCAAAGAAGAGCACTGTTCATGTGTTTTGTTGACTTCTCTAAAGCCTTCAACAGTGTTAATCGCCTAGCATTTGTGGAAACTGTTGGAGAAATGCAGATGTCCAGCAAAACTCATCAACATCATCCGCAGCTTCCGTGACGGGATGAACGGTCAGGTTTCCAAAGCCAGTGCCACCTCAGAACTCTTCAAAATTGGCCACAGTTTGTAACAAGGCTGCGTCTTTGCCCAAACCCATTTCACACTCTTCCTTGCTGATGTCCTAGAGGTCAGCTCCAATGTCATCACAGATGGAGCATATCTGACGACCCGCTCTGATGGAAATCTCGTCAGCCTCTCCCACTTTAACACAAAGAAGACAGAGGTGTTGTATCAGCCTGCTCCAGGCACCGTTTATGTGGTGCAAAACATAGCCACCAACCATTGACAACTCAACGCTGTTGAACATTTCCGATACCTGGGCAGTATGATCTCCAACGACAATAGCACTGACAGGGAAATCTCACTGCACATTAATTGGTTCAAAACAGTTAACCTAACCAAAATGGATCACACAGACATGTACACCCACAGACACCCGGTCGTGAATATCTATACACCTGAGGACAATGCTTTGTGTTTCCCTTTGTCCCTGTAATATAACACTCTCCTGTAGACTGAGCACATAACCGTACAATCGAGGACGTTTTCAACAAAAGACCTAACGCTCGAGGACTGAAAGGATCTTTTGTTCTCCATTGGTGTGTATGTCCTCTATCGTAAAGCCACACAGACACAAAGAAGGAATACACTATCGCAATATCCCCCTTTCTGGCTTAAAAGCCAGGGGATTACCGTAATTTTCAGAATATAAGCCACGGCTTAGGGAGGAGATCAAAAGGATTTTTCCCGTTCCGACGCGAGCGCACGGGAGGAACGGGCCTATTGTTCCTAATCCCCCCAGGCGCCTGCGTTCGCCCGGGCCCCGTTCAGACCACGGGATCACGCCCATAATTGCCTAACAATAGCACAATGAAATGGTCACGCTGGGTGCCCACAGCACGGTAGTACAATAGACCTGTGCGTTGACGACGGTGGATAATGGCAACTGCTCAAATAATATCCGAAGAAACATCGGCCACACTGAAATTTACAAGGAGACTTTGGAAATGTTGCGTTAAAATAATGTTTGTTGTTTTCTCATCTCTTGCAGGCGATGTATAGTTGAAGATGGATAGTGATTTAACTTGTTAAAATGCTCAACAAATCGAGAAGAAGACGTCTCGGAAATTAGAGTTACATGTACATGTTTGATAGTTGTGTGTATTTGAAGGGAAATGTGCAACATTTTACAACAGTGGCGTCTGATGGAGTGACTGAAGGAAATATTCTTGAATAAACGATCCCAGCTGGACCCGCCAACCAACCCATGGACTAAATAATGTTGGGGGGGGGCACCACCTGGTTGATCTCAGGAAAGACGCACTGCTAAACTATGTCACCACAGCTGGCCACTGGTTATCTACTGTCAGATCAGCGAGGATGGCTACATTTATATACAATTGTAACAATCGTGAATCGGTAGTTGGCATTTTTTTTTCGTTGGATGTCTCATAACCAAAACCATTTTTTTTGGGTGTGGATATTGAAAATCATGAGCAGGTATACCAATAGCCCCAACAGTAACATTATCAACTACCCAACAAAGAAGTTAATAATACTTCACATTTGTTTGCATTATTTTGAGCCTTTATTATTGGGCCATCTAAAATATTGTTTAGACGTACATCCCCGTGAAGAAATTGCACCGTCCGACTTTACCTTCCCTGTAACTGAAAAAAAAACCTTCTTTAAATGTTCCACAAATTGAGAAGACTATGGAGGGTCTTCTCCTTTCTTTAAAAAAATACATTTCGTGAGTAGTTTTAAGAGATATATACGGGAATAAAGGGAGTGATTCCTTGATTGCGGGGGACGTATTAAGTCGTGTACCCTAAACACGACGGGTGGCGTCAGCACAGAGGTGACTCTCCGACCCTTAACTTTGCAAAGGAATCACAGTAAAATTTTGTGGAGGCTTCTTGACTTCTCAAAAACAGTGGACTTTCTAATCACAGCGTTGAAGATATAAAATTCAAGAATACAATTTCCTTTTACCAACAAGCTTGGAACAAAGGTTTAAAACAATTTCCAACATGTCCAATAACTTTTTCTCAGCAAACGAATTCTCCAAAAACCAATTCTAAGACAGCTAATGGATTTATCATTGAACTATGGGTTTTTAAGTGCCTTGTGCATATTAAAATTTTTTGCAAATAGCTATAGCAGATGCAGTTTCCAAACTGATAATCTATGATAAACTTAAATCACTTCTGCTTCCGATAACATGCCTTTCAAAATAACGTCGGCAGTATTGTTGGACAAATTATTTCACCAGTTCTATATTTGTTGTAGTAAAGCAAGGAATCGTTTATATTTTGTGCCTGGATTATTCTCATTTACGCCACAAAAATTATCAAAAGTGATTAAAACTTGCCTCACCTAATTAAAAATATATTTGAGGTGGGTCATTCCACTATTATGCTTAACGTACATCACGGCCGCTAGCGCCGCAAACATTCAGTCTGGTCGGCCGTACATCGCGCCGTACACACGGCGCAGTGTCAGTGACAGTGTACATTGCTGCACTGTGAACGGCCCATCCCACGTGGCCGAAAATTCTGCACTACTGCAGAAACACGCTGCGATGTTTCTCCACAGGTTTGAGTTTTGCAATCTCGTCATTTCAATGGAAAATACATAAACAGAAAATGAAGATCACGCTCTGTGAATTAATTTGCAGAAATTCTCTTTTTCCATCGATGTTTGTTTGGTATTTTTACTATTTTCACAAATTTCCCGAAAGCGGCAGCATTCCTGAGCTGTCGCTTTCACATACAAGGTTTCAAAATAGTCACATACAAGATTTCTGGCTACGCAACCGGCAGTCCCAGGCATCACAGGGGAGCCTCCTAGCAACAATATTTCTAAGCAACCAGGTTGGAATGTGATGGGCATGCAGCCATGCACCTGTGGCTCAGATAGCTAATCACTCCAGTTGCGCGTGGAAGGAAGTCATATTCATGAAAACAGACGGTCCGTGATGAAAGCAACCAATGGCATATTTATTTGCCGGGAACCGGCTCATTTCATTGGCTGAGATACTATCATCACTGTTTATCATCTAAGAATCTTCCAATTACTGGCGGCAAGTTCTCAAAGGCCTTAAAGTTCGGTGGCCTACAGCTGAACCCAAATATATATGCTTTGTAACGAACAAGAGTGGCATTGTATCAATTGGAACAATGCGGCTATCAATCATTCTCTGGAAAGGCTTTTCGGAGCTAAGATTTTATTTGGGCATTTTTTTTCTCAGAGACAGGGGAAAACTTTATGCGAAAAAATCATTTTGCTTTTAAAAAAATATTTAGAGAACCAGACGTAAATCTCTCTCTGAGGCCTGGACAATTTAAAAAGGGGACGACGATTTGATTAAATGATGAGTTTCGTTACTCATCATTTAATCAAATGAGTAAATGAGTAACGAAATGAGTAAATGAGTAACGAAATGAGTAAATGGGTAACGAAATGAGTAAATGAGTAACCAAATGAGTAAATGAGTAACCAAATGAGTAACGAAATGAGTAACCAAATGAGTAGCAAATGAGTGAATGAGTAATCAAATGAGTAACGAAATGAGTAACCAAATGAGTAGCAAATGAGTGAATGAGTAGCAAATAAGTAGCAAATGAGTGAATGAGTAGCAAATGAGTGAATGAGTAACGAAATGAGTAATTGAGTAACGAAATGAGTAAATGAGTAACGAATTGAGTAACCAAATAAGTAGATATATATTAAATGATTTCATCCGTTCCTTACCATTCGGAGATTAACCTTCAAAGCTTCAACATGAATACTATTTCTGCAGTCAAACCCTATGCTTGTCACCAGTGTGACAAACGCTTTGGACCGAGATATAACCTCTTGAGACATACCGCAAATGCACATGCTGAAGATGAATCCGACATAGACGAAGTTGAGGTGGATAATTCTGAACCTGAATTTAAAAGCAGTAGATTTGAAGATCCGGAAATGGAAAACTATGAAACTGAATCTACGTATGATGAAGACGAAGATCTTGAGGAAAATGATTCCGAATCCGTCACGGAGGTGGAAGATGACGAATCATCTGATGAAGATGAGTCTAGTTCTGATTTGGAAGACAATGCAGCCTATTTAGACTGGTTGGGAGAGGCAAAAGAAGCGATTGATGAGATGTGGAGTGAAAAACATGAAAAGTACATCAACGAGGGCATGAGTGAAGATCAGGCCACGGAAAAGGCCAACAGGAAGACCTTGTGGGCAGTCAAGCGAATCTTTTTCAACAAATACAAAGATTTTTTTGTCAAGTTACATACATCTGAAAGATAATGATACTCATCAAGAAATTGTGGACGAGATCGAAGACAGAGTCAATCATTCCGGTATTCTACTGCCCACGGCTGTCAGCCGGGTCATATCTAAACACCAGGCCAAATTTGACGGCCTGTTCCATCAAGATGAAGATGACGTTAACGAGGAAGACAGTGACGATTAAAGACTAGTCAACGTTACATTTAGATCACTGATGATTTAATTGCAAAGAATACATTTAAAAACAAATTTAAAAAAAACACGAGTGTTCCATTGAGAAATGACGTCAATAAAGCAATAATGTTATCATGTATACACTTTCTGCAGTTGTATTTTTCTTTGTTGGTGTTGTCTTACAGTTAAACAATCGGGAAAGCCCTACTGTCAAGCAGTCATATAATTAGTGTTTGGACACGCCCTGTCAATAATCCCCAAAATATTTACGGTCTTTAATGCTTCATGTATGGCTTTATCACGCATTGTGTCCAACTTTGGGGCATTGTGTCCAACTTTGGGGCTTTGTTGGGGGTAAAAAAAGTTAGTTGCCTTATGACACTCTAAATCTTCAATATAAAATAGAAGTACATACTATTGCTTTAACACAAAAAGACCTAGTTATATATATATCCTTGATTTTGTAAACAAGTCCGGCACGGTGGTACAACTAGGGTTCGGTGCATTCCTGTACGGACAACGGTAAAGGGGTATTAAGGCTTGAAATCATGTTTAGTCAGTCAACTTCATTGACTTCTTTCACGTACAGATTTTTGAAGCTCCCGCACATGCCGTGCGCTGCCAATTAAGTCCCATTGTCCAATAAAGGGAGCCTGTGGTCACTACTGTTGCGTAACTCCTGGCACGCGATATTTAGAACGCTCAATAATCCATCCCCCGTTGTACATGCAGGTAGGTTAAGTCGGTGCCAAAGATAATCGATATAATGAACACGTCTTTAAAGCATTACGTCTTTATGGATTAGAGAAACAGCGCTATCTGATTGGACGGTGTAAATATACAATGTGTAGGATGCAGTCAGTCACTCAATACTAAATTAAAAAATTACAATCTATACCTGAATTCATGTCCGGGGTAACAATAAACGTCTGAAGATGTATTTGATTATTTTTCTTCTTGTCAATTTTCGGGACGTCTTTAATCTTTAGTGGAATATACATTCCATATTGCTAATTTTACCGGTAAATGCCATCTATTAAAAAAGACTAATGTTTATTATGTTGACACGACAATTGAGTCTGCATAAGTGACTGTAAACGTCTGTGCGCAACGTCTCAGTATAGGCCTACACGTACGGTGGTCTACTGCGGAACCGCTGAAAACGCGGTTGTATAACAAATCGTATAATTTTGTGAACCGGTCCCAATGTGTTGCGAACGCAAAATAACTTGTTACACTGTTATAATAGGAGGACCTTGTAATCGTGAACCGAAAAACATTGACTCCATGGATACATATCGAATGCATACTGTGAGCGAGCTCTTCAAGTCGATGACCCAATGTATGCATTGTAAGCGCCCTCTATAAACTACGGATCGCGGTTCCAACTACATGCGTATTCACAAAGCTCTCCTCGAAAACAATTGTCCACAGTGACCGCATGAAATCAAACCAGGTACCGTTACAAAAATGTCATCCTTAAAAACATCAATGAATTACATTTAAACGTATAGTATACACTTTATACAGTGATATCTTTTATGCTTTGCCTAATGAGCTGTTCCCAATTTAGCTATTGTTTTCGTTAAAGTTTTTTTTTTTCCTTTTTTTTTTTTTTTTTTTTAGCTGTTGACAATTTCAATTGGGAACAGCTCTTGTTTTCGTTAAAGTTTTTTTTTTTCCTTTTTTTGGCTTTTTCGCAATTCTTGCGAAAAAGCCTTTCTTTTTGTTCTGATTTTTGGCTTTTCCGCATTGTTGCGGAAAAGCCTTTCTTTTTGTTCTGATTTGTGGCTTTTCCGCAAAAATGCGGAAAAGCCTTTCTTTTTGTTCTGATTTTTTTTCTTTCTTCTTCTTCTTTTTCTTCTTCTTTTTTTTTTCCCAAAACCCCAAAGACTTTGTACACGTTTATTCTACACACCACTTTTGCCCTTAAACTTTGTTGCATATCGTTCAAAGTTTGCATAGACATAGTCCATACAGCATAGATGTGTGCGGACGAGCGACGTCATGATGACGTCATCATGGGTCACGTGACGTCATCATTAATATGCATATTACAAAGTCCTATATCTACAGAACTGTCAGTCCGATTGAGTTGAAACTTGGTATGTAGGTGGATCGGGATGTGTTATAGACGAAAATTGAGGTGACGTCATCATGACGTCATCGTGTGATTTTATATAGATTTTTGAAGTTTTGGACCTTTAAGCCATATATCACTAACGCAATGTGATAAATTCAAAATTCTTTTTGTATTAGGTTCGCTGGGCATTAGATAAATGCACAAAATTTAGAAAAATGTGTGACGTCATAATGACGTCAGCAAAAATGCGTTTTTTCGAAAAACATATAAGGGAATGTCCGATCGTCTTGAAACTTGGTGGGTGGGTAGATAATAACACTAGTACACAAAATCTTGAATGACGTCACGATGACGTCATCGGTCGATTTTTAAAGATTTTTTTAATATTGCCAATTTTATTCTGCTTACAAAATTCAACACTTTTATTAATCTGATTTTTTCCAAACTTGGTACAGACTAAAACCACAATAAAATAATGAGCACTGCCAAGTATTGTTACGATGACGTCATCATTAGACATGTGACGTCATTGTTAACTTGTATATTTTAAGCCCCTATATCTCATGAACAGTACATCCGATTGGGTTGAAACTTGGTATGGGGGTAGGCCGGGATGTGTTACAAATAAATATTGAGGTGACGTCACCATGACGTCATCGTGTGATTTTATATAGATTTTTGAAGTTTTGGACCTTTAAGCCATATATCACGAACCCAATATGTTACATTTAAAATTCTTTTTGTATTAGGTTTGTTAGGCAATAGGTATATGTCCAAAATTTTGAAAAATGTGTGACGTCATGATGACGTCATCAAACATGCGCTTTTTTGAAACACATATAAGATAATGTCCGATCGTCACGAAACTTGGTGGGTGGGTAGATAATAACACTAGTACACAATATCTTAAATGACGTCAAGATGACGTCATCAGTAGATTTGTTTACGATTTTTTAATATTGCCAATTTATTCTGCTTACAAAATTTAACACTTTCATTAATCCGATTGTTTTCAAACTTTGTACAGACTAAAACCGCAATAAAATAATGAGCACTGCCGAATATTGTTACAATGACGTATCCATTAGACATGTGACGTCATCGTTTGTATATTTTAAGCCCCTATATCTCATCAACAGTGATTTAGATTGGGTTGAAACTTGGTATGGGGGCAGGCCGGGATGTGTTACAAATAAATATTGAGCTGACGTCATAATGACGTCATCTTGTGATTATATATATATTTTATATATGACAAATGCAATATGCCAAAATCAAATTTCCATTTGAATGAGGTTTGTTAGACAAAACGTAAATGCACACAGTTTTGCACAAAACAGAAAAAACATGACCTCAAAAAAAAAACGTAATGCGGAAAAGCCCTATGTTCTGTTGCAAACAGACATAGACCTCTAGTTTTTCTTTCTTCTTCTTCTTCTTCTTCTTCTTTTTTTCCCAAAACCCCATAGACTTTGTACACGTTTATTTTACACGCCACTTTTGGCATTAATCTTTGTCATACATCATTCAAAGTTAGCATAAGCATAGCCCCTATAGCAAAGATGTGTCCCGAAGATTGACGTCATGGTGACGTCATCGACTAATTTATTATAGATTTTTGAATATTTAATTTTTCCCATAGACTTTGTACACAGAAATTAAAAAATAATTGTCGATTTTCAAAGGGCATTTTTGACTCTTTGCCAGTCATTCATTTACACCAATCTTTGTCCAAGCAAAGACCCTAATTCAAACAACATTGTGGAATGATGACGTCATGATGACGTCATCCGGTGTTTATTTATAGGCAATTAAATTGTGACACTTTTAATATTTAAAAATGCATAAGAAATGAACCGTACACGTCCGCAGCATTCTGTTGTCGGCAAATGGTAGAGCAGGTTAAGGTCTTTATTTCATTCAGTGTGCGTGCAATCACGTGACCCTTGCTTCCGGTCGAAAAAGGCCCAAACCGGAAGTGGCTTATTATTTGAAAATGGTAATAGAAATGAACTTGCTTTTAACGGTGTTAGTCTCTTGGCCGATAGAATTCTTCAAATCATCTACCGATGACGTCATGCAATCTTCGAGCGCCCTCTAGCGACAGGTTGAAAATTAGCAAAAATGTAGTTTGAATAGATGTCTGTGGCGAAGTTTGTCGTAATCGCCTAAATATTGGTGTATATAATGACCTTGACCCACTTAAGACGTGTGCGAAGTTTTAGGCAAATGACGTTAACAGACCGGAAGTTATAATAAAAAGACCCTTTTTCAGTTGAAAATTCCTGAAAAATCAACCATGGCAGTTTTTATATTAGATTTTACTTTAATTGTCGATTGAAGGTTAGGTCTAAAACATTTCAAAGTTTCGAGGCGATAAGCGAACTCGAACATACCCTGCGCACGCTTAAAACTTCACGTTGACAATACTTCTGCTTCAAAACATGCACAGGACAGGATGTCCACAATGTACATGTACATGTACATGTACATGTACATGTACATGCACGTACGTTGTACATAGGCACATACATCGTATGTCAGTCAGCCTGCAGCGCACGTGTTGCTGAGGTCAAATCCTGTCCACAGTGACCGTTTTAGCCGATTTTCGGCTAACTTTGACAGATTTTATGTTCATGCATGCACATAGACAGGGACGTATTATAGCACTCTTGGCATTAATCTTTGTCAGACATCATTGAAAGTTGGCATAAGCATAGTCCCTATAGCCAAGACGTGTCCCGAAGAGTGACGTCATGGTGACGTCATCAAGTGATTTATTATGGATTTATGAATAATTAATTTTTCTCATAGACTTTGTACCCAGCTTTCTCCACAAGTCTTTCCCTATACAACATTGATATATCTTACTGAGTAGTTCTGAACTTCGGCTGAGAATTACTATGAGAAGGAAAAAGAAATCGTATTTTTTTACGTCTGTCATTTGATTGAAAATATTCCCAAGAGTTAGAATAGCAAGTAATATTTTATAAAAATGTTTCAGTTTAAAGGAAAATCACTAATTTAAAGGTGCAGTTTCTCTGCTGTGGGATTTTTAACCTATTGACTTTGTACACGTTTTCAAGCCACCATTTTCATAACTTGGCGATCTGGAATCGTCATCAAAGTTACAGCCAAGAAAGACCCTCATACAAAAAGTTCTGCCTAGACTATGACGTCACGATGACGTCATCACCTAATTTTTTATTGAATTTTGAAAATTTACGTACATATTGTGAAGTCTTATATCTACAGAAATGTAAGTCCGATTGGGTTGAAACTTGGTATGTGGCTATACCAGGATGTGTTATAGATTAAAAATGAGGTGACGTCATGATGACGTCATCCTGAGATTTTATATGAATATTTATTTGTTTGGACCTTTTAGCCATATCTCCCGAACGCAACATGCAAAATGCAAAATTCTTTTGACAGATTTTATGTTCATGAATATTCAGGGCATATTATTGATTAAAAAAAATCATAATGCGGAAAAGCCCTATGTTCTGTTGCAAACAGACATAGACCTCTAGTTTTTGGCTTTTCCGCATTGTTGCGGAAAAGCCTTTCTTTTTGTTCTGATTTTTTTTCTTTCTTCTTCTTCTTCTTCTTCTTCTTCTTCCTCTTCTTCTTTTTTTCCCAAAACCCCATAGACTTTGTACACGTTTATTCTACACGCCACTTTTGCCCTTAAACTTTGTTGCATATCGTTCAAAGTTTGCATAGACATAGTCCATACAGCATAGATGTGTGCGGACGAGCGACGTCATGATGACGTCATCATGGGTCACGTGACGTCATCATGCATGTGCATATTACAAAGTCCTATATCTACAGAACTGTCAGTCCGATTGGGTTGAAACTCGGTATGTAGGTAGACCGGGATGTGTTATAGACGAAAATTGAGGTGACGTCATCATGACGTCATCGTGTGATTTTATATAGATTTCTGAAGTTTTGGACCTTTAAGCCATATCTCACTAACGCAATATGATAAATTCAAAATTCTTTTTGTATTAGGTTCGCTGGGCAATAGATATATGCACAAAATTTGGAAAAATGTGTGACGTCATAATGACGTCAGCAAAAATGCGTTTTTTCGAAACACATATTAGGGAATGTCCGATCGTCTTGAAACTTGGTGGGTGGGTAGATAATAACACTAGTACACAAAATCTTGAATGACGTCACGATGACGTCATCGGTCGATTTTTAAAGATTTTTTTAATATTGCCAATTTTATTCTGCTTACAAAATTTAACACTTTTATTAATCCGATTTTTTTCAAACTTGGTACAGACTAGAACAACAATAAAATAATGAGCACTGCCAAGTATTGTTACGATGACGTCATCATTAGACATGTGACGTCATTGTTAACTTGTATATTTTAAGCCCCTATATCTCATGAACAGTACGTCAGATTGGGTTGAAACTTGGTATGGGGGTAGGCCGGGATGTGTTACAAATAAATATTGAGGTGACGTCATCATGACGTCATCGTGTGATTTTATATAGATTTTTGAAGTTTTGGACCTTTAAGCCATATATCACGAACCCAATATGCTAAATTTAAAATTCTTTTTGTATTAGGTTCGTTAGGCAATAGGTATATGTACAAAATTTTGAAAAATGTGTGACGTCATGATGACGTCATCAAACTTGCGCTTTTTTGAAACACATATAAGATAATGTCCGATCGTCATGATACTTGTTGGGTGGGTAGATAATAACACTAGTACATAACATCTTAAATGACGTCACGATGACGTCATCAGTAGATTTTTTTACGATTTTTTTCAATATTGCCAATTTTATTTCTCTTACAAAGTTTAACACTTTCATTAATCCGATTTTTTTCAAACTTGGTACAGACTAAAACCACAATAAAATAATGAGCACTGCCAAGTATTGTTACAATGACGTCATCATTAGACATGTGACGTCATCGTTTGTATATTTTAAGCCCCTATATCTCATCAACAGTAATTTAGATTGAGTTGAAACTTGGTATGGGGGCAGGCCGGGATGTGTTACAAATAAATAATGAGCTGACGTCATCATGACGTCATCTTATGATTATATATATATATTATATATGACTTTTGCCGTATCTCACAAACGCAATATACCAAAATCAAATTTCCTTTTGAATGAGGTATGTTAGACAAAACGTAAATGTACACAGTTTTGCACAAAACAGAAAAACATCACCTCAATTAAAAAAAAAACATAATGCGGAAAAGCCCTATGTTCTGTTGCAAACAGACATAGACCTCTAGTTCTTTCTTCCTCTTCCTCTTCTTCTTCCTCTTCTTCTTCCACTTCTTTTTTGCACAAAATCCCATAGACTTTGTACACGTTTTTTCTACACGCCACTTTTGGCCTTAAAACAATTCCGATTTTCTTCAAACCTGGCACATACTTAGAACATCACCTGCAGATGTGTGCCGAATCATTACGTCATGGTGACGTCATCACGCGATTTATTATGGAATTTTGAATATATAATTTTTCCCATAGACTTTGTACACAGAAATTCAAAAAAAAATGTCGATTTTCAAAGGGCATTTTCGGCTCTTTGCCAGTAATTCATTTACACCACTCTTTGTCCAAGCAAAGACCCTAATTCAAACAACATTGTGTAATGATGCCGTCATGATGACGTCATCCGGTGTTTATTTATAGGCAATTGAATAGTGACACTTTTAATATTTAAAAATGCATAAGAAATCAACCGTACGCGTCCGCAGCATTCTGTTACCGGCAAGTGGTAGAGTAGGTTGAGATCTTTATTTCATTCAGTGTGCGTGCAATCACGTGACCCTTGCTTCCGGTCGAAAAAGGCCCAAACCGGAAGTGGCTTATTATTTGAAAGTGGTAATAGATATGAACTTGCTTTTAACGGTTTTAGTCTCTTGGCCGATAGTATTCTTCAAATCATCTACCGATGACGTCATGCAATCTTCGAGCGCCCTCTAGCGACAGGTTGAAAATTTAAAAAAATGTATTTTGAATAGATGTCTGTGGCGAAGTTTGTCGGAATCGCCTAAATATTGGTGTACATGATGACCTTGACCCACTTAAGACGTGTGCGAAGTTTAAGGGTTTTTTTTTACCGGAAGTGGTCATTTTAGGCCCCTATATCATATTTCATGAATTATTAATCTGATTAGGTTGAAACTTCACATTAATACAAAGCTATATTGACAGATAATTATATTGCATTATTATTACTGTGCACATAATTATTGTCATGTTATGACGTCATGAATATTTAATGAGACACTCTTTACAGTCTTATAACTATGGAACTATTTGACCGATTGATCTCAAATTTAGTAGGTATACAGACAGGGATGTGTTATAGATGAAAATTGATATGTCAAGGTCATGTGACCTTCACTTCTAGTTTTACCGGAAGTGGTAATTTTAGACCCCTAAATCATATTTCATGAATTATTCATCTGATCAGGTTGAAACTTCACATTAATAAAAAGCTATATTGACAAATAATTATATTGAATTATTATTACTGTGCACATAATTATTGTTATGCTATGACGTCATGAATATTTAAAGAGTTGTACCGGAAGTGCAATCTTTAAAAGTTATAATTTCAATTGATTAATTTCATTTTTTGTTAATCATTAAATCATTTTGTTTACGGTCCAATAGAGAATCAAAACTGGGAACAGCTCTGTGGTTGTTCACAACCACAACCTCTAGTTTATGTTTCTTTGCTGAGCATAATGTAATTAACCTATTGTTCCGATCGCCGTCGTAAAACTATACCATTCATCCAAATGACAAACAAATTCATATATAATCCCTACACAATACATCCGGTAATCCTCTTATCTTTTGACTGACCGCAAAATCCCTCCTCATTCCTCCTCAAACCTCCCCCCACAGTTCCCCATAGAACGGGGCACTACCTATACCGCCGTGCAGCACTACTGGTGACTCCTACGAGAATTGTTGCACAAATGTGAATGCAATTACAAATTTATTGACCCAAAAGGGGTTTATTGTACATGAAGTTAAGTCAGTATTCAAACCTGCCAAAATATGTACCTTCTTGGGATTTGTACTAAATTCAGAGAAGATGACTGTGTCATTAACAACAGATAAGTCAGCCAAACTTCAGGAATTATGCAAAAATCTGCTCCTGAAGAAATCACCCACGATCCGAGAGGTGGCCCAAGTAATTGGAAAATTAGTGTCATGTCTTCCAGGACTTTCTTATGGCAAACTATACTATCGCCATATTGAATGGGATAAAATGGAGGCACTTAAGAATAACAACAATGACTACGATACTTCAATGAGGTTGTCATTAAATGCAAGGAATGAGCTGACATGGTGGATTGAAAATGTCGAATCCAAACAAGCTTTTTAATGCTTAAATATACATTCCCAGCCAAATGTAATTGTATCATCTGATGCATCTCAAATAGGATGGGGTGCAGAATGCAATGGGGAAGCTACTGGGGGGCATTGGACCCCGCAAGAATTACGAAATCACATAAATGTCTTAGAACTACTTGCTGGATTTTTGGCTTTAAAGTCATTTTGCTCGAAATTGCACAGTCCGATTACAAATTCACTCTAAGTCTTGCAATGATCTCGCAAAAGAGATGTGGCTTTGGTGTGTTGCCAGAAATATCTGGCTGTCAGCATCACACATACCCGGCAAATCCAACGTGCAAGCCGACATGGAGTCCAGGCGCACGAATGTCGATATCGAGTGGATGCTTAAGCGGCATTTGTTTCGGCAATTGACAAAAACATTTTTCACACCAGATATGGACTTATTTGCCTCAAGATTAAATTATCAGTTGAAGCCCTATGTTTCTTGGAAACCAGACCCTGAAGCTCATGCAATTGATGCGTTTTTATTACCGTGGAATAATTTCCGTTTTTATGCTTTTCCTCCATTCAGTCTGATAGGCCGTGTACTTCAGAAGGTACAACAGGACCAAGCGGATGGATTGCTTGTAGTCCCGAATTGGCCAACTCAACACTGGTTTCCGAATGTGATGAGTATGTTGGTGGCACAACCTGTGCTGATACAACCATACAGGGCACCACTTTATTTACCGCAAGACCAGGCGGCAGTACACCCCCTACATCAGAAGATGTCCCTTCTGGCATGCCACTTGTGCGGAGACGTCTCCAAAGCTCAGGCATTTCGGACCGCTCTGCAGAAGTCATCCTGTCCTCTTGGCGGCCAGGAACGCAGAAACAGTATCGAACATACTTACTCAAGTGGCAATTATACTGTAGTAAAAGAAACATTAATCCAATATCGCCATCTATAAGCGAGGCTCTGGATTTTTTAACTGAATTATTTGAAGCAGGGTTAAGTTATAGTGCTATTAACACCGCAAGATCGGCAATAGCCACTATTGTTGAGTTTCCAAATGGAATATCATTTGGTAGTCACTCATTAACTTGTAGGTTTATGAGAGGAGTATTTGTAAAGAGACCCTCCTTTCCTAGATATCGAACAATCTGGGATGTAAGCATTGTCTTACGATATTTTGATTCATTGGATATCAATTCAAAATTGTCACTGATGTATCAATGTAAAAAAGTAGTAACGTTGTTAGCATTGTTATCAGCTCAGAGAGTGCAGACTTTGTATCTACTGACACTCAGTGATATTAATCTAACAGCCAATGAGTGTCGTATTTCAGTTCACAAACTACTGAAACAAACACGCCCAGGAGTGCATTTGTCAGATATTATTTTGCCTGCGTTTCCTTCTAATAAGAAGCTTTGTGTGGTTGAAGCACTGAACGAATACTTATCTCGCACTTCTACACTGCGAGGAAATCAATGTAGTGTTTTTATTAGTTACAGAAAGCCGTATATGGCTGTTTCTAGAGATACCATCAGTCGATGGATTAAAAATGCGTTAAATGACGCGGGCATTGATGCTTCTGTCTTCAAAGCACACAGTGTAAGAGCAGCCTCAACATCAGCAGCCAGTAATTGTGGTGTTCCCATTCAGACCATACTGGCCACGGCTGGCTGGTCTGGATCTGCAACTTTCGCTCGGTTTTACAACAAACCAATAGAAAAGCTTGCTGCATTTTCAACAAAACTTCAGGAAAGTTTATCTTAAGACTTTACAGACTTACAATTTACTTCCTTTATTTGTATATGGAACAAAACGGTCTGTATTATAATATTTTTTATATATTTTGCAGTTATGTATTGTGTGCTGTACAACAATAAATATTTATGTGCAAAGATGATCTAGCCATGGTTGTTATATCTTGATTAAAGTTTCGTTTTACCTGGCTCTAAATATCTCATATGGTCTCGGAGTTACGTAATGGAGGTGACGCAGAATCCTAAAATTAAACGAGTATAATTACGATGTTTGATTGAGATTCTACGGAACCGTAATTACGTAGCGAAAGAGATCATATGCCCTCCCTAATTGGTATCCAACCCCATTCCCTTGTTTTCTTCACAGGTAAACTCAACTTTGCGCTAAAGAATGATCTGGTGGGCGGCGGGCGCTATCTCATTTGATCTCTTTCGCTACGTAATTACGGTTCCGTAGAATCTCAATCAAACATCGTAATTATACTCGTTTAATTTTAGGATTTTGCCCATGAAAATGTTTACTGTGGCTTATACACAGGGCGGCTTATACGCTGAGCCTTGAAGAATAAAAATGCGATTCAAATGTGTATGTAATGTACTGGTATAAGAAAAGATCTGTTGCCGAAATGAATAATCAATTAAGTAAGTCATTAACAAACCAAAAGCACGCCCCACAAAAAGATACCAAGCAGTAAAAAGTATAGCCAGCCGGCCAGCCGGCCGGCCGCGCGTTGAGTGAAAGCTGTCTGCGTTAGTGACCATACTTGATGCTGTGCTGCATGCTTGCCCCATGTACCACACACACTTGTGGACCACACCATTTGTGATTATAAAGGGGTGTACTTTCTCGGGAACAATAATTACCATATATTTCCACTGTTGCAAAAAAAAAGACAACTACTTCTTTTTGTGGGGTCTGAAACATTTCTTCATTCGACAATCAGTTGTTCAACGCTGGAACTGTATTCAAGAAATGATGTAAAACTCAAAACAGGGGCTAAATCACCCCTTACGAAATTAATGGATTTGTCCATAAAAAAAGTCTTTTATCGAGTGGACTGTTTTCGAAGAAAGTACGATTAAAAACAACTTGAATTTTTGACATACTACTCCTTAGTTATCACGACAATTTGATAAGTTTTGTTGTAAAAAAGGACCTGTTTATTTGTAGGACAAAACCAATCAGCATCTGTTGCCACAAAGCAAGATTTGTAATGCTCCAGTCAGCCGTCACATGGTGTGCTGCATACTCTCCAGCTCAGGCTGCTGGGCCATGCGCTAACTTTTAAGGCCGGGGACTGTCCGGGCCACCGGCAGCAATTCCCGGTGTTTATTTCTCATCGCCAATTTCCATATTTTTTTTAAAGAGTATCGACCGTAAATGATTTGATATAACTTTTGTGGCCCTTTTAATAGCTTTCGCAGTGTAAATGGAACTATTCCAGAGCTTTTTTGAGTGTTGAATTTGGAGGCCTTACAAAATTGAAACTGCTGCGGCTGGTACAGCTTATACGCCAACTTCAAATCTGAATTTTTCAAATATTTGCGTTTTGCAGCTTATAACCCCGCGCGGCCTATATTCCAAAAATTATGGTAAAAAAGAAGGAAAAGTCGTGGGGGCTTGCTGCACACCACACGACACTATGGGCACATGACACATGATGTACAAACAGCGGATTTAAAGCTTTTGTACTTTTTCTTCTTTTTTCAGTTCTATTTCATACATTTTAGTCATTGGAAAGTTACAAAAATACCTCAAAATCCGACTTTTGGTTTCTCACAACAAAGGGGGGGGGGGGGGGCGAGATGATCCAATAGCTCATCCTCCCGGATCAAAAAGTGGGGGGGTATATATACCTCCCATCCCCGGGATTTATGCCCCTGTTGGGCACATTGTGCCCCTGTTGGGCCTGTTATTCTGATTAATCTTTTTTTCTTCATTTTTTTTTTTTTTTATTATCCAGACAATACTTCTGATAGAATAATCCAGGGTCTTCATCTTTTATATTACGTGCACAATCACATGACCCTTCCTTCCGGTTGACACTGCAAGTGCCTTGTAATTCAAAATTGGTAAAAGATGTGAACTTGCTTTCAACGATGTATGCTCTGGCGAAGCTGTTCTTTAAAAATAAATTAATAATGATGTCACAAAATGTTAGAGAGCCCTCTAGCAGCAGAATGAAGAGTGTATAAAATGAATAATCATTTGATGAGTGTGGCGAAGCTGAAATGCTGAAATCATTCATATAATTGATGTATACAACCAGCTCCATGCTAACAACAAGAAGAGGTGGAAGATTATCAAGACGTCTGTGCCCGGAAGTTATAATGAAAATACCTTTAAACCTAAACAAATACATGTAGCTGAAAAAATTAAACTGCAAGAGATTTAGTCCAGATCTTTGCTTCGAATCGCACACTTAAGCTCTGAAGCTTTCCGGTAATGACGTCACCATTATGTCATCAAGTATCATGAATGCCCAACACCTATTGTTTTTGTACAAATTTACTATTATTACGTTCAGCCCAACACCTACTGTTAGTCTATGAATTTACTGTTATTATTTTTCTCCAAGACACAATTCGTTTCCAGAACTGTTTGTCAAAATCAAAACACATATGAACTTCTATTGTCAATACATGAATGCACAACCCACTGCAGATGTGCTTTTTTGCAATCATCATGGGCCACGTGACATCACTCGAAAAAACAACAATTTTAATCTTTGAAATTCAATATAAAATCAACCGTGAGAGACCGGAACTTGAATTTTGCGGGAATTGACATGATAATACATGATCTTCATTTTATCTCGTGTGCATCAAATCACGTGACCCTTCCTTCCGGTCGAAACCGGAAGTGCCTAATAATTTGAAAGTGGAAAAAGATATGACCTTGCTTTTAACGATGTTAGTGTCTGGCTGGCTTGACCTTTTGAAAAAAATGATCGGTGACGCAATGAAGTGATCAGGCACCCTCTAGCAGCAGGTTAAAAATTTTCCAAAATGCATTTTCAGTTGATGTCTGTGGCGAAATTTGCGGTAATTGCTGCAAAATTAATATACATGATAACCTTAATGCAGACAAGACCTGTGCGCGAAAAAAAATTGATTATGTCATCAGACCGGAAGTTACAATAAAGACCTTTAAACCTTCAAAACATGCTAAAGTATCAACCGTGACAGATATAATCAAGATCTGGCTATACAGGGTGGATATAAAAAAAACGAAACCGAGATATTATTGCTGCTTGGAACAGAAGTAGGGCACATGTGATTCAAAGGGAGATATCCTCTGTAAGGTTGAATCTCCTCTTGATTGGCAACCATAGCCTTTCACTCTGTGAAAAATGACACCACAAAAACCACAATTGAAAAGTGGCGCAACTATCTAAATAGACCCTTTTGTCAAATTGGTCACTTCTCAGTCAACCGCGAATGTAATGACATGATCAGAGTGTTATTATAAAGAGGAGATTCAACCCTATCAGAGGATATCTCCCTTTGATTCACATGTGCCCTACTTCTGTTTCAATTAGCAATAATATCTCAGTTTCGTTTTTTTTTATCCACCTGGTATATAGCACTGTTAACATAGCCCTTCAACTTTCTGATAATAACGTCACACTGAAGCCATTAAGTATCACATTACAAGCAATCAAAGATTTCTAGATTTAATCTTTGAAATTCAATATAAATTAATCAACTGCTACAGATTTGATTTTGTTTTTTATGGCAATAGGTAGAATATCATTTGACCCTTCCTTCCGGTCGAAACCGGAAGTGCCTTATTATTTGAAATTGGCAGAACATGCGAACTTGCTTTCCACAATGCGAGAGTTTGCCTTGGCAGTGCTGTACAAAAATATTACAGTTGACATCATCAAATGTTAGAGCGCCCTCTGGCGGCATGTTGAAAAGTCAAACATGCATTTTGAGTTGATGTGTGTGTTGAAATTTGCGGCAATCACGTCAGACATGATGGCCCAACATCATTTTGAGTTGATGTGTGTGTTGAAGTTTGCGGCAATCACGTCAGACATGATGGCCCAACACCGTATGGCTGTTCATACAACCTCTAGTTTTTGTTATTCTTCTCACCAATTCGTTTCCAGAATTGTTGGTCAACATGAAAACTATATGAAGTTCAATTGTAAATACATGAATGAACAACCTACTGAAGTTACATTTCGTGGCAAGCGGTGGGATCATCTGCATTACTTAAAGGAGAATACTTGTTCGGTTTGAAGCCCTAAATTTAAAAGTGTGTGTGTTTGCATTAATGATTAGCTTGTAAAATTACACAATTAGCATGGTGTTGAATTAGAGTTGTCAGATATTTTGTGCGCAGATCTGTGTACCAAACTGTCTAATTTCAAGGTATCTGTGAAGCTTGAGAGACCCAAAACTTTGTTTGGTTTTGTGACAATAAGACATGCATCACAAGTAAACTACAGGGATTTCAGTTTAAGCCAGGGAAAGTTGACAAAGTCAGTTTTGTTTTTTGATTTGGAACTGGAGAGTCGACAGTCAATTCTTGATGATAAAGTGAAGCAAGTCAATGATTTTTTTATTCAGGAGAACATCACTGACAGTAACAGTTCTCATATCAGGCCCCTCACAGTATAGTGGCACAAGGAAATTAAGCATGCGTACAATAAATTGTGTAGGTCGGTTTAAGCATACAACTAGACCATTTCACTTTTCCCGACTGTACGATGGTTTGCATGCTAAATCCCATAGAAAGAGAAATTGGTTTCAGTTACTCAGAATCATCATCGAGTCCCAGTTACTGGAAGATAGGGATTACATCAGTGCGTCAGCAGATTGATTTCCGAATCTGATTCGGAACCGGTCTATACCTGCTGGAAAAGGCAGAGGACTGAATAACTTTGTGACTGAATTGTGCAGCTTTGTTGTATTCTTCTTGTATTGTTTTACTCTATTTTGAAGTTGCCATTCTTTGTGCATGTATTAGTGTAGTGCATGCTGGTGTGGTAGGTGACTTTCCCAGGCTGATCTGGCATTGTACACCCTGGTATATGCATTTGAGGTACAGTTGAATATGGCTGAGGCAAGACAGATTTCTCTTTCCGCCCCTCCTCCACGCTTTGAGGGTGCTCAGGGAGATGATTTTGACACATGGCTGGATCGCTTTAAAGCCTGGTGCAACATACATGCACCTGATGAAAAAGATATTTGCGATATTTCCCAACACTCTTGGGTAATTCACACAATACTTCTCCGCGGGTTTTACAACGGTATATGTCATAAAATTGTTACTTTCAACATATATTGACCGTGATCCCTAGTGGTGCATATTACTCTGACGTTATGATGATGTCATCAGGTGTCAAATAACAACATTTAAAGATTGCTAGATTAAATCTTTGAAAATCAATATAAAATCAACTGTGAGAGACCTGAACATGACTTTTGCGGCGATTGATAGAATAATCCAGGGTCTTCATTTTTGATATTATTTGCAAAATCACATGACCCTTCCTTCCGATTGAAACCAGAAGTGCTTTGTAATTTAAAATTGGTAAAAGATGTGAACTTGCTTTCAACGATATGTGTGCTCTGGCAAAGCTGTTCTTTACAACTTAACAGTGATGTCACAAAATGTTAGAGCGCCCTCTAGTGGCAGAATGAAAAATGTTTAAAATGAATAATCAGTTGATGAGTGTGGTGAAGTTGATGAGTTGCAATATTTCCCTACACTCTTGGGTAATGCAGCCTTTGCTATTAATAGGGCCTTGGAGAAGGAGTCAAGGGAGTCGTTTGGGGCTGTAATTAAAGCTTTCACTCTAGCTTATTCCTCCCCTGCTCTTGTTGAAGCCTTTCGGTCTGAGCTTTCCGTCAGTAACCGTATGGAGAATGGAACTCCCAGTCTTGATAGCTTCCCGCCCTCCTCCCCACTCTCGGCTCGCGTTACGATGGTTTTTCACCTTTAGTGCGCCAGGGAAAAAAAGAGGAAGCATAATGGCGGATTCATGACGTAGCATAATGGGTAGGCCCCGAGAGGGCGCTCGTTGGTTGATTAAATCTTTTAGCCTTTGAGCCTGTTGGCTGAATAAATATGCAAATGTAGTAGCTATTTGGGTAAGTATCACTCGTAAACTTGTCCCACACTTCTGTGGGGGGGGGGGGGGGAGTCTACTTCATTCACTTACCCAAATAGCTACTACATATGCAAAGAGTGGCACCAACAACTGGTTGGCCGGGTAGGCGAGATGCCCTAAAATCAAATGGTTAAACAACAGTATATATATATATACATAATGATTTAGACCATTTAGATTGAATATACATGGAAATGTATTACCTGCTTAGTTAGTCTCCTGGTCAGGCCGGGAAGGACTACTGCGCAGGGTAGGGTTCGTAGACGAGGACTGGTGTTGTGTCAGTACCGTCTTCCCCGTGTTCCCTCCAGTCTGGAGTACGTCACGTAGGTAGCAGGATGTGAATGTCGTGGCAGACTTCCAGCATGCTGCTTGAGAAATCTCTGAAATAGGGACCCCCCTAAAAAATGCCCAGGACGCCGCTACGGCGCGTACGTCATGGGCTTGGACAAGGCCTTGGACAGAAGCATCCCTTTTGGATGGCCAGTCCGCATTAGCGAATTTGATAGCAGCTACTACCCAACGCGCAATGGTGTCCCTTGAGGCGGGGCCATGTGGCTTTATGGTTGTAATAAAGAGCTGCATGCATTTATCCCCGAGTGACTTAGTGCGTGCCAGATACCATTTTAGGGTGCGCACCGGGCACCATAATTTGTCTGAGGGGATAGAAGAGGTCGACTCTATTTTTGGGAGGAAAATATCAGGAGGGCTGAAACTTGCCGTCTGATTTTTCGTCAGGAAGGACGCCTTTGGGATCAGGCGAACCCCACCTGGTTCCCAGCGGATATGTCCTGAATCTAAAGTCAGCGCATGGATCTCGCTGCTACGCCTAGCGGTAGCCGCTGCGAGCAGGAAGGCCAACTTAATAGATACATGAATGAGGGGTGCTTGGCCCAAGGGCTCGTATGGAGCCTTGGCCAAAATGTTCAGGACCTGAACTAGATCCCAAGATGGGACCAGTTTCCGGATTGAAGGTCTCTCGTTGAACATTCCCCGGAGTAGGTTAGTGATTCCAACATTAGAGGAGATAGATGAGCCATATGTCCGATGACCTTTGTAAGGATTGAGATCGGGGGGAAGGCATAAGCGAACATGTTTGTCCAGTCTATTGATAGTGCGTCCGAGGCCCATGCATGAGGATGATGGGCTCTCGAGCAGAACACCGGGAGCTGAGTGTTGACTGCTGAGACAAACAGGTCTATGTGTGGACGACCTAGGATCGAGAAGATCTGACGTACGATCCTCCTGTTCAATGACCACTCCGTGGGAACTACTTTGCCCCTGGAGAGAGAGTCCGCTATGTCGTTTTCCGCACCAGGAATGTGAATGGCACGTAGATCGACTTTGTGTCTGATTAGCCACTGAAACATTTCCCAAGTCCAGTAGCACAGCTGGGGTGATCTTGTACCGCCCTGTTTGTTGATATATGCTACCACTGTCGTGTTGTCGGTCTTGATTAGAACAGACCGACCCACTACGTCTACTTGAAAGTGGTGTAGGGCACTGACTACAGCCTGGAGTTCTAGAACATTGATATGTAGGGACCGAGTGTTGTCGTCCCAAGTGCCTGCAGCTTGCCAGATCGAATTTAGCATCAAATGTGGCACCATTTTGCATCTAGCCCATCCTCCGTATGCGAAAATTTTCCAAAGGGGAGGGGGGCACCCCCTCCCCTTAGACCCCTCCCCCAGGAAGTCGATCCGTATCCACCTAAGTGCCCCCCCCCCATCAAATGCTGGTGCCCCCCCCCATCAAATGCTGGTGCCCCCCCTGTGCCCCCCCAGACTGAAAAGTCTGGTGACGCCACTGCTTTCCAGGGACCTATGAAATTTCTGAGACGACCCCCGACGGGCCCCAGTGTCGGGGTCGGCTCGGTAGGGGCGTCACCGCCGCCACCCAGAGCGGGGGGCCGATTGCCCACCGCCACGTCCCCGGCTGCTAAATTGGCGTGCAGGGGCAGAGTAGGGGCGTGGAGCTGAAACCATTGCACCAGCTGATGCCTTGGCCGTCTGTTGGCAAAAAGGCTTGAATGGTTTCTTAAGGGCAGGGTGAAACGAGGGAGCACCCTTCGTTGCCTTCTTCCCAGAGAACTTGGGCTTGTTAGTGGCTGAAGGCTTCTTCAAGCTCAGTTTGTCTGCTGTCTCAATTCGTTTGGCTTCAACTTCCAGAACTTCCTGGAATTTGCCTCCGAAAAGGTCTTTGCCCATAAGAGGAAGGTCTTCTATCTTCTTCTTAGCGCCCTCGTGTGGTATGTAAAGTGCATCCATCACGTTAGTCCTACGTGACTTGGCAGACAGGATAGAGATTCTCGTAAATTGGTCTAGAGAGAAACGGAGTATTTCGTCCAGACACCAGAAGGCTGCTGCTAACATATCGGCTGGAATTTGTGAATCTTCCTCACATGCGCAGACGATATATTCAGATAACAGAAGTAAAAGGCGCTTGTTTGTGAGCCAAATCTAGCCACCTCATCGACCTTCTTCATTGTATCCTCCATCTTTGCTCTAGTCTTATCGACAAATATTGACTTGGTCGGGGCTTTGCCGCTATCTCCAGTCAATTTGTCCTTGGCCATATCCGGAATAGAAGGAACCGTAAAGAAATCGTTTCAGTCCTTTTCTGGAAATTGGAAATAGGCTGCCGACCTTTTGTTGAAAGCCGTCCATTTCTTTGAATCGGCGATGCGTTGTATGCGATCGGCGCATAAACGATCCACCGGCATAGTTGGGAAAGCTGGATCCCAAGTTTGCCAGGGTCAGTGGCCTCATCATCCCCAGAGCACTCATCTTGTGAGTGAGTGGAAGGGGGGTGAGTATCATCGACATCTATGTCAGGAGCATCTTGAACAGAAGTGCCCAAATTCATAGATGGGTGTAAGGAAATTCCCGCCTGTGATCTCGGGGGCGCCCAATCACGGCCCAGAGTAGGTGGATTATCTGAGCAGACACTGATGGCAACCCCAGGATCTGGGGGCCCAGTGTGTTCCCCTCTCATCCTGCCCGAAATCGGCAGGATTGCGCCCGGATCCGGCTGAATTAAGCCCGGATCCGGCCGGATCACGCCCGGATTCGGCCGGATTGGACCCGGATCCCGCCGGATCATACCCGGATCCGGCAGGATTAGACCCGGATTTGGGTCCGGAAATGTGACCGCCAGGAGTGACCTCTGAGTCACCGTTGGGGCCGATCTCCATTGTTGTTGTTTAGTGAGGGCTGCTAGCGAAACGTTGATGTCCTGGAAAGCTTTTAGAAAGATTTCCGTGGATACACCTTTGTTTTTCTTTTTCCGATGCGTCGACTTACAGGGGGAATCCCCTGAAGAAGACGGCGCTGCCTTGTGTTTCCTTTTCTTACTTGGGTGACTTGATTCACTGGATGAAAACTCCGATAATATCCTGGGAATTCCTGAGCATTAATCAAAGAACGATGTTGACTGCGCACCGCAAGTCCTGCCCATTCTGCACGGGTGGAAGCAGGAAGCTCGGAGTGCGATGAACGCGCAGACGGGGCCGGTGAGGATTGAATCCTTTTACCGCTCCGTGACTGGTCGTCCCCGAGGGTTGCTGGAGCCAGCAGACCGGGGGGACGAGGCGAAGAAATTCCCGTGAAACCACGGGAAATCGACGCCGGGTTGCTAGGTGACGCCGATGGTCCGGAGACCGGCGGCGTGATCGAGCGACTATTGGTCCCTTTTTGGGTCTTACCCTTGGGACCGCCGGTGGCCTTTGATGCGGCCTTTTTTTTTTTCAACGAAGAAATATTATTATTAAATAACTGTACAACAGAAATAATAATAATAACTCAGGAAAGCTGACTTGGTTAAAAGGGGATTGCACTCGATCCAAAAGGGATAACCCACGATGCCTACCCGGCACTGGGCTAGTCCCGCGGTGCCGACCTGGCACCCCGCACCTGGTGTCAGACAAAGGCTGAAAAGCCTGCTACGCCACGTGAAAGAAAAACGAAAGCAAAATGACTCCAAAATCACTCCAAATGAGAAGTACTTAACTGAAACCAAACTCTACAATATTCTACACAACTCACTTGGTTGATAAATTCTATAAAACAGAAACTCTTATAGCGAAAATTGTACAAAAACTCGTCAAAAGGCGAGAGCAAAATTTTTTGCTTCTGCACGATGCCGTCGCTAGAAAAAAAAGAGGAAGCATAATGGCGGATTCATGACGTAGCATAATGGGTAGGCCCCGAGAGGGCGCTCGTTGGTTGATTAAATCTTTTAGCGTTTGAGCCTGTCGGCTGAATAAATATGCATATGTAGTAGCTATTTGGGTAAGTGAATGAAGTAGACTCTATGTATTTATGTAGCCCGTGCGGTACGCTGAAGTGCGCCTCAAGCGGTTATGAGACGCGCGTGTACTGTAACCATGGAAGGCGCCATGTTCGCACATGTTTTGGCGAAATTCCCGCAGTGAAATGCCAAGATTCTTAAACTGTTAGTTTGACATTGATTGAAATCCTACAGCTTGTGGCTCTCAGGTGTACCCTGATATTTTGGGGATTAACTTGATCCGTATTTTTGCTGCCTGGACAGTCACAGTCTGGAACTCTGCTCCACATCTTGAGTGGATCAAGCCGTTGGTGACTGGACTGGCCACATGTGAGTTTACACATGTTACATCTTCACAAGGACAGGAATTACATGTATGCTGTCTGCAGTTGGTGAACTACCGTAACAGGAGCATCCCTCACATCAGTCTGTCTCCAAGCAGGAGGGATCTTGTGAAGGAACCGTTTACTGTGTAGCGTATACAGTGACGTTGAACTTCTGTGGTTTCGCCGGAACTCCACGAAGTGAAGAGAACTGAACTGACTAGTCAATCAACATTTTTGGATTGGGACTTGATAACCTTAGAGTGACATCAAGAGTCTCAAATATCCTTGTTTGAATATATTTAGGGCCCTAATATTGTCTGTATACCGGTATTTTGTTTTTGTCAGAAAGATAAATGGTTGTTTATTCATAAAGTGTCATTGTTGACCTAAACATTTACATGTAGGCCTACTTAAAGTTTTTCTTGATTATCATCATCAGCGCTGGTGTTATAGATTTTGATCTAGAGTTCTGACCGAGTTTTCAAATTAAAGGTTTTCTAATTCAGTATAATTTACAGACTAAGTAGTGGTTTGTTCATTTGTCTGACCCAAGGTGTGTTGACCCCAATGTGGTCCATGTGGCTTACATTTAAATCAGTTGCTAGGAATTTACGACAGTTGTTATTTCACGAGCAGTTGAACACGCATATCATCTAAGTATATTCCGAATTTCAGCTTAATCTGTTTTTGCTAACACTTGGGTTACACATTGAACCATCTTTAAGGAAAATTTTGGCGAGGAATTTTAGCAACTAAACGTGTACGGTTTTCCTATAGCACCATAGGCGCTACGGTTCACCGATTTCGGCCTGGCCACACAATGGACGATCACATATTAGCATATTCATTAGCGTCACTCGGCATGACTTGGCGTGGGTCTCGGTATCGACCAATGGAAGCCGGCAAAAAGGGTGATATTTATCAATTACTAACTCGTGAAGGAAGCTTTTACGCAAATTTTTACTGCATACCATAATAGATACGGAACCTTACTAATATTTGTGAGGCTTGAAAAGATTGACAGACATTGTTCACGCCAGTGTTACAGCTTTCAAATATGCACATAGTCAGGCCTATTTTTCCAATTTCAATGAAAAGTAAAGAACATATTACAACGATTGTTAGCACATATTTGGATCATTATAAGGGAAATAAACCCTGAAAGATGCACGAAGATAAGGTCTTCCAAACAGGGGAAATTAATTTTCAAAGATTTCGCCCGCCAAGTGAACATGTGTGTGTACATGTACATGTAGTTTCATTCAAAATAAAGTGTTACGTAACCTTTAGAAATCACCCTTCACAACCACATGGCTGAAAGTCCCTATATTTTCCAGCACTTTCCCGATTTATCAGATTTTCAAGGGTCGGCAAAGACATTTGTCCCTCTTTCCTCATGAGGCCCATGGCCAGGAGACAGTTCTCTTGAAAAGTTGAAGAAATTGACTGGAGCGGTGCTTGAACCTGCGACCTCTGGATTACTGCTCCAGTGTTCTTCCAACCGAGCTATCCAGCCCCTTGTTGGCAGTTCCCCAATTCCTCAATATCTTTGTGGTTCATTTCAAGGTCTGCTTATTTGATAATCAATCTATAGTTTTATGTTACAAAAACAGGCTACTTGCTTCGTGATGACATCTATTTATGTTTTTGGGCTTACACACTGACTGGCAAGCATTTACAGCGTTCCAGCGAATTAAAGCACAAATGAATTAAAATCTGTAACAGAAATTAACATTGTATACAAACCTTTTGACCGGAAACGAGAACTTCATCAACAGACTTTGTGACAAACTTGACAAGACTTCCAAACTTCTCTTTTTTGTTTTTTCCACGAACATTCAACTGTGATTAATAAGGGGGAAATAAAAATGAACATTAGAAAGACAGTATATCAGAGTTTAAGCGCATGAACTGCAACCATGTGTCTTGTTTAAGTTTGTCTAATATCGCAAACAAGTTTTAAGGGTTTGGGGGCTTTTTGTGTGTGCAAATTCAACAAATCATTAATGTCATTTTAGGCAGAAACTTATGTGTTACAGACGCTTTGATATAAAAAGATGAAAGAATTATGAGGTTTTACAGAAACCTACCGGTAATGAGTAATATGATGCTTTTCATGTAGTGTTTTACGACTGATTCAGTGCATGCAGCAGCATAGCCAGGTTTCTCATCCCAGGAGGCGAGTAGGGAGGAGGGGGAATTGGATGTTACAGTGGGGAGGGGGGGGGGGGCACTCATTCGTACTGAAATGTACACACAACCTCCGTAAAATCAGTGGGGGGGGGGGGGCCTGAACACCATCTTTCCATTACGGCATTAGTTTTCAAGGTCAGACAATAGGTAACGCTATTCAATTACCACACACATTCCAATAATCAACCAATAGTGACAAATGGGGTTTTCATGAAAAAGAAAAAGAAAACGTGAAAAAGGCATGTTATCTTAAATGAGCTTAAAGGGAATATACATCATTTGCTTTTGCTGTAATTTTCAGAAATGGATGGAATTGTGGGGTTGGAAATATAAAGCAAATATAGTTACACTGACTTTTTGGAGGTTTTGGGTTCGAAAATGCTATAAAAACCAAGAAAAACGATCATTTTCCTGTAGTCTGGTTCCCTGACTCCATATAAGAAGAAACACAGCAGTTTACATACATTGGGGAATTATAAGGTCAGGGAACCAGTCTAGCTGGCTCGTACCCGTTCATAGGTTTGTAATCGATTGCAAACAAGTGCAATGGTCAATTGGGGCCAGTATTTGAAACAAAGCCAGTTGTTTCCAACGCTGATCGGCCGATCAGCGTTGGAAATTGATACAAAAAAAACACTTTTCTTGAAAATGACAGTATACCAGGTGCCATAATTTTACAGGATGCTTTAGACTGTCATTTACCAACATCCTATTAAGGTATTTCGCAAAACCTTGGTAGTTTTATTTTTCGATGTTTGCAAATGTTGTATATTCCCTTTAAAGCATTGTAACTTAGATGACTTAGTGGGCCAGGAACTGGGGGGGGGGGGGGTTTGACTAATGGGTGACAAGTTTTCGCGGGGCCCCCCCCCCCCCCCCCCCCCAAGCTGCTGAGTGCATGACAGTTAATGAGAAACCGTTATGCACAAATAATTTCATTTAGACTTCAAATGATATGGTTTACAAACTTTATTAAAGCCATACAACACTCCAATCACAGCTTGCCTTCTTAACACAGATGTGTCATTTTCTACAAATCTGTTGACATTTAATAACAATTCAGATTTTGAGCGGAAGAATCATTAGAAAAATTTGAGTTTTGGAAAAATGGGGAAAAACGCAATTCTGATTAAAATCAGAAAAGATTCATCCCTACCAAAAGGTAAAACAAAATAATTTGCAAAAACAAATTACCTCTCCTTTATACTCCAGGAATACCTTGAAGTTGTGATCATTTCGAAGAGTTGGGTGTGCAGCTAGCCGCTGCAAAAAAACTTCATGCATGGCAACAGTCTTCTTAAATGTGGCCAGGTACTCTCTGTCAAATAAACATTTACTGAAGTTGATTTATTCAGGCTACACCAAATATTTTGAACTGTGGACATTTCCGTGCTTTCAATCAACAATATGGTAAGACAGCAAAATAAATACATAAATGGTATGACAGTTCTCCACAGAATACAGTCCATGGGCCATACCTCCTACAAGGGAAAAATTCAATGGAGTTAAATTATTCTGAGTATACATCTCATTATCAAACAAAGAATATAAATGTCTACATTATGAGTAGACTGATCTATCATTGTAGAATCGCGTTAGAATTGTGTCAATGTAGCTTATGAAATACATGATATACAAGTAGACGCTGAATGCGCACAATCTGAGACAACAAAACTTTAATAGTGTACAAAAAACTCCACAGGGTTGTCTAAGAGATATAGGCTTACTCTCAAACAGGGATATGTCAATTACATACTGACCAAATAGACACTTTAAAAAAAGCAGCAAGTAAATAATGTGTATGTATACTGGTGTAATCCCAACCAAAAATAGGGTTTGTAACAGAGAAGGGTGAAAGCCGTGAACAGGATTCCGAGCTTGTATTTCTGCGCAATTTTGATCAATTGGGCCCTAACACAGCTCTTTTTTGCAATGGAGTACAGGCAATGATTTAAAGGGCAGTAAAGACCTTTTCCATTCAAAATGAAAGATAAAGAAATAAGCTTTATTTGATGTGTGTCTCACACATTTTGGAGGGCTGCAAGTATTTTTCCTGATTATTTGAAGAGGGCATAATTATCACAGTAATTTGGTCTGTAACCACATATTCAAGAAGCTGCTGTTTGTACTGTCAGGATTGATGTGCATTCACGGTGCTTTGACCAAGTTCAAGTGGTATTTTTGTAGGTCCTCAAATATTTTGTAGGCCCAGAACTTTTTGCAGGCTTTAGGCACAGTACCTGCATGTACTGTGCCTATTTGATAATTTGGCCCTGCGCTTGGGGTCTTCATCTGCCCCCATCTGCCCCATTACTACATGGCTAATCGGGTGTAGTGGCATGTGTGACAATTTGAATTTGACCAATGACAGCTTAGGCTAATCATGTGGTCTGAGCATGGTCTGATTGCTGGCTTGTCCCAAAAATTTAGCAAAGCTTTTGCCACTGTGCTGACTGCATGTCTGAAATTTTCATCAGCCGATTTCACATTTTGTATATGCACAAGATAAACTTTGTAATCCAAGCATTGCACCAAATATGCACCAGATTTGGTTAGTTCTTTGACCACTGCACCATTTTCTCAGATTAGCACTTACATGCATGTATATGCATCAAAACCTAGGGGCAAAATTGGCTCTCCATATTTGGCAGTTGACTTTACAGTCCATATGTAACTCCCCTACTGAGTGTGGAAGATTTGAATCCAGTTAATTGACAGTTAAAGCACAGTGGTGGAGGCAGTTTAGAGCAGCAGTAGCATACACTGCCTAGAAAGTACGCATTGTGCTGTCATCGAAATTGCAACATTTTTGCCATACTTTGCATCAGCAGAGATGATGGGCATATTGTGCATTTTTTGTGAATTCCCTTACAGATGCTTGCAGGGAGCTTGCCACAATCTGATCAAGCTTGTGAAAAGCTAACACAAGTTTGCAATTCATTCTGCAAGAAAAATACAAGCTTGTTGCAAGCTTGTGTGATAGCGGCAAGCTTGCCTGATTGCCTGCAGCAAGCCTGTGGCAAGCTTGCCTTGCGGCAAGCCTGCATGCCACAAGCGTGATAGCTTGCAAACTTGCTTGATATCCTGCAAGCTTGCTTGATAGCTTGCAAGCTTGTAGTATACTTGCACTATACTTGCAGTATACTTGCGGCAAGTTTTCTGCGAGCTTCAAGCTTGCAAAACAAACGTGTCACATAAGTTTGCTGCCAAATTCTGAAGATTTCAGAAGTTTGATGTTTCTATAAAAATAACCATTTGAAAATTTGACTAAACCAAAATTGAGATGGGCAACATTTTGGCTTGTAAATCACTGCTTAACGCTTGGAAAGAATTGTGAGGGTCTTACTATTCGATTCAAGTCTTATTTATTTGACGTACATATAAAAAGGCTAAGTAATAAATCATTTTTAAAAAGAACACATGAAACAGCCGTTTTGCTGGCAGGGATTCCCCGAAGAACGCAATGCAAACAGTCAGCTCCCGTGTTACAATTGCGTACTAATTTAGGGGCTGTGATCTGGGTAACACGACGCGTCAACTACACATCCAAAATATATAGTTTGCAGACAGCACATGCAAAAAGCGGAAGTACACCTGACGCACAGATTTTGTGCACACTTCACCAAGTTAGTGACAAAAGGGGACAGTTTGCTGCGTTCTACTAGTAGTAGTACTAGTGGTACAGCTTCAAAAACATGGACAAATGGAATTTCCTTCTCCAGGTTGCTAATTTAATTCGAATCCTGATGGTCCTGACAGTTTTGTTTACGAAGTGAGGATCAACGGTGACTCCATCTAGACCACATGCTCCATCGGCTTTGCAAGACATGTTCAACAAGCTGTTGGCTGCAGCAGTTTTGACAGCATTTTTATTGGGACAGTAATGATATTCAACAGAATTGCATTGAAATCATAACCTAAAGTGCTTTGTAACTGGATTAAACTTTTTGAATTACATACTGATTTCGAGTAGAAGAGTGTTAGCTAGAATGACAAAAAATGGGGCATAATAATACTAGTCACGTCACCATGGTCACCCTGAATAATTTATATAAAATTGCATGGTTTATTGGCTTTTGTTCTGATTTTTAATTTGGGGGGGGGGCTTTTCCGCTGAACAGCGGAAAGGCTTTTTTTTTTGGTTCTGATTTTTTTCTTCTTCTTCTTTTTGATCTTTTTGGGTCCACCACAAATCCCATTGACTTTGTACACGGTTTTGGTGGGACACACTTTTGACTTATCTCAGGTAAAGACCCTATAGTGAAGTTGTGTCTTGAAGAGTGACGTCATGATTACGTCATCATTGGTCACATGACGTCATCACAAACGTGCATATTTGGAAGGCCTATATCTACAGAACTGTAAGTTCAATTGGGTTGAAACTCGATACGTTTGTAGACCGGGATGTGTTATAGGCAAAAATTGAGGTGACGTCACGATGACGTCATCGGGAGATTTAATATAATTTCTTTTAATTTTTTGGAGCTTTAAGCCATATCTCATTAACACAAAATGCAAACTTGAAAATTCTTTTTGCATTATGTTTGTTAGGTAATATGTATATGCCCAAAATTTAGAAAAAAAGTGTGACGTCACGATGATGTCTAGAAAAATGCCATTCTTGAAAACACATATAAGGGAAGGCCATATCGTCATGAAACTTGGTGGATTGGTAGATGGTGTCCTAAGTATGCAAAATCTGAAATGACGTTTTCCTTCCTCCATAATGAAACAACAAACATACACCATGTCGCGGACTCCCAACTTGTGGTTCTATAACATGTAATGCTAAACCCAGAACCAGACTTAAAAATGCATTTCTCAATTCGTGGTTTCATCATTGGTTTGGGGCGATTTCTTATTAAGCTCTTGGTGGAACGCTGGCTAAATTTATGTACATGTACCGATTTCACACAAAAATGGATACGGACGGGCCCACCTTTAAATAATCAGAAACAGTTTTGTATAATGCAATTAGGTTTTGACATTGTCAGCGATCAGCGAACAACAACCAGTTATAAGACCGAAGTTTCACATCTTCCTATCTGTGACGTGAGCTAGCAATGGAAACTGTTGGTTGGGTACCATACAGCATACTTTATGTCTTTGGATTTTCGTAATAGACTGGTGCCTTGTATTCCTTCCTCCATTAATGCGCATAGCAGCCGAGAAAGTAGAAAGTTTTGGCACATCAATAAGGGCAAAGTTAACCTCCTTTATCCTCTCTTGCCAGGAAGAACCCTGGCAATTCCAGTATCAAGCACTCCAGTGGAAAGAGTCTTTAGCCGCGGAGGACTAGTAATCAGACCTCATCGGGCTCGTCTAGTTGACAAGTTGCTGTCAGACCTGGTCAGTGTTCTGAAGTCAAACCACGTGAGCATGTAACCCTGTTGGAGAGGTTACTGTATACAGGTTTACATGCACACGTCGTTTTATAAGTGCCCCCATTAGTTGGATGGCGATCAGCTGGCACCCCCCTTTTTATTTTTATTGAGTCAAATGTGGTGTCACCACATGTAGTAGCCCGCATTTAAAATAAAAAAAAAGGAAAATGACTTCCTCTCTTGTGTTTGTTGCTTTTTATTGTATTTATTGTATAGTGTTCAAATATTTGTGACTCGAATTGACTCGAGCTAAGTACTTGACTCGACTCGACCACACACTCGACTCGAGTCACAAAAATCAGTGACTCGTTACAACTCTGCCTTTTAAGCCGTATCTCACAAACGCAAAATTCAAAAATCCTTTTGTAGTTAGTTTGTCAGGTAATAGGTATAAGTACAAAATTTTTGATGTCACGATGACGTCATCAAAAACGTGATTTTCCAAAATGCATATAACAGAAGTTCCCATCGTCATGAAACTTTGTGGATAGGTAGATAATGTCACAAGTATGCAAAATTTAAAATGATGTCACAATGACGTCATCGGTAGATTTTCTTAATATTTCAGATTGTATTCCGCTTACTAAATTTTGCACTTTCTTTCATGGGATTGATGTCAAACTTGGTGCACATCAAGACCACAATGAAAACATGTGCATTGACAGGTGTTGTTACGATGACGTCATCGCGGGACATGTGACATCGATCATGTTAAAAGGTGTATATATTAAAGTCATATGTGGAGAAATTAGTCCTGTAACTACGGTATGCTCTTGCATATGGAAACACACAAAAAGAAATACGGAAAAGCCCTATGTTCTGTTCATCGAACAGACATAGCTCTAGTTATTTTCTTTATTAAATAATATCAACATTTCTAATAGTATATCAATAAAATGATTTCAAAAATGAGGCATACAAACAACCTCTTCAAATGCAAAATGTAATGAACAAAGTATGTTGAAGTTTGGTAAGTATTTTCAAGAAATGAATATCGCACTGGTTACAAATTTTATTCCCTGGGCCATGCCTGCACTATGGAGCACCGAAGTGAACACGTCATGCGCACAAAATGTGTGTGTGACATTAGCGCGTGATTCATCCCATGAACCAATACGCGTGTGTACTCCATGCATTTGCTCTACAATTTCTGATTCTACATGACGTCACACTTCGGTACTCTATGAACTACCCCCTGGCAAAACGTACGTAGGCACAGCTGCCTGCCGTCATAAACTCCCCCAGCCCCACTCATACTCCTGCACAGTAAACAGCGGGAAAGGGTTGGCTCATCGCCAAACAGAGTGTGAGAAACAAGACAAACATAAATATCGTCATGGCTGCGAAATTCTACCACCAATGAGAAGACCTAATGCTAACGTCCAAGCAAAACTGTTTCAGTCAACATGACTGAAAGGGCATAAAGCGGCAAAGCTAGGACCGCCCAAAACTCATCACGGTTGAAATTCATGCAGATTTCCATCATAGCAACATAATTGTCAAACAAACGCAGTGACGTGCAGTGAAGGCCCTCGTAAATATTCATGAGTCTTGTTGTTGTCCGCATACGATCCACGAGGATCACGCCAACACACCTTGGTTCACTTGTTACCGGCATGTCTGTCCCTCCTCCACTCCCTTCTCTGCTGCAGCTGCTCCCTCGTGGACCGCTTTCCACCACGCTCCTGTCTCAGCAATAAGCTCCTCCACTCCGCGTTTCTCTATCTGACAGTGTGGCACGCGGTCTTGGAAACAGAGTAGTGGTCTTCCTCCAGCTTAAGCTCCAGTACTGACTTCGCTAAAAAGGGTTCTCTTGGGAAGACAGTCCTGTTGCATCCTATAGACATGTCTGAACCATCTGAGCCGGTGCATCGTGAATATTGTGTGCATACTTGCACATTGAGTGCACTGTAGAACCTCCGCATTTGACACTCGATCTGAACACTTCACACCCAGGATCCTCCTCAGGTTGCTCAGGTGGAAGCTGTTGAGCTTGGTGATCTGTGCAGCGTAAGCCAGCCAGGCTTCAGACCCATACATCAGTACAGACAGAACACACGCACTGTAGACCGCGATCTTGTCCTCAGCCTATGGTTTTTGTTTTCCCACACTCACCTTCTGAGTTGTCCAAAGCAGCCCGCAGCTCCTCCAATGCTTCTGTTAAGGTCCACCTCCATGCTGGCTGTACGCAGGACAAGAGGTAGCATAACTCATCCAACACTGCTAGTTTCTTCCCATTGGCTTAGAACACCTGAGGTTTTGCCTGGCTCACCACTTCCTGACACATGAGGAACGTCTTTTACTCACTGATCTTGAGTCGAAAAAAAACAGCACAGGAGGCAGTAAAACCATCCAGCAGGGTCTGAAGATCGGCTGCTGAGTGAGCAACTAGCGCAGCATCATCAGCAAACAGGAGGTTCATGACAGTGGAGCGAGACACCTTGGTCTTGGCTCGGAAGTGATGCACATTGAAAAGCCCGCCATCAAAAGGCATGTGCAAGTAGACTCCCAGGGTGTTGCAATCTAAGGCATGGTGTAGGAGGCATGAGAAGTAGATGTTGAAAAGACATGGTGCAATCATGCAGCCCTGCTTCACTCCACATCTAAAAGAAGAGAGGAGTCCTGAGACGTAGCCTTCCATCCCGTCATGAGATGACTGGACAATATTGAGCAAAGTCGGTAGGCAGCCAATCTTCTCAAGCACTCTGTACAACCCGGCTCGGCTTACCGTGTCGAAGGCTTTTGTGAGGCCCACAAAAGCGGTGTAGAGGTTCACACGCTTCTCCCTGCATTTCTCTTGCAGCTGTCGTAGGGTAAACACCATATTGATCGTTGACCTTTTTTGGTCTAAAACCGCATTGACTCTCTGGGTAGATGCGCTCACCCAGAACTTGAAGCCTCTTGAGCACGAGCCTAACCACAGCCTTCCCGAACAGGTTCAGCTAGGAGATCCCGCGACAGTTGTTACAGTCGGATTTGTCCCATCCTTGTCGGATTTGTCCCAAACTGAGCATCCTTGAGACACTGAGGCACCTGCCCCTGTTTCCAGTAGCTAACACCGAGTGATGGAGTTGTAGCAGGGTAGGGCTGTCCTGTACAGCCAAGACCTTGAGAATTTCTGCTGGTAGCCGTCTGTACCCGTAGCTTTGTTGTTGGAGAGTTTGCTGATGGACCTCAAGAGTTCCTCCACAGTAGAGACAGATTCCAATTCAGACAGACAGGACAGGTCTGAGAGTTTGTCAATAACTTCAAGATATATGTCAGGTTCACTGCCATACAGAGCACCGTAGTGTTCCATCCATCGTTTGAATTGCTGATCCGTGTCAGTGAGGAAATTTCCCTTAAGACCCCTCAGCGATGTTACCTTCCTTCTGCCTGGGCCAGCCGCAGTCTTTATGCGGTCATACATCTCGCGGATGTTCCCAGTGTCTGCCTCAACCTGGATCTTCTCGCAAAGATCCAGCCAGTACTGGTTTACACACTTCCGGGTTTCCCTCTGCAGGTTCTGCCGGGCAGTCCTAAAGCTGTGTCCGCACTGGACTTTTATTTTTAAGGTTTTACCGAGACGATGGTAACATGAAAAATGGTCAAATGTGACCACTATCCGCACATGGACTTTCGACATGGGAAATTTTACCCAGACCGTGTGGTAGAAGTGACCGAGCTGTCAGTATAATGACTCACGCAAGAAATAAAATGTCGATCACATTTTTTTTCAGCCCCCGATACGCACAGTATAATATTACACACGCCATTAAAATGCACAATATAATCGTTACATACGATATTATTTCATCTTGACGAAAATGCCTATATTTCTGACACATTTGTGATGGACGTTAACGAAGCCATGCTGCTGTACGATGTTCCATGCGGCAGCAGTTACATCGGTAATCGCTGGTTCCCACCGCATGCTAACAGAATCAAAGCTATGATGTAAGACCGGAACCAGTGACTGTGGCCTACGTACAGTGCCATGCTGACTACACGGCATAACAGGACGAATTTGGATCATAGAAAATACCAAACAAACATTGGTGGAGAAAAAGAATAACTGCAAAGTAATTCCCAGAACGTGATCTTGATCTTTTCTATGAATGTATTTTCCGTTAAAATATATTTGTAATGAGATTTTACTGCTCGTACTTGACACACCACAGCGTATGTGTCCACAAAATGTTCGTCCACATCACGTGTGGGATTGTGCGGTCTCTGTAGGCATGATACTCGCGCTCGGGCCGGATGTACGCTTTCCCGAGCCACTTTCACCGACTCGCACTGTCTGAACTAGAATTATCGTTTCGGGAAAAGTGACCTGGTCAGTTTTCTTGGGTGCCTGGTCAGTTTTCCTGGGCATCAGTTGGCCAGTAGAAGTAACCGCTGGAATCAGGAAAAGTAACTGGAAAACGTCCTAAGCTGTTCACCCTGGACTTAAAATGAGAAAAGTACCCATAGTCTTGGTAAGTTTTACCAAAAAAGTCCAGTGCGGACAGGGCTTAAGTCTGGTGGCAGTCATTTCCATCTCTGGAATTGAAGTCCCCCAGCACCAATAACAAATCCCGTGCTCGAACACGGCAAACCTCTTACTCCGTATATGCTGTCCTTCACATCATGAACGTGTTCTCATCAGTGTTGTAGTCGAGACTGGATAGTCCGAGACCGAGACCAAGACCGAGTCCTGAAGTTTCGAGACCGAGACCGAGACCAGCCCCTTCAAGGCGGACCAAGACCGATATGGTCCGAGTCCGAGGCCGAGACCGAAACCGAAACCGCTGATAATAAATAACAATAATCTAAATAAAAAAAAGACACATAATTATAGTTTTAAGTTGTAACCTTTCTATTCACGAAGATTACAGACAAAATTTTGACCATTGGCAGTGTTGACAAATTGATACATGACATCTTACTTGAGCAAGAAGTACATGTAGTTACACTTAAAAAATATGGGCTTTGGTATGTTGTCTGCACCCAATCTTGACGAAAGTAAAAAGTTGAAGGTAGATGTTTCATCTGTTATAGGAACTCGGATCCTAACCTCCACAGTATCCCCTTGGTTTCAGCTATGACTTCTAACGGATATTTAAAGGGGCAATTTTAATTTTACATTGGCCTCTTTTTTTTTCTAAAATAAATATAGGACTTAAAGGGAAAATACAACATTTGCAAACATCAAAACATAAAACTACCAAATCATTTTGAAATACCTTGCTGGACTGTTAGTGAATGACAGTGTAAAGCATCCTGTAAAATCATGGCACCTGGTATACTGTCATTTTCAAGAAAAGTGGTATTTTTGTATCAATTTCCAACGCTGATCGGCCGATCAGCGTTGGAAAAAACTGGCTTTTTTTCTCAAATACTGGCCCCAATTGACCATCGCGCTTGTTTGCAATTGATTACACACCTATGAACGGGTACAAGCCAGCTAGACTGGTTCCCTGACCTTACAATTCCCCAATACATGTAAACTGCTCTGTTTCTTCTTAAATGGAGTCAGGGAACCAGACTACAGGAAAATGATTGTTTTTCTTGGTTTTTATAGCATTTTCGAACCCAAAACCTCAAAAAAGTCAGTGTAACTATATTTGCTATATATTTCCAACCCCCCAATTCCATCCATTTCTGAAAATTACAGCAAAACCAAATGATGTATATTCCCTTTAACCTCTACCAAGACTTGTGTACTTGATTTTAAAAAATGGGAGCTAGAAAATGTTGAATTATGTTGAATTTTTTTACCAGGATTTTAATTGTTGAGGAATACTGGGGTACTTCAAATGAGCTGCCAGAAAATGGGGTCTCATCATACACTCTCATGGCAACAGTGAGTGGTAACTGGCAAGAGTGTGTGAATTCAATGCTGGAAAATCAGGTGGGAAAATTTACTTTTTCTTCAAAATACTGTCCCAAATGAAAAAGAACATAGTGTGGGGTCGAAAATGTCACTAATTTGGAGCACCTCATTTATTTTAAGAATACAAAAAATGCACGTGATTATGCCCACAGGGGTGGGCTAAACTACACAACTCCCAAAAATGCCTGGCCCTTATTGCATAAATTGTTGCAAGGTTATACTTTGCTTTATGTGCCCGAATCAAATGTCAGGTTAATGACGAACTTGTTCCAAATTGTTCATTGACTGGTACTGCTGCAGCTTTACATGTACTTTGGGGACTTTCCAATGTGCAGTCCAAACCAACCACAATATATATAACGATTGTTAACAAGGTTGACAACATGATTTACGGGCCAGCAAATATTTTAACTATCAACGATACTGAACGAAGTGAACACAAAGTAATTGATCGAGCTGTAACTGCTACATATTGCCGGTCTCGACCCGAGACCAGCCAAAATATCAAGACCAAAGGGGACCGAGACCTAGACCAAGACCGAGACCACAGCTCCCGAAACCGAGACCGAGACCAGCAAAACGTGTCTAGAGACCGATCTCGAAAACGAGACCAGTCTGAAGACCATTCTCGTGCCTGTCTCCAACCATCTGGTCTCCAACAGAGCCACTATGTCCATATTTAGCCAAGTGAGTAAGTTGTTGAGAATTGTCTTCCTAGGTTTAAAATCGCAATCCAAAATCGGTGGTCCAGTCCAGTTCAGGGTTTGTATTTTTGAAAAGCCGAACCGAAGAAAAGAGTTGCTGAAGAAGAAGTGGGATTGACTGTTTGACCCGCCTTTTATCGGCCCTCCACGGATTGTGGCGAGCAGGCAACCCGCAAATACGGCTGCTCAGTCGCTGAAGCAGGACACGAAGTCCCCCTATACCCTGCTTGGAGTGACGACAGCCATCACACAGCAACCTTTGCCCAGAATGACGTGTTCCCCATTAAGGACCAAGTCGGTGAGTTCAGCGGCAGACGAATCCAACAGCTGCACCAAGATGATCCCGTATCTCTTTTGCGGAGTGTGCTCTATGGAGAATGGCCGTTGGCCCACAAGGAGCTCATCCTCCCTTTGACAGGTCTTATTTTTCTTCCTGCTGGGTGTCCTCACCCTGCCGAAGCTGGGCGGGAAGCCATTTAGTCGCCGACCACCTGACTGTGAACAGGTTGTACCGGATTACACTGCTTACCGGTAACAGGAATGCTTCAGCCTGTGAAGCAAAACACTGACCTGACAACCGAGTCAATTTCTACCAAAGTGTCTTTTATAACGATATTGGGTAATTTAGGTTCATCTACTTGGCTCTTTTGTCTGCACTAGATATTGGTTTACTTCTAAAAATGTCCAATAGGCCTACACGAACAAGTGTTTTTCTGCTCTTGTGGATAGACATTTTCAACCCTCTGAAAATTTTATATCATTGACGTGACATGGTAACTTGTGTTGGTCTCCCCGATTCGTCAAGTAAATGGCAGCTCCTTGATACCTACTCAGAAATCAGGGGGGGGGGGAACTAGACAAGGAAATGATAATCAACAAAACGTCTTATATATATTACAGAGATGAAACTGGCATATGGCCAAAATATCGGAAAATATGCCGAAGAAAAATATGTGTCCGAAATCTGGGCCGCGCTGCATTACACACATGTACATGCATGTACAATACCCTTCATGCCCAATTTCCGGACACCTACTCCTGCTTTATTTTCGATTCAAACAAAATGTTACGATGAAAAAAATGGTCAGTGTTTTCATTGCATAAAATGCCCGAATTACGGTTAGAGTAATGGAGTCATCAATAAAGAAGTTCACTTCTTACTTGAGAAAGTCTAGGGAAAAGTCCGAAAGACAAGGGCACCGTCCATGGTGCTTCAATCATGTCCATTCAACCACACAACACCACTACTCCACTTGCATTCATACGTGGGGAAAAATCAGGCATTGTCGTCTTTCTCGTCTAACAAATGCCAGTGAAATGCTTCGCTAACGCTCTCTTCGCTATCCTCAAGATAATCATCACGATTTTTAAAGCATTGCATTTTGTATAACTATATTTGAAACCTCCGAAAATTGCACAACACAATGATTTTATCCACTGGATCGTTCACAAGGCTACCCGTTCCCGACCGGCCATGTGCTAGCGGACAGGCACGGTGCGGTACGTACGCTGGTACCATTGCATATTCGCACGCACGTGCGACACAGTGATTTTTCCATGTCGCCTGTCAATGTTTAACCTTTTGTCCAGCCGGAGAAGTCTCCGATTAGTGTTATGCCCTGTGTTTCTACCGTTGAAACACTCCAATAACGACTGGTGAAAGAGATTAAAACTACCTTCGCGATGATTTTAACGTGCCATTTCCATCAACTTTTCATCGACTTTTCTTCGAAATTATGATTGAAATAAAATGACATTTTGTGAGAAAAATCCTTACAAAATCAAATTTTGTGGGACACGCTGCAAAAAAATCGGAAATTTCGTTGGAAAATTCAAAAAGTCGGTTTTCTGATTAAAATCAGAAAAGTTTCATCTCTGATATTAGGCCACACAAAAAATACCTTTGGTTTGGGTCACACGGTTAGAAAAAGAATTGGGTCAGTCACTCGGAACAACATTTTATTTAATTTAATACTTGTAAAGCAAGATACACGATGGTAAATTTCATTTTTTCCATGAAATCTTTAGAATTAGTGTGTCACTGTATAGAGGATTACACAACAAAAGGTCAATGGCATTAAAGTCAGAATATGTTTGCATTTGAAGTTGAAATGGCCAATTTAGGAGTTTCAATTCTGTTAGATTTACATAATAATTTTCTCATGTTTTACAAATCTAACTTTTCAATAACTAACAGAATGTTTGATATCAAAGGAATTTAATAAACAAAAAGTTGATTTTTGAGTCAGAAAAGGGAAGCTAAACATGAATTTGACGTTTCCATGGGAGCCTACGACGGTGCCGAAATTTGTGAACTTGTTGGGCTATATGCGTTATCCCAATTGAAAAACAAACTCAACAAATCCAGCATTGGGCTTTACAGAGACGACGGACTGGCTACCCTGAAGAGATCTTCGGGCAGTAGGACCGACAGAGCAAGAAAAGACCTCACCAAAGTCTTCAAGAACCTTGGATTGCAAATAACTGTGCAGACTAACCTGAAAGTTGTGGATTACCTGGACGTAACCTTCAACCTGGATACTGGGTCATACCAACCCTATAGAAAACCGAATGACATGCCCATGTATGTCAATGTCAACTCCAACCATCCGCCAACAATCATAAAGCACATACCAATCGCAGTGGAGAAACGAATATCGGCCCTGTCAGCCAGTGAGGATGTTTTCAGGAAAGCTGCGCCGACATATAATGAAGCCCTAAAGAACAGTGGGTACAACCATAGCATCAAGTTCTCCGAGCACAATCCTTCGGAACCAAACAAGAAAAGAAAAAACAGATCTAGGAAAATAATATGGTTTAATCCACCATATAGTGTCAATGTCAAAACAAACATCGGTGGGAACTTCCTAAAACTGATCACCAAGCACTTTCCTGTAGGGCACAAGTTTCATAAGATCTTTAACAGAAACTCCATCTTGAAGTCAGCTACAGTTGTATGAAGAACATGAAATTGTGATAATGTCACACAATGACAGGATCATCGCAAAGTCAAAACGACCAGACAACCCCCCTGAAAAAACTTGCAATTGCAGAACTAAAGCCGACTGCCCCGTACGTGGAAACTGCTTGGTGAAATCAGTCGTCTATAAAGCCACAGTTACCAATGGCAACACAGTAAAGGCCTACATTGGGATTGCTGGCGGATCTTTTAAGGACAGATACCGGAACCACACCAAGTCATTCCGCAACGAAAAATATGAAAAAGAAACAGAGCTTTCGAAATACGTATGGGGCTTGAAGAAAAAAAGTGTAGGTTACACAATACGATGGGACATTCTGAAAAAATCCAACACAAACAGACGTAGATCCGGGCAATGCAATCTGTGTATGGAAGAAAAGCTGGCCATAGCTATGAACAAGAACAATGTAAACAATCGGAGATCGGAACTAATCTCTAAATGCCGTCACAGCGACAATAATAGAAAACCACCGGACCGCAGCAAGAAAAAGTAACCACCCAGCCGTGCAAACGAAGAAGTCCATTCGCCTGATGATTGCCACGCAGTGTGCGTGTGCGTGAAACCAATGGTAGCAGAATAGACTAAACCTATATGTTATTGTATATATACTTGTGCCTCCCGGTATCATATGCAAAGTGAAGTTAAACCACAATGTTTTCTTTCGGATAATACCAGGAAAAAAATCACTTTTTTGAAAAGGCTTATACATTTTTGGGCGATCAGCAATTTTGCATTTGACCAATTTTGTTCTGAAGTCGGTATCGTAATTTCTTTTTTCCATCCAAACCAATCAAATGTTGTGGGGTCGCACTTTATTGCTTTAAAAAAGGGTCAGTTGGGTGACTCAAACCAAAGGAATTTTTTATATCCTGACAATGGTTTGTAACAGTTTTGTAATAATTCTGGCTCTTTCATATCACTTTCTTACATTTGTATTACCGTAATTTCCTGCGGATAAGGCGCGCGGTGGATAAGGCGCAGGTCCCTAAAATCACCCCCCAAAAAATTAAAACGCCAACAGATAAGGCGCACCGCCGCATAAGACGCATGTTTGACCGCACACAGAAGAACACCAGGCGTCACCCGGTGTCGGTACATCGCCACAAAGGGGCCATTGTGTTGCCTTAGAACGATCACACTATTCGGAGGATGAATTAAGCCGTATCCGCACTGGACCTTTTTTTTTGGAAGGTTTTACTGAGACGATAGTAAAATGAGAAATGGTCAAATGTGACCACTGTCGGCACTTGGACTTTCGACACAGGAAAATTTACCCAGACCACGTGGGAGAAGTAACCGAGCTGTCACAGTGTCAGTATAAATAATTACTCACCGTACACAGAAAACAAATTGCCGATCACATTTTCAGCCGCCAATACGCACAGTAATATTACACACGCCATTTGCATGCACAACATAATCGTTTACACGATATTATTTCATCTTGACACGCTAAATCTTGACGAAAAGGCCTGTAATTCTGACGCATTTGTGATGCACGTCGTCGAAGCCATGGTTCGACGGTTCCCATTGCATGCTTACAGAATCGAAGCTATGATGTGGGCCAGGAACCAGTGACTACGGCCTACGTACGGTACGGGACCATGATGTTCCGTGCATGACTACAGTAGCGTATCAGGACGAATTTGGATCGTAGAAAATAACATACATCGGTGGAGAAAGAGAATTTCCGCAAATTAATTCTCAGAACGTGATCTCTCTTCTCTGTGTATGTATTTGTCCATTGAAATATATATTTTAACGAGATTTTACCGCTCGGACTTGATGATACACCGCAGCGTGTTTCTACAAAATGTTCGGACACACGTGCACTGAGGTTCGTGCGGTCTCTGTATGCATAACATGGCGCTCGTGCCGGAAGTACATGTACGCTTTCCTGAGCCGCTTTTACCGACTCGCACTGTTTTCATCTTGATCTTCAGGCTTGCAGAAAAAAACAACCGCACACCTTTGAGCAACACCAAAATGCGGTGAATGGAGGAACCTTGTTGACTTCGGTTTCAAAATGATGCCGATTGTCATGTTGACATTAGTACTTCATATTATCCTAAGTCTAAAGCAGACTTCGAAGATATCCTGTACAATAAACACCCTCAACGTTCACACAATAGAACTTGAGTGAATGCGATTTCCAAACGTTTAAGTAATTCTGATTGCAGCATTTTCGGAATGAAAAAACGGCCACAAAGAAAAACGTTTGTATGGCGGCATTGTTGGAACGAAAGCACGATCACTAAGGGGGATCAACGCATTGCGGCATTGTTGGAATGAAAGCACGATCATGGGGGATCAACACATCGCGGCATTGTTGGAATGAAAATACGGTCACAATGTCTGGAGAGTTGAGCCTTGGTTGACCGCATTATTGATTGCGGCATTGAAAGAATTCTTCACACAAAGACCGTCACTTTGAACTCAAGCGACACCAGATAAGGCGCACCTGTAGATAAGGCGCAGCGATGTTTTTGTGGTCTAGAAAGTCAGATAAGACGCGTCTTATCCGCAGGAAATTACGGTAAGTACGAAAATAAAATGAGGATTCTCTTTTGTTTCTTAGTTAGAATATAGACTCTTAGTGTATTTGGTTTGGCCTGTAGAATTTCTTAATTTGATTTGGTCCGGCCGAGTGGCCTTAGAATAAATGGTTCTCCATTAATGTACCCGTCTCCTTATTTTTGTGTGGTTCATTTATGGTTGAACGTTCACAATCTTCACTTAAGCATGTGCAAAACTACCAAAGAGTCCATATTTCATAAATTCCAAAATTCCGACTACACCATTCTGCACACAATGCCAATCTTCATACTGTATGTATAAGAAAATGTTAACTACTACTCGCGAGAGGCACATACATGTACATGTACCATAACATAGGTAAAGGTGTCTTTCACAAAACATGAAGTAAAACAGTTTCACAAAATCGATGGAAATTTATAATTTGGACTTGTTTTGACTTTTTGACTCCAAGATATTCATGAATGTGAATAAAAATGTGCTTGGCTGGATTGAAATAAGAACTTTTAACTCTTTCAGTGCCCGCGACATTTCAAAAGTTTAACCCTAAAGCGCCCAACTTCGAGCTTTTTTGTTAATTATTCAAAATTCTATAAAAAAAAAAGTAAATAAGTTGTAATCACCAAACTTGTTGTATCTTGCTCTCTGGTGTATTCTTGTTACCTTCAAAAGTCAATATTAGTCATGCATCTAGTAATAAACCCTGAAACACTCTCCTGAACACAGGGGAATTCCGCACTTTTGCAGAATATACGTGTGTCGCGTCGGATACACCTCCTCATACAAACTCTGTTCATTATCATATTGCCATGATTGTCACTTTTAGCACCGTCATTATCATTTGTACCGGCATCCCAATGTTCGTCTTCTGACTCACCATCCAGTTCTGAAATATCCATGGATTATTCTGAATCAGAAAAGTAATTCCTTACCCTGTCCAAATCGGCGAAAAAAATACACTGATTTTCTCTGGAGATAACACGCGAGCTCGGTTTATGGGCGCCGCCATTTTGTCAACAAATCGAAACTCAGTGTGACGCCCTCTCACAAGAACTCGAATATAAAAATAAATACAGGTCGTACATGCATATAATTGGTACCATTAGAAAGAGCGAGAGCGCCCCCTTTTGATAACATGTTATTCTACCTCGTACATGTACGAGGTTTGGCGATTTTAAGCACGAACATTACCTCGTACATGTACGAGGTTGGCGCTTTTGGACTAACAAATATACCTCGTACATGTACGAGTTTGGCACTGAAAGAGTTAAAAACCAGCTTAGGTCCTGGTCGCTGATTATTAATGTCCCTCAGCGTGTCCAGGCAAAAACCGGTTTTCAACGTCCTGTATAAAACCAGATAATCAAAAACCAAAAGTCCTCCACAGATTTTACAAGCATTTACTTAATGGACAGTCTCTTTCTATGGTACGTGTGGTGTACTCAAACCTGTTCCCTATGTACATGTACCAGTACTAGAAGATCATAAGAACTGTTCTTCAGTACTAAGCTATAACCGGTGTGGGTGGCATGCCTTGCATGCATGTAGCACAGAGTCAAGGGTCATGCAACAGAGTTTACATGTCACCTTTTAATCACAAAGCAGGTTTTAAAAGGGATCATATTTGGACAACTGCAACCCTCCGAAAAAAAGGTACCTTCAATGTTTAGCATGAACAGTTCACGTTATGAGCAGACTGGCTCCAGGCCGTACATTGCCAATACTTATTGTGGGACAAGAACCAGGCAGCCTACCCAGCAAGAACTGCATTATAGTCTGGCGGCCAATAATTTGGAATGGTAAAGCACTGTTTCAGTAACTATACATGGCCTATTTTTTTCTGTCGAGGTCTGATTCAAAAGTGAATAACTTTCATGTTGCTACAATAATGAAAAGTTAGAAAGGAATTTATTTTTCGAGAAGAAAGTTGAAAATAGTACAAGGACCGCAACCTTAACAATGCACCCCCATAGATTTTACTCACTTTCTTTCAGGGGTTTCTGATTACGTAGGCCAAAATCAAAACAAATGTACCATTTAAATTTGAAACTACTATGTGGAAGGCGTAAAGTCCATTTTCATAGCAAAGATGCTGTTGTATATACCAAGTCACACTTGTAGGCAAATTGGATGTTGTGATCACATGTGCCTACTTTCAGCAGACTGTACTTTTCTTGCTGCATGTGTATCACTTGAAATATTAATTGGATTTTAAAGTGTTGCAATGAAGTATTGAATATGGGCTACATCATGAAAAATATGACTGAATGATCAGTTGTCTGTCGATAATCTGTCAATAATTTGTTTGGCTACGCATGGGAAAAAAGGTGACCAAAAACAAATACCTTGTGATGCCCTCTCAGCCTATCAACAATACACAATCTGTGCTTAAGGTGTTGAAAAATGAAACTTGCAGGAACCTCAAAGTTCTTGCTTTCTTACGCTTCAAGCTCCTGCTTCATCTTAGTGAACTCTTCCTTGGTCATTGTGCCTTCACCATCTCCAAGTCTCTGGAGTTTTTCCCTGGAAGCATCAAAGTCTGGTCTTGGAGGGGCAGGAGGAATCTTAACAGAAACAAGAAAAGTAGTGTTAAAAAACACAAATGCCCCGCAACCATGCCCATTTCCATCACATAACACCACTCCATTAACATCAACTTACCTGGGTCACATGGAACGTTCATCGACATCGTGATTGTTTTCTTTAGGCTATGATCCCAAAATGAATTTTTGGCTGTTTCGGCAACCGGCCGAAACAGCCTTTGTTTTCGTTAAAGTTTTTTGGTTTTTTTTCTTCTTTTTTTATTGGCTTTTTCGCAAATTTGCGAAAAAGCCTTTGTTTTTGTTCTAATTTTTTTTTTGGCTTTTTCGCAATTTTGCGAAAAAGCCTTTCTTTTTGTTCTGATTTTTGGCTTTTCCGCAAAGTTGCGGAAAAGCCTTTGTTTTTGTTCTCTTTTTTTTTTTTTTTTTTTGGCTTTTCCGCAAAGTTGCGGAAAAGCCTTTGTTTTTGTTCTCATTTTTTTTTGTTTTTGTTTTGGCTTCTCCTTTTTGTCGCTCAAACCCCATAGACTTTGTGCACGTTTTTTCTCAACGCCACTTTTGGCATTAATCGTTGTCATACATCATTCAAAGTTAGCATAAGCATAGTCCCTATAGCAAAGATGTGTCCCGAAGATTGACGTCATGGTGACGTCATCGACTAATTTATTATAGATTTTTGAATATTTAATTTTTCCCATAGACTTTGTACACAGAAATTTAAAAAAAATTGTCGATTTGCAAAGGGCATTTTTGACTCTTTGCCAGTAGTTCGTTTACACCAATCTTTGTCCAAGCGAAGACCCTAATTTAAACAACATTGTGTAATGATGACGTCATGATGACGTCATCAGGTGTGTATTTATAGGCAATGAAATTGTGACACTTTTAATATTCAAAAATACATAAGGAATCAACCATACGCGTCCGCAGCATTTTGTTGCCGGCAAGTGGTAGAATAGGTTGAGGTCTTTATTTCATTCAGTGTGCGTGAAATCATGTGACCCTTGCTTCCGGTCGAAAAAGGCCAAAACCAAAAGTGGCTTATCATTTGAAAGTGGTAATAGATATAAACTTGCTTTAAACGGTGTTAGTCTCTTGGCCAATAGTATTCTTTAAATCATCAACCGATGACGTCATGCAATCTTCGAGCGCCCTCTAGCGACAGGTTGAAAATTAGCAAAAATGTATTTTGAATAGATGTCTGTGGCGAAGTTTGTCGTAATCGCCTAAATATTGGTGTATATGATGACCTTGACCCACTTAAGACGTGTGCGAAGTTTTAGGCAAATGACGTCATCAGACCGGAAGTTTACAATAAAAAGACCCTTTTTCATTTGAAAATTCCTGAAAAATCAACCATGGCAGTTTTTATATTTGTTTTTACTTTAATTGTCGATTGAAGAGTAGGTCTAAAACATTTCAAAGTTTCGAGGCGATAAGCAAACTCGAACATACCCTGCGCACGCTTAAAACTTCACGTTGACAATACCTCTGCTTCAAAACATGCACAGGACAGGACGTCCACAATGTACATGTACATGTACATGCACGTACGTTGTACATAGGCACATACATCGTATGTCAGTCAGCCTGCAGCGCACGTGTTGCTAAGGTCAAATCCTGTCCACAGTGACCGTTTTAGCCGATTTTCGGCTAACTTTGACAGATTTTATGTTCATGCATGCGCATAGACAGGGACGTATTATAGCACTCTTGGCATTAGTCTTTTTCAGACATCATTGAAAGTTGGCATAAGCATAGTCCCTATAGCCAAGATGTGTCCCAAAGAGTGACGTCATGATGACGTCATCAAGTGATTTATTATGGATTTATGAATAATTAATTTTTCTCATAGACTTTGTACACAGCTTTCTCCACAAGTCTTTCCCTATACAACACTGATATATCTTACTGAGTAGTTCTGAACTTCGGCTGAGAATTACTATGAGAAGGAAAAAGAAATCGTATTTTTTTACGCCTGTCATTTGATTGGAAATATTCCCAAGAGTTAGAATAGCAAGTGATATTTTATAAAAATGTTTCAGTTTAAAGGAAAATCACTAATTTAAAGGTGCAGTTTTTCTGGTGTGGGATTTTTAACCTATTGACTTTGTACACGTTTTCAAGCCACCATTTTCATAACTTGGCGATCTGGAATCGTCATCAAAGTTACAGCCAAGAAAGACCCTCATACAAAAATTACGCCAAGACTATGACATCATGATGACGTCATCATCAAATGATTTATTATGGATTCATGAATAATTAATTTTTCTCATAGACTTTGTACACAGCTTTCTCCACAAGTCTTTTCCTATACAACACTGATATATCTTACTGAGTAGTTCTGAACTTCGGCTGAGAATTACTATGAGAAGGAAAAAGAAATCGTGTTTTGTTACGCCTGTCATTTGATTGAAAATATTCCCAAGAGTCAGAATATCAAGTAATATTTGATAAAAATGTTTCAGTTTAAAGGCAAATCACGTATTTAAAGGTGCAGTTTTTCTGCTGTTGGATTTTTTAATTTGTACGCGTTTTCAAGCCACCATTTTTATAACTTGGTGATCTGGAATCGTCATCAAAGTTACAGCCAAGGAAGATCCTCATACAAAAATTCCGCCTAGACTATGACGTCACGATGACGTCATCACCTAATTTTTTATTGATTTTTGAAAATGTACGTACATATTGTGAAGTCTTATATCTACAGAAATGTAAGTCCGATTGGGTTGAAACTTGGTATGTGGCTGTACCAGGATGTGTTATAGATTAAAAATGAGGTGACGTCATGATGACGTCATCCTGAGTTATTATATGAATATTTATTTGTTTGGACCTTTTAGCCATATCTCCCGAACGCAACATGCAAAATGCAAAATTCTTTTGACAGATTTTATGTTCATGAATATTCAGGGCATATTATTGATTAAAAAAAATAATAATGCGGAAAAGCCCTATGTTCTGTTGCAAACAGACATAGACCTCTAGTTTTTTTTTGGCTTCTTCTTTTTGTCGCCTAAATCCCATAGACTTTGTGCACGTTTTTTCTCAACGCCACTTTTGGCATTCATCTTTGTCATACATCATTCAAAGTTAGCATCAGCATAGTCCCTATAGCAAAGATGTGTCCCGAAGATTGACGTCATGGTGACGTCATCAACTAATTTATTATAGATTTTTGAATATTTAATTTTTCCCATAGACTTTGTACACAGAAGATTAAAAAAAATTGTCGATTTGCAAAGGGCATTTTTGACTCTTTGCCAGTAATTCATTTACACCAATCTTTGTCTAAGCAAAGACCCTAATTTAAACAACATTGTGTAATGATGACGTCATGATGACGTCATCAGGTGTGTATTTATAGGCAATTAAATTGTGACACTTTAAATATTCAAAAATGCATAAGAAATCAACCGTACGCGTCCGCAGCATTTTGTTGCCGGCAAGTGGTAGAATAGGTTGAGATCTTTATTTTATTCAGTGTGCGTGAAATCACGTGACCCTTGCTTCCGGTCGAAAAAGGCCCAAACCGGAAGTGGCTTATCATTTGAAAGTGGTAATAGATATAAACTTGCTTTTAACGGTGTTAGTCTCTTGGCCAATAGTATTCTTCAAATCATCTACCGATGACGTCATGCAATCTTCGAGCGCCCTCTAGCGACGGGTTGAAAATTAGCAAAAATGTATTTTGAATAGATGTCTGTGGCGAAGTTTGTCGTAATCGCCTTAATATTGGTGTATATGATGACCTTGACCCACTTAAGACGTGTGCGAAGTTTTAGGCAAATGACGTCATCAGACCGGAAGTTACAATAAAAAGACCCTTTTTTTATTTGAAAATTCCTGAAAAATCAACCATGGCAGTTTTTATATTTGTTTTTACTTTAATTGTCGATTGAAGGGTAGGTCTAAAACATTTCAAAGTTTCGAGGCGATAAGCAAACTCGAACATACCCTGTGCACGCTTAAAACTTCACGTTGACAATACTTCTGCTTCAAAACATGCACAGGACAGGACGTCCACAATGTACATGTACATGTACATGCACGTACGTTGTACATAGGCACGTACATCGTATGTCAGTCAGCCTGCAGCGCACATGTTGCTGTGGTCAAATCCTGTCCACAGTGACCGTTTTAGCCGATTTTCGGCTAACTTTGACAGATTTTATGTTCATGCATGCGCATAGACATGGACGTATTATAGCACTCTTGGCATTAATCTTTTTCAGATATCATTGAAAGTTGCCATAAGCATAGTCCCTATAGCCAAGACGTGTCCCGAAGAGTGACGTCATGGTGACGTCATCAAGTGATTTATTATGGATTTATGAATAATTAATTTTTCTCATAGACTTTGTACACAGCTTTCTCCACAAGTCTTTCCCTATACAACACTGATATATCTTACTGAGTAGTTCTGAACTTCGGCTGAGAATTACTATGAGAAGGAAAAAGAAATCGTATTTTTTTTTACGTCTTTCATTTGATTGAAAATATTCCCAAGAGTTAGAATAGCAAGTAATATTTTATGAAAATGTTTCAGTTTAAAGGAAAATCACGCATTTAAAGGTGCAGTTTTTCTGCTGTGGGATTTTTAACCTATTGACTTTGTACACGATATTTTGGCGATCTGGAATCGTCATCAAAGTTACAGCCAAGAAAGACCCTCATACAAAAATTATGCCAAGACTATGACTCACGATGACGTCATCACCTAATTCTTTATTGATTTTTGAAAATTTACGTACATATTGTGAAGTCTTATATCTACAGAAATGTAAGTCCGATTGGGTTGAAACTTGGTATGTGGCTATACCAGGATGTGTTATAGATTAAAAATGAGGTGACGTCATGATGACGTCATCCTGAGATTTTATATGAATATTTATTTGTTTGGACTTTTAGCCATATCTCCCGAACGCAACATGCAAAATGCAAAATTCTTTTTTGCATTTGGTCTGTTATGTAATAGCTATTTGCACAAAACTTGAAAAAAAATGTGTGACGTCATCATGACGTCATCAAAATGCGATTTTGCAAACTCATATAAGGAAAGGTCCAATTGTCATGAAACTTGGTGGGTAGGTAGTTAATCATACTAGTATGCAAAGTTCGAAGTGACGTCACGATGACGTCATCAACAAATTTAAACATATTTGTCGATTTTCAAAGTGCGTTTTCGACTCTTTGCCAGTAATTTATTTAGATCACTCTTTGTCCAAGCAAAGACCTTGTGCACACGCACATACATCGTATTGCCGAGGTCAAATCCTGTCCACAGTGACCGTTTTAGCCGATTTTTCGGCTAACTTTGACAGATTTTATGTTCATGCATATTCAGGGTATATTATTGATTAAAAAAAATTATAATGCGGAAAAGCCCTATGTTCTGTTGCAAACAGACATAGATCTCTAGTTTTTCTTTCTTCCTCTTCCTCTTCCTCTTCTTCTTCCACATTTTTTGCACAAAATCCCATAGACTTTGTACACGTTTTTTCTACACGCCACTTTTGGCCTTCAAACAATTCCGATTTCCTTCAAACCTGGCACATACTTAGAACATCACCTGCAGATGTGTGCCGAATCATTACGTCATGCTGACGTCATCACGCGATTTATTATACAATTTTGAATATTTAATTTTTCCCATAGACTTTGTACACAGAAATTTAAAAAAAAATGTCGATTTTCAAAGGGCATTTTCGACTCTTTGCCAATAATTCATTTACACCACTCTTTGTCCAAGCAAAGACCCTAATTCAAACAACATTGTGTAATGATGACATCATGATGACGTCATCCGGTGTGTATTGATAGGCAATTAAATTTTGACACTTTTAATATTTAACAAGTCAGGTGTGTTTACAAACACAAATGCCCCGCAACCGTGACTTTTTCCATGACATAACACCACTCTAACATCAACTTACATGTACCTTGGTCAAATGGAACATTCATTGACAGCATTAGTGTCTTCTGTAGGTTTTATATGAATTAATCCCTAATCCCTATGATCTCAGAATAAATACAAGATTTCTATTGTTTTAGCCACTGTGACCTTGACCCTTGACCTTTCGACCCCCAATGCGATAGGCTCCTTAGGATTGCCAAGGACAATCCACAAACCAAATTTGAAGTTCATATGTAAAGTATATCTCAAGTTATCACGCTGACAAAATTTCTTTTGTTTTTGCCACTGTGACCTTGACCCTTGACCTTTTGGCCCCAAATGCAAAAGGCTTCTTAGGATTGCCAAGGACAATCCACAAACCAAATTTGAAGTTCATATGTAAAGTATATCTCAAGTCATCACGCTGACAAAATTTCTTTTGTTTTTGCCACTGTGACCTTGACCCTTGACCTTTTGGCCCCAAATGCAAAAGACTTCTTAGAATTGCCAAGGACAATCCACAAACCAAATTTGAAGTTCATAGGTAAAGTATTTCTCAAGTTATCGCGCTGACAAAATTTCTATTGTTTCAGCCACTGTGACCTTGACCCTTTACCTTTCGGCCCCAAATGCAAAAGACTTCTTAGGATTACCAAGGACAATCCACAAACCAAATTTGAAGTTCACATGTTAAGTTTTTCTCAAGTTATCGCGCTGACAAAATTTCTATTGTTTCAGCCACTGTGACCTTGACCCTTGACCTTTTGGCCCCAAATGCAAAAGGTTTCTTAGGATTACCAAGGACAATCCACAAACCAAATTTGAAGTTCATATGTTAAGTATTTCTCAAGTTATCGCGCTGACAAGATTTGTCCAGACACACACACACACACACCCACCTGGTAGAGTAGGTTGAGGTCTTTAATTCATTCAGTGTGCGTGAAATCACGTGACCCATGCTTCCGGTCGAAAAAGGCCCAAACCGGAAGTGGCTTATTATTTGAAAATGGTAATAGATATGAACTTGCTTTCAACGGTGTTAGTCTCTTGGCTGAAAGTATTCTTCAAATCATCTACCAATGACGTCATGCAATCTTCGAGCGCCCTCTAGCGACAGGTTGAAAATTTGCAAAAATGTATTTTGAATAGATGTCTGTAGCGAAGTTTGTCGGAATCGCCTAAATATTGGTGTATATGATGACCTTGACCCACTTAAGACGTGCGCGAAGTTTTAGGCGAATGACGTCATCAGAACGGAATTCATAATGAAAAGACCCGTTTTCATTTGAAAATTCCTGAAAAATCAACCATGGCAGTTTTTATGTTAGTTTTTACTTAAATTGTCAATTTAAGGTCTAAAACATTTCAAAATTCAAAATTCTTTGTGTATTTGGTCTGTTAGGTAAAAGGTATTTGCACAAAATTTTGAAAAACATATCTGACATCATTATGACGTCATAAAAATGCGATTTTTCAAAATACATATATATACGGTAAGGTCTGACTGTCATGAAAATTAGTGGGTAGGTAAATAATGGTACTAGTATACAAAGTTTAAAGTGACGTCACGATGACGTCATCGTTTGGTTTTAATAATTTTAAGATATTAATAATTTTATTCTGCTTCCACAAATTGCACACTTTCTTTCACCGGATGGACATTAAACTTAGTTCAAATCAAAATCACAATGACAAAATGTGCATTGAGAAGGGTCTTAAGGATGACGTCATTGCAGGGCAAGTGAAATCATTTGATAAAATTATACTTTAGGAATTATTCTACACGTTTTGAACAACCTTTAACTGCATGAAGCACTCTGAAAAGTGACTGCAAAAGGACGAACGAAACAAATATTTGTAGAATGCGAAAAAGCCCTGTGTTCTGTTTGCAAACAGACATACAGCTCTAGTTTTTTTTTTCTTCTTTTTCAGCCATTCCCCATAGCATTTGTACACGTTTTTACAGTGGAAGGCACTGTGGGCACTAAAATCAATCCATAATTCATAATGAAAAGACCCTTTTTCATTTGAAAATTCCTGAAAAATCAACCATGGCAGTTTTTATGTTAGTTTTTACTTAAATTGTCAATTTAAGGTCTAAAACATTTCAAAGCTTCGAAGCAATAAGCAAACTCAGACATGCCCTGCGCACGCTTAAAACTTAAGGTTGATAATACCTCTGCTCTAAAACATGCACAGAACGTCTATATGTACATACACGTTCGTTACGCACATACATCGTATGTCAGTCAGCCTGCAGAGCACGTGTTGCCGAGGTCAAATCCTGTCCACATCACAGTGACCGTTTTAGCCGATTTTCGGCTAACTTTGACAGATTTTATGTTCATGCGTGCGCATAGTCAGGGACGTATAATACAAAATCATAATGCCGAAAAGCCCTATGTTACGTATTTAAAGGTGCAGTTTTTCTGCAGTGGGATTTCCCACAAGTCTTTTCCTATACAACACTGATATCTTACTGAGTAGTTCTGAACTTCAGCTGAGAATTACTATGAGAAGGAAAGAGAAATCGTATATTTTTTCGCACTGTCATTCGATTGAACATATTCCTAAGGGTCGGAATATCAAGTAATATTTCATAAAAATGTTTCAGTTCAAAGGCAAATTACAAATTTAAAGGTGCAATTTTTCTGCAGTGGGATTTTTTTTAGCCCGTTAACTTTGTACACGTGTTAGCCCATTGACTTTGTACACGTTTTCAAGCCACCATTTCTATAACTTGGCGATCTGGAATCATCATCAATGTTACAGCCAAGGAAGACCCTCATACAAAAAATATGCCAAGACTATGACGTCATGATGATGTCATCACCTAATTTTTTTTATTGATTTGTGAAAATTTACGTGCATATTATGAAGTCCTATATCTACAGAACTGTAAGTCTGATTGGGTTGAAACATGGTGTGTGGCTAGACCGGGATGTGTTACAGGTAAAAAAAAATTAGGTGACGCCATGATGACGTCATCCGGAGATTTTATATGGATATTTGAAGTTTTTGACCTTTTAGCCATATCTCATGAACGTAACATGCAAAATTTAAAATTCTTTGTGTATTTGGTCTGTTAGGTAAAAGGTATTTGCACAAAATTTTGAAAAAAATATCTGACATCATTATGACGTCATAAAAATGCGATTTTTCAAAATACATATACGGTAAGGTCTGACTGTCATGAAAATTAGTGGGTAGGTAAATAATGGTACTAGTATACAAAGTTTAAAGTGACGTCACGATGACATCATCGTTTGGTTTTAATAATTTTAAGATATTAATAATTTTATTCTGCTTCCACAAATTGCACACTTTCTTTCACCGGATGGACATTAAACTTAGTTCAAATCAAAATCACAATGACAAAATGTGCATTGAGAAGGGTCTTAAGGATGACGTCATTGCAGGGCAAGTGAAATCATTTGATAAAATTATACTTTAGGAATTATTCTACACGTTTTGAACAACCTTTAACTGCATGAAGCACTCTGAAAAGTGACTGCAAAAGGACGAACGAAACAAATATTTGTAGAATGCGAAAAAGCCCTGTGTTCTGTTTGCAAACAGACATACAGCTCTAGTTTTTTTTTTCTTCTTTTTCAGCCATTCCCCATAGCATTTGTACACGTTTTTACAGTGGAAGGCACTTTGGGCTCTAAAATCAATCCGATTGACTTTATACTTGGCACACACTTAGACCAGCATCTGAAGATGTGCCCCCAACCATTGACGTCATCATGACGTCATCACGAGTCACGTGACATCACATAATATGCGATTTTCTATTGTGACCATTTTCTAGCAGAATTCACCTAGATCTGACAGATTGGGCTATATCTCCAGAACTACATGTCCGATTGGGTTGAAAGTTGGTATGTACGTAGACCGGGATGTCTTATAGATGAAAATTAACTTGACGCCATGATGACGTCATCATGTGACATATGACGTCATATAAAATAAACATATTGTGAAGGTGTATATCTCCAGAACTGCAAGTCCGATTGGGTTGAAACTTGGTATGTACCTAAAGCGGGAAGTTTTATAGAGGAAAAATGAAGTGACATCACGATGACGTAATCACGTGACATGTGACGTCATATTAAGTGTGGATATTTTAAAGGCCAATATCTACAGAACTACAGGTCTGATTGGGTTGAAACTTGGTATGTACGTATTTAGGTTCGATAGGCCATAGATATGCACAAAAATTTCGATAAATGTGCGACGTCATAATGACGTCATAAATAGTCCTTCATGACAGTTCTTGATAAAACTGTTGCCGAAACAGCTATGGGATTGTCCACCATCATAGGTCTAGTTTTTTGTTTTTTCCTTCTTTTTCAACCATCCCCCATAGCATTTGTACACGTTTTCACAGTGGAAGGCACTTTGGGCACTACAATCAATCCTATTGATTTTATACTCGGCACACACTTAGAACAGCATCTGAAGTTGTGTGCCGAACATTGATGTTATCATGACGTCATCGCGAGTCACGTGACGTCACATTATATGCGATTTTTCTATTGTGACCATTTTCTAGCAGAATTCGGCTAGATTTGACAGATTGGGCTATATCTCCAGAACTATGGGTCCGATTGGGTTGAAAGTTGGTATGTATCTAGACCGGGATGTCTTATAGATGAAAATTAACTTGACGTTATGATGACGTCATCATGTGACATATGACGTCATATAAAATAAACATACTTTGAAGGCCTATATCTCCAGAACTGCAGTCCGATTGGCTTGAAACTTGGTATGTACCTAAAGCGGGAAGTATTGAAGATAAAAAATAAAATGACGTCACGATGACGTCATCACGTGACATGTGACGTCACGTTAAAGATGATTAGATAACAAATCTTTGAAAATCACTATAAAATCAACCGTGAGCGACCTGAACTTAACGTTTGCAGGAATGGATAGAATAATCCAGGGTCTTCATTGTTTATATTATGTGCAAAATCACCTGACCCTTCCTTCCAGTTGAAACCGGAAGTGCCTTGTAATTTAAAATTGGTGAAAGAAGTGAACTTGCTTTCAATGATGTATGCTCTGGATAAGTTGTTCTTTACCATAAAATTATACATAAAAATTGATGTGACGTCATCATGAGGTCATCACGTGACATATGACGTCATAATTCAAAGCCCTATGAAAATGTAATTACATAGTATATGCCACCATTTATTATAGACAGAACTACACATCCTTCCTTGATGGAACTTTTACTTGAAACTTTACATGTCACACGTCACAAAAAATTACCGAAACAGCCCTGTGTTTGTCCACAAACATAAATCTAGTTCTTTCTAGCTTCTCTGTTGGGAAGTCATTGTATGTGATTTAAGTAAACTGACTGGATATTTTCAGTCTTAAGCAAGACATTTCTCAAAGGCAAATCCTTTAAGCATAATCCTTTGAGCATTTACAAGGCCTACATGGAAATAAGAATTTTTAAACAATCAAAAGAAAATATGGTTATTTGGATAAGCTTGAGTTATCATCATGACATCATTTCTTTGGTTTTTAATAATGAGAACAGTTGGCCTATGGGGTCCTAAAGTGACTCAAAGAACAACCTATAGAGCTGCATAAACATGTACATGTACATGTACTACAGTGCAAGACTCAAGTTTTAGTAATACATGTATGTGTTTGTTTTCTGTTGTTTCAATTAAAAATATGACTGTCCAAGAAAAAAGGGCGGAGAAACCACATTGATTATACACAAAACATGTATAGACAGTGCACAGGCCCCCTAACACTTTAGTGAGTGATTATATTTGCACATGTATACTGGTTTGGTGTAAAAAAATAATAAAATAAAATCCTACTGTTTCAATTCTAATGACCTTAGCCTTTGTCTTATGGGGTTCAAACTTATACAGTTATACTAGCAAGCTACATATACTGGTTTGTTAAAAAAAAAAAAAATCACAAAAAATTTCCAAAAAAAATCTTATAAATAAAATCATATTGTTTAAATAATAATGACCCAAACTTATAAGTTATACTAGCAAGCTACATATACTAGTTTGGTAAAAAAAAAAAAAAAAAAAAATTTAAAACAAAATAAAAAATAAAAAAAAATAGAATCCTATTGTTTTACAATCCTAATGACCTTGGCCTTTGTCTAATGGGGTCCAAACTTATAAGTTATACTAGCAAGCTACCTTCATTGCATCAAGGTTCAAGACATACATGGACAATCCTGATACCGCTGTGGAACCAAATGCACACACAGACTTGTTTCACATACCTAGTGTGGACTTTCCTTTCTTTTCGTGTAGTTAAGGAACACCAGTGGAAAAACTCATTTTTCTCAAACTGTGAAAACTCTTACAACCCAATTTTTTTTTCAATGATTCCCTTTAGTGTTTCTCTTCATTCTGCTACAGATAAACCTAACCCAAAAATGCCTCTAAACCTGTTTTCCAGAAATGGGGAAACACTGTGTGGACGTGGGCAAGTCCACACTTCGTCGCTGCTACCTACATTATGTGGACGTCTTTTGTTCCGAAGTCCACACTGCGTATGTAAGACAAGCTCACCCACCCACACACCCACCCACACACCCACCCACGGAAGGACAAGGCGGAAACAGTATGCCCCTTCGGCTTCGCCGCGGGGCATAAAAATTAGGTGATGACATCATCATGACATCATAGTCTTGGCATAATTTTTGTATGAGGGTCTTCCTTGGCTGTAACATTGATGACGATTCCAGATCGCCAAGTTATAGAAATGGTGGCTTGAAAACGTGTACAAAGTCAATGGGCTAACACGTGTACAAAGTTAACGGGCTAAACAAAATCCCACTGCAGAAAAATTGCACCTTTACATTTGTAATTTGCCTTTGAACTGAAACATTTTTATGAAATATTACTTGATATTCTGACCCTTAGGAATATGTTCAATCGAATGACAGCGCGAAAAACCTACGATTTCTCTTTCCTTCTCATAGAAATTCTCGGCTAAAGTTCAGAACTACTCAGTAAGATATCAGTGTTGTATAGGAAAAGAAAAAGTGGAAAATCCCACTGCAGAAAAACTGCACCTTTAAATACGTAACATAGGGCTTTTCGGCATTATGATTTTTTATTATACGTCCCTGACTATGCGCATGTATGAACATAAAATATGTCAAAGTTAGCCGAAAATCGGCTAAAACGGTCACTGTGATGTGGACAGGATTTGACCTCGGCAACACGTGCTCTGCAGGCTGACTGACATAAGATGTATGTGCGTAACGTACGTGTATGTACATATAGACGTTCTGTGCATGTTTTAGAGCAGAGGTATTGTCAACCTGAAGTTTTAAGCGTGCGCAGGGCATGTCCGAGTTCGCTTATTGCCTCAAAGCTTTGAAATATGTTAGACCTATGCTTAAATCGACAATTAAAGTAAAAACTAACATAAAAACTGCCATGGTTGATTTTTCAGGAATTTTCAAATGAAAAAAGGTCTTTTTATTATAACTTCCGGTCTGATGACGTCATTCGCCTAAAACTTCGCACACGTCTTAAGTGGGTCAAGGTCATCATATACACCAATATTTAGGCGATTCCGACAAACTTCGCCACAGACATCTATTCAAAATACATTTTTGCAAATTTTCAACCTGTAGCTAGAGGGCGCTCGAAGATTGCATGACGTCATTGGTAGATGATTTGAAGAATACTTTTAGCCAAGAGACTAACACCGTTGAAAGCAAGTTCATATCTATTACCGTTTTCAAATAATAAGCCACTTCCTGTTTTGGCCTTTTTCGACCGGAAGCAAGGGTCACGTGATTTCACGCACACTGAATGAAATAAAGACCTTAACCTATTCTACCACTTTCCGGCAACAGAATGCTGCGGACGCGTACGGTGGATTTCTTATGCATTTTTAAATATTTACAGTGTCACAATTTAATTGCCTATAAATACACACCGGATGACATCATCATGACGTCATCATTACACAATGTTGTTTGAATTAGGGTCTTTGCTTGGACAAAGATTGGTGTAAATGAATTACTGGCAAAGAGTCAAAAATGCCCTTTGAAAATCGACAATTATATTTTAATTTCTGTGTACAAAGTCTATGGCAAAAATTAAATATTCAAAAATCTATAATAAATTAGTCGAAGACGTCACCATGACGTCAATCTTCGGGACACATCTTTGCTATAGGGACTATGCTTATGCTAACTTTGAATGATGTATGACAAAGATTAATGCCAAAAGTGGTGAGCAGAAAAACCGTGTACAAAGTCTATGGGATTTAGGTGACAAAAAGAAGAAGAAAGAAGAAAAAAATGAGAACAAAAACAAAGGCTTTTCCGCACTATGCGGAAAAGCCCAAAAAAAAAAAAAAAAAAAAAATTTAACGAAAACAATAGCTGTTCCCAATTGAAATTGGGAACAGCTAAAAAAAAAAGGAAAAAAAAAAACTTTAACGAAAACAAGAGCTGTTCCCAATTGAAATTGGGAACAGCTAAAAAGGAAAAAACTAGAAATTGTGGTTGTGAACAACCACAGAGCTGTTCCCAATATTGATTATCTGTTGGACCCATAGACATATAAGGCCTAAAAAAAAAAGAAGTTATGTTGGCGTAACGGGCCAGAAAAAATAGGGTAGGTAGGTCGTTTTTTTTTTTTTTTTTTTTTTTTTTTTTTTAATCCCAGCAACGAAAATGACATTAAGCCGGTAGTAGTACACGATAACAAAAGAAAACAAGGCTACACACAATATTTGTATACTTTTAAACTCATCATCAACCTTTCCAAAGGTACATATCCAAAAGCGGAATCCAAAATCAGAAAAAAATGTTAGCCGTTTCATCTGCGTCGACATCTTTATATGGACCCGATTCTTCCTTTGAAGTTTGTATTTTTAGCACGGTGTAACCCGCTTTTACACCATCGGCACAGCTCTGGGCGATTACCCCCAGCTCTAGACTCAAATTTATCCACATTAAACGGTCGAAAATGACCGAAGATCCCCATTTGCCCTTGATGGAAACACTGTACGCTTCGGTACCGGGCGCCATGATGCGACGGCATATGCGCGTAACCACGGGCCGGGGGCCGGCCGGGTCGCGTCGGCCGCCGGGGTTACAGAATAGTTCACCATTTTTAAAATAAATATATATCAATTGTTATCGTGTAAAATAGTGGAAAATTAATTAAAATAATTTATATTATAATGAACTATTTTTTTAACATGGAATAAATAGCGAAGTATTTTCAATAGTGTATGTAGCAGTTCGCACCGTGCAACAGTCTAGGACGAGGCTATACATGTACTGTACATGTACATGTGCATCTATCATGCATGCATCGTGCATCGGCGCGATCTCCGCACGCGCACTGCCTGTAGGCCTGCGTGATCTTCTGCATGTTCGTTGTGTCATGGAGAGGAAGGTGCAAAACATTGTGCACTCCAAAGTTCCACGCGCGCTATCGTCATACAATTGAGGAGAAACGGTCAGAAATGGTTTCAAAACGTATTTAAAATTCATTTCTATAGATTTTAATTATATTTCTTCCCTCCAAAAAAAAAAAAAATATCCAGGGTCGGCCGCATTTTTAGGGTCGGTCGGGTTACGCCAACATAACACTTTCTTTTTTTTACGCCTAAGTAGAGATCTATGTCTGTTTGCAACAGAAGATAGGGCTTTCCGTATTATGATTTGTTTTTATCAACGTCCCTGACTATCACTATGCATGAACATAAATCTGTCAAAGTTAGCCGGAAATCGGCTAAAACTGTCACTGTGGACAGGATTTGACTTCAGCAACACGTGCGCTGTGTGCGGGCTGACTGACGTACGATATGTACAACGTACAATGTACGTGCATGTACATGTACATTGTGGACGTCCTGTGCATGTTTTAAAGCAGAGGTATTGTCAACCTGAAGTTTTTAGCGTGCACAGGGCATGTCCGAGTTTGCTTATTGCCTCAAAGCTTTGAAATATGTTAGACCTATGCTTAAATCGACAATTAAAGTAAAAACTAACATAAAAACTGCCATGGTTGATTTTTCAGGAATTTTCAAATGAAAAAAGGTCTTTTTATTATAACTTCCGGTCTGATGACGTCATTCGCCTAAAACTTCGCACACGTCTTAAGTGGGTCAAGGTCATCATATACACCAATATTTAGGCGATTCCGACAAATTTCGCCACAGACATCTATTCAAAATACATTTTTGCAAGTTTTCAACCTGTAGCTAGAGGGCGCTCGAAGATTGCATGACGTCATTGGTAGATGATTTGAAGAATACTTTTAGCCAAGAGACTAACACCGTTGAAAGCAAGTTCATATCTATTACCGTTTTCAAATAATAAGCCACTTCCTGTTTTGGCCTTTTTCGACCGGAAGCAAGGGTCACGTGATTTCACGCACACTGAATGAAATAAAGACCTTAACCTATTCTACCACTTTCCGGCAACAGAATGCTGCGGACGCGTACGGTGGATTTCTTATGCATTTTTAAATATTAAAAGTGTAAAAATTTAATTGCCTATAAATAAACACCGGATGACGTCATCATGACGTCATCATTACACAATGTTGTTTGAATAAGGGTCTTTGCTTGGACAAAGATTGGTGTAAATGAATTACTGGCAAAGAGTCGAAAATGCCCTCTGAAAATTGACATTTTTTTAAAAATATCTGTGTACAAAGTCTATGGGAAAAATTAAATATTCAAAATTCTATAATAAATCACGTGATGACGTCAGCATGACAAAAAGTTTCGGCATACATCCTCAGATGATGGTTAATAACTATGCTGAGTTTAAAGTTGATCGGATTTAAAATAATTGCCAAAGTGGCTTGTAGAATAAAAACGTGTACAAAACCTATGGGGAAAAGTGAAGGAAAAAAAAAAAAAAAAAAAAAAAATTTAACGAAAACAATAGCTGTTCCCAATTGAAATTGGGAACAGTTTAAAAAAACTTTAACGAAAACAATAGCTGTTACCAATTGAAATTGGGAACAGGTAAACAAAAAATGAGAACAGAAAGAAAAGCTTTTTCGCAAAATTGCGAAAAAGCCAAAAAAAAAAAAAAATGAGAACAGAAACAAAGGCTTTTTAGCAAAATTGCGAAAAAGCCAAAAAAAAACAGCACAAAAAGAAAGAATCTCTTACACTGGTCACAAAGTGTGGATTCGGAACGACGAATCTTTAGTAAAGTGTGGATTCGGAATTACCAATCCACACTTTGAACACATCGGACAATAATGTTCCCCATAATGAGCATGAATAGGACCGTCTGCGTGAAAATTTGCTTTCTGAAAATTACCAATGCATCTTCACCGTCACATTCGCCGCCGTCACTGCAAAATATACTTTTAGTCAGAAAGAAATCGTCTTCTGAACTATCCATTTTGACGTAAGGAGCCTATACATGTACACACAAAATGACTTTGTTTGTACGGGTGTGGCAATACACATGCTAAACACGCCAGGAAAAAATGATGCAACCTGCCGCCACTTCCGCGGTTGTGTACAAAGTTGGTCACGTGGAGAGTCATTTCAAGTATTTCAAACAAAATTGGAAACATTTCTCAGTCCCAGATTCATGTCTTATCGTAATTTTTGCAACGAATGACCTTCATTGAGATGATATATGAAGAAGAAAAATTGGCGTCAGGTTGCAACATTCTTTTAAGTACTTCTGTTGACGCAATGGTTTAAGTCGAAGAATACACTCGCAAGTGTGGATTCTTAATTTACGAATTCACTCGGCGCTTCGCGCCTCGTGAATTCTTAAATTAAGAATCCACACTTGCGAGTGTATTCTCCTTAACGTAACTTACCACGATGCCACCGTAATCCTCGTTCTCTACATACATTGTGTGAAGCCATACAAATTCTTCATGCTCACGCTGGACTGAAAACTCACTGTCACTGAATGATGGCAGGGTGGTCTACAAATTGTAAAAATTTTAAAAGGCACATTGAAGGTCCATGTAGTCTGTAAATAATGATATATACATGTACATGCAGGCTGTAATTTTGAACCATTTTTTTCCAGGTATTTTATACAAGTATAAAATACCTGAAAAAAATAATGTTCATTTTCATTGAGCAGACAAGGGTTTTACATAAGTATATGCAAATTAAAACCCTTGTCTGCTCAATGAAAATGAGTATTATTTTTTTTTTACATATGGTACCCACAGCAGGCAACTGCTGTGTGGCATAGATAAATAAATTTGGACAAAAGGTGATCATGAAGATTTCTTTCCACAGGTTTGCTGCAATTTACTTTTCCCATTTTAAGTTCTGTGCAGACAGCCTTGGATCTTTTCCTCTCAGTAACTTTTCCCGAGTCCAGCAGTTAATCTACTGGCCAACTGCTGCCCAGGAAAACTGACCCGGTCACTTTTCCCGAGACGATAAGTCCAGTGTAGACTGTGCGAAACGGCTCAGGAAAACGTACATCCAGCCCGAGAGCGAGGCCATGCATGTACACAGGGACACAAACCCACGAGCTGTTGCCAAATATTTTGTAAAATCTTGTTATACATTTGTAAATATTATGGAAAACACATAACAGACAAGAGAGATCACGTTCTTGCAATTAATTTGCAGAAATTTTCTTTCTCTAAAGATGTTTGTTTGGTATTTTCTATGATACAAATTCCTGTTACGCTATGTAGTCATGCACTGATAGTCACTGGTTCCGGTCTTACATCATAGCTTTGATTCTGTTAGCATGCGGTGGGAACCAGTGAATACCAATGACACTGCACTGTAAATGTCCCAGCTATCAGACAATGCCCCACAGAACATCGTACAGCAGCATGGCTTCAATGGCATGTGCATTTTGATCATCAATGTGTCAGAAATATAGGCCTGTTCATCAAGAGTGAGCATGTCAAAATGAAATAATGTCGTGTGAAACGATTATATTGTGCTTGTAAATGGTGTGTGTAATATACTGTGCCTATCAGGGGCTGAATAGCAAGATTGGCATTTTTTTTCTGGATGTGAGTCATTAAACTGACAGCTTAGTTACTTCTACCACGCGGTCTGGGTAAAATGTCCCGTGTCAAAAGTCCAAGGGCGGAAAGTGGTTACCTTTGACAATTTTTCATTTTACCATCGTCTTGGTAAAACCTTCCCAAAAAAGTCCAGTGCAGAGACAGGTTAAAACACTAACTGAACAGGTTGTCCATGATTTTGACCCACTTGATTAAGGGCAGGCTTCAAAAATGACTGTTCGCGAGGTCAGCGAAGGTTCGGGAACTAATTTTGATCCCAAGTTAGGAGTAAACATCGAGCTCTCCAGGTTCATTTGCATCGCATGACAATGCGCCTTTGTTATGCTAAAACTATGCTAATATGCTACAGCCGCTGAGTTCGCAAAGTGCGCGAACCTATCGTACGCAGAGTTCGTGAAACCAGCTTCTGTTCAGTGCTCCGGTAATATTCAGGCTTTGTTGCGTCGGCGGTATTTGTTATTAAACCAAGAGCAAGGCGCTGTGTTCCCGAATATTTTCCTGAGATTTGTTTTTTGATAGGTGGCAAATGTTGACAAGTGGAAATCAACTTCGTGAAATCGGAATGAAAATTCCACACCGCATGTTTCTTGACCCTGGCTTGGGCAATATTTAACCCTGCAGTATTCATCAATTCCAAAGACTGCAATAATGTATTGTCAGGAAGCATTTTCCCTCAAAATACGATCTAATTAAATTATTTGTACATGAATTGCACCTTCTTCTTTTTTAATATAATTAAGACCGATTGTCGTGATATGGAAAAGTGTACTATCCATGGCTTCTGATTTCTGCATTCTATAGAACTTATTTATTGGAGATGTTGTCTGCATGTAGTCCTTTCTATTTTTCTTTCGTAATGTAGAATTAGTGAATAATCCATCGGGCCTAATACGTTTATCAATAAAAACAACTTCAAATTGCTCTCGATCCCCCCCCCCCCCCCCCCCCGTGCTCAGAGTTTCTGTTCGAAAATTAATACTTCCGTCTTTTTTGAAATGCCTTTTTTTTATAGCAATATAAAACAAATCCACTTTAGAAGGAGGCTTCAATATAAATTTTATTTTATTGCACCCAGACCAAATATTGGAGCCGAAAAATAATTCACTTTTAATGCATAATGACCGCAAAAGCAATTTAAACATCAACCGTTATTTTAGAGGAATATTAAAAAGCGTCCAATTAGGATGGAATCAATCATTTCCCGTTTCTCCAAAAATACATATGAAAATTTCGTTACAGAATTGGACAGAAAATGTAATAGCAATAAACTGAAGAGAACGGGTAATCAACTTCCACCATGCAGTTTAGAAACTGTATCATGAATATTTACGAAGCCGACACACGTCACTAGATATCCTTGACAATAATGTTACTATGGTTATGCCTTGCGCCAGTCAACCTATACGAGGGATGTTAGGGCGGGTCTTATTGCCCGTCAGTTAACTCCAGTTTGGCGGGAATGTATGCACAGCATCGCATTGGTGGTGACATTTCGTCGTCATGACGATCTACCTGTCTGTCTTGTGCTAGACAAGTTCCCACGCTCTTGTTTTTGCAAGAAGCCAAACCAGCAATACCCTTTTCGCGCTAGCCATCTTTTGGAGTTGCCGGCGGCTGTTCACTTTGCAGGTTGTTGGGCTCACAAACCACATGCTCAGCTCTGCTGCCGTCGTGATCCCTGCTTCAATATAATATGGATTCTACTCGCCATGAAATTCTAAAGTATTTTTGTAATTAATTTACCATAACTAAGTTATTGGTAGGTATATTGTGATTCATTTTTTTTTCTTCTTCACTGTGTTCGGGTGATTTGATGACGCTGAAATAACAAAATGTCTTTCCGTTCGACGTTTTCAAATTGCAGGGGGATTGATTTCGCCTGCTCATTAATTAGTTTTGTTAAAATGTCTAATTGTGCATTTTTTTATGTCGTAAATCAGCCAACTTTCATCAACGCTGCAGTCCCTGTCTGGAACAGACTGAGAATGTGCAGTTGGAGGGGTTAAAATCAGAAAATGCTGGTGTTAAAAAGGCACATTGCTTCGAGAGACCGATGGAGACCCATTCAGCTCTACTCTGTTGCGTATTTTCACTCCTTTGACTATTATTCACATATTATTATTAAAATATTTTATATTAAAAAAAAATCAACAGTAAGGCCAAAAAAAAAAAAAGTCGGTCTCTGGTCAGCGCGCGCGTCGATTTTAATCATGCGCGTCGATCTTTTTTTTTCCCAAAATGTTCCACGGTAGCTCCAACAGCACCCTCTATTTCCACACCTCAATTTTTTTTTACCAAAGAGCACCAAGGAATGGGAAATTGCACAAAGGCAAATGATCAAAAGCACCAAGGCAAATTATGGAGGACACCAATGTGCACGAGGACACCAAAAAAACAAAATAGTACCCCACTTTGTCTGTACAATCCAAGCTTGAAGAAAAAAAAAAAAAAGCCAAAAAAAAAAAAAAAGCCGCATGGCCGCGTCAATTCCGGAACTGTGGTCTGACCAGAGACCGAATATTTTTTTTTTTTGGCCTAATAGATCGGTATTTGCCTTTGGATTGGGAAATTGTAAAACTAAACCTAAAATCGGTACTCAGTTTTATTCTTGTATTATTTTTTTCCGGAAATTGTTTATTTATTATTATGTCATGCTGTTTGGGTTATTTTGGAAACTATGAGAATGCTTTAATTTTTCACGGCTTGTATGCTACACTTTTTCAACAGGAGGATAATTGGGGACCTATGATTTGCATTCTGATGGACCTGATTGGCGTATGTAACACTATTAAACACCTGTTGTTAAAAAAAACGAAATCAATTTAATCTTTAATACACTGATTACAAAATACATGATGGCGAAACTTAGCCCACACACTATCACAAAACGAGGCATTTAACATTTAAACTCGGACAGCTTAGAACTGCAATGTGTATTGCTAGGGGCGGTTTTGAATATAAATTATACATACATGCATATTATAATTTTCTTCTCGTCAAATATCTCCATTAGGGTTCGAGCATTCTAATATGCTTAATTGTTCTTGTGCACTTTTTAGGAAATAAAGCTTAAATTAGTGTGCTAATAAGGGCTCTGTTTCATTAAGAGAACGAATAGACTCCTATATTATTATGTTTGTTTTAGGACCTAAACGTTTGGCTACACAGTACATGTACATGTATATCGTCATAGTTCGCCAAGATAATGTTGAATCAGCTGGCTTAATTTTGTGGGAATAGGGCATGTTATTTATGAAGGGAAATAAAATATAAGGGGGGGGTCCTAAAGTATAATTATTACAATATACACGATTACCTTAAATTGTATGATAATTGATATACATGAACATTGAAGCAAATAATTATTTTTGCAAAATCTGCCAGAAATCTGCCAAAAAATCCCATTCTGCCAAATTTCTGTCTGACTCGTTTTTCAACAAAAAAATCTGTCAAAGTTAGCCGAAAATCGGCTAAAACGTCACTATGCAAGTGGCGCTGGCGGTCATCGTGTTCCCAGAATTGATAGGTACTCAATACATGCATTAATTGTTCGGCCCCGGTATTGGGAGCTCATCATTTTTTGCTGGCTATAATTTCGTGCACGTGGGAAAGGCCCGCATTATTTACAATGGCTGTTTCATGTACATGTATTATATTCTTCATATAATCAGACTGCGTTGATTTTTTTTCTATTAAGGCCCACAGTATAAATGAAATAAACTAATAAAAAAGAACAAACATTGTTTTCACAATATATAATGTTACTTAATATGGATAAGTACCTTTGAACACCTACTTTCACCAAACAATTACTTTCGTGAATTTCATGAGTGAGTGTTTTTTTGGTCACGTCACTCTATGCCGTTCATCAAGATATATTTGATAAAATCAAAATCAATCATTTCGATTGCGTAAACCTTATCACCACATAAAGGTTATTGACGATTTATTATTTTATTTTTTTTTAGAAACAAAGAGCAACTTTTTAACCTGATTTGTGATCCATTTTTCCGGCCAAAAAAAACTTTCAAAATGGCTCCACCTTTTTTTCAGACCGTACGTACCCGCGCGCCGTCCGGTTGGATCGGCTTCTGGACGGAAGTTCCAGTGATCCGGATTGCATGGCTTCCCTGCACTCAATATTTTGAACCAGCGGAATGGACTTACCTGTTTCGGTTCATTTCTTCAACCATGTTTTATTAGCATAATACGAGACTTTAATTTCCAGCATAATTTATATCATCGTCAAAAACTAATCACAATATGATATTAAACTGAAGAGAATCGGTTTTTTTCTACGTCGCCGTCAGCATTCGGTGTGAATCCTTAATTATGTTTTAATTCGTGTTTTTACATTCGGTTTTTCCCTGCAATCGTGTTTCCTTCAACTAAATTTTCAACAGGCTAGTAGTGCTTGCGCTATATTTTCACCGAAAAATATTAGGAAGTTGTCCCAATATCTGTTTATGTTTTTGATAAACTTCTGCATTGAAAAAAAACATCGCTATTTCACATGTCACTTATCAAAACCTTTCGCCGCTCGCTTGCAAACATTAATCTCAAATAAACCTCAATATATTTTGGGCACGCATGTTCGCTGACTTCACGTTATCATAATACGACGTCCAAGCGCTGTGAATTATTCAGTACGAACATTAACATAACAAAGGCGCAGGTTTCGTGACCACCTCATTAACTTGACCACCGATGGATGAGTAGCTCCGCGAAGTTCGCGAACTGCTTTAATTTTAGCGTTGGACAGATATTCCTGAACATTCGCGAACAGTTCGCGAAGTCATTATTGAAGCCTGCCCAAAGCCTTCAGGAATGCCCTTTATAGTCATAATTCTGACCATGTACATTCCATGAATCCAGTCAAAAGATTTTCCTAATAACGATGCTCAACATGGCTCCTTCCTTATTCTCATTGTTAATATGACTAGAAATGTGTTTGAGGACATGTGAAGTTATGATGACGACGGTTAAAATTTCATCAATAGCAGGTGACGAAAATGACATGTGATGAGGACATGTAATTACTTCAAATTTTATGGATAACACACGTGATTTACATGATAACATCAGTTCAAATTTCATTAACACATGTACATATGACATACATGAAATGTGATGACAACATGATGACGCCAGTTCAAATTTTGTTGATAACACATCTGACGTACATGTGATGACGACATGATGACGACAGCTCAAATTTCGTCGTAAAAAATCGAATGAACACATTTTTCGGGGTAATTTGGGTGTGAGGAATCGATTGAAAGCATTATTTTCATCATTTGGCGGCCATCTTGGTGGCCGTTTTGGCGGCCATCTTGGATTTCGACGAAAATTGGTTATTTGATATAACTTTTGAACAAGGCATCATAGGAAGACAAATAAGGTGAAGTCTTAATCTTGTAGTATTAGCTTGAAATGGTGATAGTAAACTAACAATCATAGCATAGTTAAAGGGCGGTGGTAGATAATAATGCCAGTATGGTGATGTGGCCCATTCTTCACCTTCACTCATTGACTTGCTGCAGAAACCTGTTGAGGAGGTAGAGGATCAATAGTGGAAGAGAATCAAGAGATTGATTATGATGAGTTTCTTAAGGATGATGAATAGACGTTCAGTATGGTGATGAAATGTCAGTGATACCACTTCTCTAGCTTGTTGTGTCACTCAAGATGACAATTGTATTAAAATGATTTCCTCTTCACTATTGCTTTGTGTACTCATAGCTTGTTATTTTTGCCAATTGAAATTACTGACATTTTAGTCTATTCCAATTTTCCACTGGAATAGTACTACTACTATGGCATCACTACATCATGGCTGACGATGGTGTAGCACACCAAAGATGTCTTAGCTACCACATCAGTAGATCAATCAATGTCTTTCACACCTTCTAGTGTGACTAAGACCCACTCTTGAGTGGCAGTCTCCACCACAGCAAGTGCAGGTCAAGGATGAGGGCGCCTGAGATGAACCTGCCCGATCCTTTTAATAATATTAGTGGATATTTATAAAGCACACACATTCACCAGGACTGGTGCTCAAGGCACTACATCATTATTACCCCTGATCCTTTTGTCTGGCTCCCTCGTCAGTCACACCTTCCTGCATTTTCTGTAGTCTACAGTGTGTTCCGAGCTGTTGGGGCCTATTCCAGAAGACTTCAAGAACCGTCTTGCAAATGCCACTCTATAATGACTTCATAGACCTGACGACAAAGGTTTTTGAACTGGTCAGCAGAAGTGGGCTCTTCAAACTGCTGCAGAAGATCGGCTGCTCCCTAGGCTGCTTCGAATGATAACATCCTTCCACGAGGGCATGCACAGCACAGTTTTTCTCCATGCTCCTTCAGTACGCTTTTGGAGACTGCACCAAGGGTGTCTATACCTGCTTACCCAAGCTGATGGCTCACTGCTTGCCTTCGCTCCAGAACTGTGGGAGGTCCTCCTCCGCAAACTGCTATTTGTTGATGATGCAGAGTTGGTGTCCCACAATGAAGCCCAGCTCCAGCAGCTCATCGATTGCCTGTGCCACGCCTGCAAACAGTTTGGGCCGACCATCAGCCTGAAAAAGACCAACATCATGGCCCAGAACATAACCACCCTCCTTCTATCACCATCAACGGACACGTTCTTGAGGTGGTGAATACCTTCACCTACCTTGGTTCAGCCATCTCCAGCCTACTGTCTCCTGACACAGAGCTTAACAGCAAAATAGCCAAGGCCACAGCTGTCCTAAGTAGACTGAGCAAGTGTACCAGGCTTTGTCCTTGGTACACTCCTCCAAGGTTGTGAAGCCTGGACCACCTATGCCACCTCCGATGCCTCAGAGCATCCTCTACATCAGCTGGCAGGATCGAGTGACCAACACAGAGATTTTAGAGCGTGCTGGTATCCCAAGTAGGTTTGCTGTCCTCAGCATGATGAGATGTCTTAGATGACATGGGCCATGTTAAGACGATGGACTCTCCTGCATGGAGAACTTGCTGAAGGTACAAGACATGCAGGACGACCCTATCTCCGCTGTAAGGTCATCTGCAAGAGGGACTTGGAAGTCTTCTGGAATAGGCCCAGCTGGGAGCGCACTACAGACAACTAACGCCAAATAACCCCAAGGGACAATTTTTGATGTTGGGAACATCAAAAGTCTATTACTAGACACCTTAAGGATTACAAAAATGTAGGTTAAAAATATATCCAGGGGGTGCATGGGAACCCTATATTCCGACTAGACAAATTCATTCATGATATACAGTGATAAGCTGCAAGATAATCAGCTATGCAGTTAGGTCTAAAAGGACGCTTTTGGGATCAGGCAGACCCCACCTGGCTACCAGCGAATATGCCCCGGATCTAGAGTCAGCGAGTGGATTTCGCTGCTACGCCTAGCAGTAGCCGCTGTGAGCACAAAGGCTAGCTTTATTGACAAATAAATGAGAAGTGCCTGGCCCAAGGGTTCATATTGTTTATTTGTGACGTAATACCATAGCACTGACGCTTAATCACTTGTGTGCAGTGAGTGGGTGGAGCTTAGGAGCTCCATAAGCTTAGGAGCTCCGTGAGCTGCTGCGCGTACATGATTGGTTAATAATTCCCGTAGGTTTAGCGCGCCATAGGGTTAGTACATGCACATGGTTCGTAAACGTGAAATAGCGTCTACACGTACCTGGTATATAGGGCGTGCCTGGGTGACACGCTCTGTTTTGGGACTGGTTGTTACAGTTGTGGTTTAGGTGATTGTTGTTAGGTGAGATACTGGCTGGGAGTGCCGGGTGCCCGGAGATGGCGGGCTAGGGCGTAGCTGCGACAGCGGGCAGAGAAGTAGGTGAATTACTTGTAACCTGCATATTTGTAATTGCTTAGGCGATTGTGTACAAAGTCTGTGTAGCTGTACGGGGGTTGCGCTGGTATGTGTAGCTGAATTCTGGCTTACACATGGCGTAGTGGTACCCTGCGGCTGTTGTGCACTTGTGATGCTGTGTTATTGCTAACTCAGCGACTCATTACTGGTGTTGCGCATAGTTGCTCATTGCTGCCATTGTTGTCTAGTGCTTCATGTTGTGTGCGTTGTTGCATAAGCGAGCAGCGGGCTATCTCCAGTAATTTAAGAAGGACCCAGTTAATAAAACACCCCACTGAATCACATCCGAAATAATGTACCTGATTATTGTTGAATAAAAAACAATTATTGTTGTTTAAGATTACTGACAATTCTGCTTCTGGTGTTTATGTTTAAAGGTTTATTGTGCAACTAATTAACAGAGATAAAAAATTAACACTCATTCACAATCGGGCGGTAGATTTCCATCAAAATGGACCTGCCCCCTTAGCCTTGAAGGTCGCTCTGAGTGATCTCTCTAGGGAAGAGCCTTGGTTTGGGAAGATTGTCTTCACCCCAATAGGAGTCAGACATATCCTAACAGACTTAGGTTGGCCCGGAGAGTTCCCGCAACAATATGGAGCCTTGGCCAAAAGGTTCAGGACCTGAACCAGATCCCAGGATGGGACTAGTTTCCGGACTGTTGGCCTCTCATTGAACATTCCACGGAGTAGGTGAGTGATCGCCACATTAGAGGAAATGGATGAGCCATCAGTGGAGCCTTTGTGAACTACTGCTATGGCTGATCGATAATTTCGCACCGTTCCTACTAACAAATTGGCTCTTAACACAATGAGAGTAGAAATTCTGAACAATGGTTTAAAGAAGCACAGAGTGGATCCACAGCCTGTTTTTCGCACCACCTACTATAATGTCGTAGTCTACTGTCATAGATTCGTCGTGTTGAGAGACGACATCCCTTTGCGGATGACAGGGAACATGACGGGGAACATGGTGCTTGTGCGCTTGGGCAAGGCACTTTACTACTTTGCCTCTCTCCACCCAGGTGTAGTAAATGGGTACCTGGTAGGAAGAAATTCCTTCAATGCTGGAGCGCTGTAATGGCAGCCGTGCTAAAGCCAGAGTAATAATAGAGCGCCAGGAGCGTCACTTCGTGACGGACATGAGCGCTATACAAGAAGCCACTATTATTATTATTATTATTATTATCAGTAAGCGCGCTTGACAGTGGCCAGCATGCTAGGTGGAGATCTCCCGGAGACGGGTGTCAGAACAGGGACTGAGGTTGAAGGAGTAGGTCGTGATGACCTGGGAGGATTAGAGGGGAGCTCACTAGAAGCCACACCAGTCGCGGAAACCAGGGCTAACGCGGCCAGAAGGGGGCGATCAGTAGAATCTTGCACCTGTCTCTCTCCAGTTTCCCGATGACCCTTGTAAGGATTGAGATCGCAGGGAAGGCGTAAGCGAACATGTTTGTCCAGTCTATTGATAGTGCATCCGAGGCCTATGCCTGAGGATGATCTCTGCTCTCAGGAAAGTGATTTCCTGGGACAGGTTAGTTGGGACTTCTTCTCGTTGATTATGAAGCCTAGCCTTGTCGTCAACATATAAGTGTCCCTCAAATTCTGAGTAGTCTTGCCTTTTGATTTTCCCAATATCAGCAAGTCGTCGAGATACATAAAAATCATTATGTTCTCGTGAGACGTGATGCAACTACCCGCACAACCCTGGTAAACACTCTTGGCGAGGTTGATAGCCCAAAGGGAAGGGCAGTGAACTCGTAAGTGCGCCCTGATACCGGAAACGTAGGAATCCGGAGTGCTCTTGGAAGATGGGAACATGTAGGTATGCATCTTTTAGGTCTAATGACGTTCCCCAGGCTGGTGTGGGTAACTATTCTTGAACTACAAGAAGAGTTTCCATTTGGAAATGCTTGGGTCTGACAAACTTGTTGAGCGGTTTCAGATTGATTATTGGCCGCCATTGGCCAGCCGCCTTCTTTGGCGTTTTTTTTAAAAGAAGGACAGGAAGCCTGTGAACTGCTCCATTGGTGGCACCAAGCGGACCGCTCTCTTCTCGATAAGGGATGATATCTCTTGTTCAAGAGCTAATCGTTTGTGTTTGTCAGAACCACTGTTTCGCGAACACATATTTCCGACAGAGGAGTGCTTGTGAATTCTAGTTGATAGCTGTGGCTGACTATAGAAAGCACCCATGGGTCGGAGGTGATCTCTCTCCAGGGCCCTACGAAATTTCTGAGACGACCCCCGATGGGCCCCAGTGTGGGGGTCGGCTCGGTGGGGGCGTCACCGCCGCCACCCTAGGCAGGGGGCTGATGGCCCGCCGCCATGTCCCCGGCCGTTAGTTTATACATTCTGGCGCGCAGGGGCAGAGTAGGGGCATGGAGCTGAAACCACTGCACCAGCTGATGCCTTGCTTGATGGCTTAAATGCTTTCCTAAGGGCAGGGCGAAACGAGGGAGCACCTCTCCTTGCCTTCTTCCCAGAGAACTTGCGCTTGTTAGTAGCTGATGGCTTCTTCAAGCTCAGTTTGTCCACTGTTTTGATTCATTTGGGCTTCAACTTCCAGAATTTCCTGGAATTTGCCACCAAAAAGGTCTTTGCCCATAAGAGGAAGGTCTTGTAACTTCTTCTTAGCGCCTTCGTGTGGTATGTAAAGTGTCTCCATCATGTTAGTCCAACGTGATTTGGCGAACAAAATAGAGATTCTCGTCAACTGATCTGGAGAAAAACGGAGTATTTTGTCCAGACATCTGAAGGCTGCTAACATATCGGCTGGAATTTGTGAATCTTCCTCACATGCGCAGATGATATATTCACATAATAAAAGTAAAAAGGCGTACGTTTGTGAGCCAAATCTAGCTGCCTCATCGACTTTCTTCATTGTAACCTCCATCTTAGCTCTACCCTTATCAACAAATATTGACTTGGTCGGGGCTTTGCCGCTATCTCCAGTCAATTTGTCCATGGCCGTATCTGGAATAGCAGGAACCGTAAAGAAATCTTCTCGGTCCTCTTCTGGAAACTGGAAATAGGCTGCCGACCTTTTGTTGAAAGCAGTCCATTTCTTTGCATCGGTGATACGTTGGATGCAATCGGTGCATAAACGACCCACCGGCATAGCAGGGAAAGCTGGATCTCGAGGTTCCTCCACACCAGTCCGGCATTTGAAAGAACGACGGGTGGTCTCTGACTTACTGCTCTCTGGCAGTTGCAGTACCCGAACCATATCTCTTTGAACCAGCCTTGGCTGAGTCTCAAATGGTGAAGAATCACCAGGGTCAGTGGCCTCTTCATCCCCAGAACACACGTCTTGCGAGTGAGTGGAAAGGGGGTGAGCACTATCAACATCTATGTCAGGAACATCTTGAACAGAAGTGCCCAAATTTATAGATGGGTGTAAAGAAATTTCCACCTGCGATCTCACGGCCCGGAGTAGGTGGACTATCGGAGCCGACACTAATGGCAACCCGAGGATGCAGGGGCCCAATGTGTTCCCTTCTCATCCCGCCTGAATTCGGCAGGATTATGCCCTGATCCGGCTGAATTAAGCCCGGATCCGGCCGGATTAAACCCGGATCCAACCGGACTGATCCAGCAGGATTAGACCAGGATCTGGGTCCAGGAATGAGGCAGCATGGAGTGACCTCCCAGTCACCGCTGGGGCCGATCTCCACTGTTGTTGTGGGCTGCCAGCGAAAGATTGATGTCTTGAAAAGCTTTAAAAAGATTTCCGTGGATACACCTTTGTTTTTCTTTTGCCGATGCGTCGACTTACGGGGGGAATCCCCTGAAGAAGGTGGCACTGCCTTGTGTTTCCTTTTCTTACTTGGGTGACTTGATTCACTTTTCTGTGAAAACTCAAATAATATCCTCGGAATTCTGGAGCATTGATCAAAGAATGACGTTGACTGCGAGTCCGTGGCCCAAATTGGAGGAGGAGGCAAGTCAGTTACCGCGAGGTCCTGCCCATTCCGCACGGATGGAAGCAGGAAGCTCGGAGCACGATGAGCGCACAGACGGGGCCGGTGAGGATTGAATTCTTTTACCACTCTGTGACTGGACATCTGTGAAGGTTGATGGAGCCAGCAGACCGGGGGGACGAGGCAAAGAAACTCCGGCGGTTCAACGCCGATGGTCTGGAGACCGGCGGCGTGATCGAGCGACTAGTGGTCCCTTTTTGGTTCTTAACCTAGGAACCACTGGTGGCCTTTGATGCGGTTAATAGCCTGGGGAACCGCGAAATGTCCTCTTCTAGCTTACTAGCTCCCCGAGCTAGCTGAGACGGTCAGGGGGGAAGGGAACGACCTCTGTCGATATACTCCCACTGTAAGCATCTTGCTAGGCCCTAGCTCACCGCAAGCTTAGGGGAAACGAAAGGAGAACAGGGAACGGTCGAAACCGCTGTACTCCTCGAAACGTTTCGCTAGTCCCCTGAACGGCCGAAAGTCTGACTTCCGGAACAGGGGCCCCACGTGTGGGGCGACTAGCAGACCTATTTTCATGAATAACCTCACTTCTCTCCGGGGATACGACGCACTGTCTCCCGTAAGGCCTTTACGGAAACAACGATGATGGAAAGGATTTGATAAATAACTCGGGAGACGTACCTGTCTCGAGGCGAGTTATGCTTAACGCCAGCTGGCTTGGGTCCCATCTATGGAGTCATAAAATAAATGCACTGCTTTTTTTTTTTTTCAATTAATAATTATAAAATTATTATTTTTGACAAAAAATATTACTATTAGATAAAACAGAAGTAATAATGATAACTTAAGAAAGCCGACTCGGCTAAAAAGGGATTGCACTTGGTCCCAAAGGGGGAACCCATGATGCCTACCCGGCAGGTGCTGACCTGGCCCGCCGCACATGGTGCGAGACAAAGGCTGAAAAACCTGCTACGCCACGTGAAAGAAAAACGGAAGCAAAAGACTCCAAAATCACTCCAAATGAGAACTACTTTCTCAAAAACCAAACTCTACAGATTGTACACAACTCACTTGGTTGATAAATGCTATAAAACAGAAACTCTCAAAACGAAAATCGTACAAAAACCCGTCAAAGGCTTCTGTACGATGCCGTCGCTAAAAAAAAAGAGGAAGTATAATGGCGATTCATGACGTATCATAATGGGTAGGCCCTGAGAGGGCACTCGTTGGTTGATTAAATCTTTTAGTGTTTGAGCCTGTCAGCTGAATAAATATGCAAACGTAGTAGCTATTTGGGTAAGTGAATGAAGTATTGACTTCAAAGATTTCGTCTGCCATCATAAACATGTCTGTGTGCATGAAGTGTCATTCAAAATACATTTTTTTGGTAAAGGGTTATGTATGTATGTAACCTTTAGAAATTACCTTTCGCAATCACACGGCTGTATGGATAAAATAATCTACTGAATGAGCAACAATGGGTTTTACTAACAAAATGCATGTACCTTTGTATGAACTGTAAACTTCACTTTTTCCTTCTCACTTAAAGCATCTGAAATGTCCACGACCAAAGATGTATCTAGGTTCAGATCAACGGTATCGGACCTACCCTGTAAAAACAAAAATGAAAATGAAAAGTTTTAATGTGTTAATGTTCATAAATACTAAAATTGTGAGAATAAATTATTTGGTATTGCTTTGCCTTACTTCCCTAGGGGGAATGCAAAATCGTATTTAAATTGGAGATTCAGGACTGTTAAGGCTACGAAAATTACATATTTCTAAATCTCAAGTCCCTGTGGCCGCTTTTTTCATTATATTACTGCCATGCTCTTCAATTGAACTCACTGTTGTCATTAAGGTAAATACAATAGCAGCATCTGACTGTGCACAGCATACCAACACTTGTGTTATTTGTAAACCTTGTATTTTAACCAACTTGCCATAAAGGAAGATCATAGGTCATAGACGGTCTGAAAAACATGACGGTGTGATGACATCATCATAGGTCATGTGAAGTTATTTTAAAGGTTATCATTTTGGTTTTTGGTACATGTAACACCATGTGGTAATAACTACAGCTAAGAAGATATTTAGTTCTGAAAAGAACTTGTCCTGCTTATTATCAACTTTCGCTGAGTAGTTTTAGTTCTAATAAGAATAGTCCTGCTTTAAGTTCTAAAAGAACTTGTCTTTGGTCTCAACGTTTCGACAGGAGACTGACGATGACTAGAGCAGGCTAGTCAAAACGTTGAGACTTAGGGCACTGTGCAGTTGATAAGGGCCAATTACGAGCATGTGTGTTTGCACTTTGCAATTTCTCCTTGCTTAATTTATGACTTTGCTACTTTTCAAACTGCATCATTTTTTCATCAACCGTTTTGATGACTAAGAAAACATATTAACGTTGGTCCTAGACACATGACGTCATGATGACATCATCATGTGTCACATGACAACATATCACTCTAACCCCTTATAGTCCAGCGGATATGTGAAAAAATTGTGCACTTTTGCATAAAAGCGTGAAACTTGGCACAGATGTTTATATTTATGCGAGAAAATGTTTTAGATGTGGAGCCATCGCAAATTTACCCTTTTAGGGGCGTGGCATCCATTTAAAAAAAGGGGGCGGGACTTGTCGTGCCCGCAGTAAAAATGGTTTTTCCCACTTGTTACAAAAGCAGGAAACTTCACAAAGACATAATTATATAGATTATTAGTGTTTTCCAGATTCGGAGCCACCACAAAAGTACCTTTTAGGGGCGTGGCAGCCATTAAAAGAAAAGGGGGGGTTTAATTATTATGCCCCCTTTGGAAAACATTGTGCCCATATTTCATGAACGAATAAAACGTCCCACAGACGTTTATATTCATGAGAAAAAAAATTCCAGATGTGGAGCCATCTCGAACACACCTTTTTAGGGGCGTGGCAACCATATCAGAAAAAGGGGGGGCGGAGTTTTCATTATGCCCACCCTGGAAATATTGTTCCCACATTCATAGAGAAATGGAACTTTTCACAGACATTGACATTCATGATAAAAACAATTCCAGATGTAGAGCCATCGCGAACACACCCTTTTAGGGGCGTGGCAGCCATATTGAAAAATAACAGCGTTGCTGTTGAAACCCCTCAGCCAGAGTCAGGTTATCATCCGGGAACCATTAACATTTAACTCACCACGGTGACCTTGACCTTTGACCTTTTGACCCCAAAACCAATCCCAACTTGCCTACTCCCAAGGGCAACACCCTACCAAAGTTAGACATAAAAATCTTATTTCTAACTCAAGTTATCATCCGGAAACCATTTACCTTGAATTCACCATGCTGACCTTGACCTTTGACCTTGTGACCCCAAAACCAATCCCAACTTGCCTACTCCCAAGAGTAACCCTCTACAAAAGTTAGAACCCAAAATCTCATTTCTAACTCAATTATCATCCTGTAACCATTTATCTTTAACTCACCATGGTGACCTTGACCTTTGACCTTTTGACCCCAAAACCAATCCCAACTTGCCTAACACCAAGGGCAACCCTCTACCAAAGTTAGACACCAAAATCTCATTTCTAACTCAAGTTATCATCAGGAAACCATTTACCTTTAACTCACCACGGTGACCTTGACCTTTGACCTTTTGACCTCAAAACCAATCCCAACTTGCCTACTCCCAAGGGTAACCCTCTACCAAAGTTAGACACCAAAATCTCATTTCTAACTCAAGTTATCATCCGGAAACCATTTACCTTTAACTCACCATGGTGACCTTGACCTTTGACCTTTTGACCCCAAAACCAATCCCAACTTGCCTACTCCCAAGGGCAACCCTCTACCAAAGTTAGACACCAAAATATCATTTCTAACTCAAGTTATCATCCGGAAACCATTTACCTTTAACTCACCACGGTGACCTTGACCTTTGACCTTTTGACCTCAAAACCAATCCCAACTTGCCTACTCCCAAGGGCAACCCCCTACCGAAGTTACAACCCCAAACGACATTTTAAACTCAAGTTATCATCCGGAAACCAAGCTACCCGGACGGACGGACGGACGGACATACATCCGGACGGACGGACGCCCTAGGCGATGACAATACCCCTCGAGCCTCTCGGCTGAGGGGTAAAAAAGGAGGGCGGGGTTCTCATTATGCCAAACATGGGAAAAAAATTTGCCCACATCTCATAAACGAATGAAGCTAATTTCCACAGACATTAATACTCACGAGAAAAAAAATCACACGTGGAGCCATCGTAAACACACCCTTTTTAGGGGCGTGGCAGCCATAATAATATGGGGGGGGGGGGTAGTCATGATGCCCCTATAAAAGAAAGTTGTGCCTACCTTTCATAAATGGATTAGATTCCACTCGGACAATATATTCATAAAAATCTTATTTTTTTAATGTGAGGCCATCACAAACCTACCCTTTTAGAGGTGCGGCATCCATTTTTAAAAAGGGGGGGGGGTACTCAATATGCACAACCTGGAAAATTTTGACCGCGTTTCATATAATAAAATCCACCTCAGATAGCTGTTTAATGTGTTGGAGTAGGGCCGCCATTATAGTTGGAAGTTACTGTTGGCAAACCCTTTGTTTTCTTACACTATGCATTCTTGCCTCATCTATGTTTACCCAGTTACTGGTTCTTTCGTCTGTAGAATTATTGTTAACCTTTCAACTGCAGCAATATCTGAATTAGGGGTATAAACTGGGGTACCTCAGTGAGTCCTGGAAAGACTAGTGTTACTTCTTCAAATACATTGTTTCCCCTGCCTTTTTTTTCCTGACAGACCAAAAGGCATATGCAGTGTCGCACCTGTATAACGTATAATTTTTTTTAATGGATTTGGTCGGGGTAAAAAAAAACACTCATAAGAGCTTGATGTACCATTTTTAAGAGAACAGAGGTGTTGTGTGGTGGGGGTACACAGATTCATTGAATGTGAAGTCATAGTGGACGTGACCACCACTTTGTGAGGCGAGTACATCGTATTGTTACCCAATCTGCTGTCAATGTGGCGCAACGGGTAAGGGGTAGGGGGATTTTACACTCCCCCCCCCCCCCCCCCCCGTAAAAAAAGGATTTCCATGGCCCTTTAATGTTAAATGTTAGAGTTTAGGGCTGCCATTGTGTGCTGTGTATTTGTAATAATGAAATCACTCTGGAATTTAGATGTGCTTGATAATATAGGTGCAAGTACACACATTGAACAATATAACACGGGTTAGCCTACCGGTACTTACCCATGCTCTTTGGGGTAAGTCATTGTATTACCAAATAATATAGGTTATGGGCCAATCAACATTATAAGAAATCAACAACAAAATATAAAAATTGCAATTGTGGGCACAGTGAGTAGGCCCCTCACACCTCTAAAAGGATGAGTTTGCTGTGGATCTACATAAGAACTTTCTTTTATAGGGGCATCATGACTACCCCCCCCCCCCCCATTTTACTATGGCTGCCACGCCACTAAAAGGGTGTGTTTACGATGGTTTCACGTGTGACTTTTTTTTTCTCTTGAATATTAATATCTGTGGGAATTAGCTTTATTCGTTTATGAGATGTGGGCACATTTTTTTCCATGTTTGGCATAATGAGAACCCCGCCCCCTTTTTTTTCAATATGGCTGCCACGCCCCTAAAAGGGTGTGGTCGCGATGGCTCTACATCTGGAACTGTTTTACTCATGAATGTCAATGTCTGTGGAAAGTTCCATTTCTCTATGAATGTGGCAACAATATTTCCAGGGTGGGCATAATGAAAACCCCGCCCCCCTTTATTTTCTTATATGGTTGCCACGCCCCTAAAAAGGTGTGTTCGAGATGGCTCCACATCTGGAATTTTTTTTCTCATAAATGTCAATGTTTGTGGAAAGTTCCATTTCTCTATGAGTGTGGGAACAATATTTCCAGGGTGGGCATAATGAAAACCCCGCCCCCCTTTTTTTTCCTATATGGTTCCCACGCCCCTAAAAGGGTGTGTGTTCGAGATGGCTCCACATCTGGAATTTTTTTTCTCATGAATATAAACGTCTGTTGGACGTTTTATTCGTTCATGAAATATGGGCACAATGTTTTCCAAAGTGGGCATAATAATTAAAACCCCCTTTTCTTTTAATGGCTGCCACGCCCCTAAAAAGGTACTTTTGTGGTGGCTCCGAATCTGGAAAACACTAATAATCTATATAATTATGTCTTTGTGAAGTTTCCTGCTTTTGTAACAAGTGGGAAAAACCATTTTTACTGCGGGCACGACAAGTCCCGCCCCCTTTTTTTAAATGGATGCCACGCCCCTAAAAGGGTAAATTTGCGATGGCTCCACATCTAAAACATTTTCTCGCATGAATATAAACATCTGTGCCAAGTTTCACGCTTTTATGCAAAAGTGCACAATTCATCGATATTTTGTCACATATCCGCTGGACTATTAGTAGTTCCTCAACACTACCCTGCTAAATCCAACAGAGTCCAACCGGAGATTCCTGCTCAATCCACTGTGCCTTATTTTCAGTTGTCTGCTGAATCCAACGGAGTCAAACTTGTCATCACTAAACAGGTATATAATATTTTTGGATCCTGTTGGATTCAGCAGGGATAGGGTTAAATGTTTTTGGTATGAGACACTTCTGACCTTAAAAAAGGCCTATTCCAATGAAACTTAGCTCAGGTGAAGACCCTATAGTGAAGTTGTGTCTCGAAGAGCGACGTCATGATTACACCATCATGGGTCACGTGACGTCATAACAAACATGCATATTTTGAAGGCCTGTACCTACAGCACTGTAACAGAGATGAAACTGGCATATGGCCAAAAAATCAGAAAATATGCCGAAGAAAAATACGTGTCTGAAATCTGGGCCGCGCTGCATTACACACATGTACATGCATGTACAATACACTTCATGCCCTATTTCTGGACACCTACTCCTGCTTTATTTTCGATTCAAAACAAAATTTTACGATGAAATAAATGGTCAGTGTTTTCATTGCATAAAATGCCCGAATTACGGTTAGAGTAATGGAGTCATCAATAAAGAAGTTCACTTCTTACTTGAGAAAGTCTAGGGAAAAGTCCGAAAGACAAGGCACCGTTCATGGTGCTTCAATCATGTCCATTCAACCACACAACTCCACTACTCCACTTGCATTCATACATGGGGAAAAATCAGGTATTATCATCTTTCTCTTCTAACAAATGCCAGTGAAATGTTTCGCTAATGCTCTCTTCGCTATCCTCGAGATAATCATCACGATTTTTAAGGCATTGTATTTTGTTTAACTGAATTTGAAACCTCCGAAAATCGCACAACATAATGATTTTATCCACTGGATCGTTCACAAGGCTACCCATTCCCGACCAGCCATGTGCTAGCAGACGGTACGGTGCGGTACGTATGCTGGTATCATTGCGTACAGTACATGCACGCACGTGCGACACATTGATTTTTCCATGTCACCTATCAATGTTTAACCTTTTGTCCAGCCGGAGAAGGCTCCGATCAGTGTTATGCCCTGTGTTTCTAATCGTGCGATTTTATATGAATTTTTGAAATTTTGGACCTTTAGGCCATATCTCACGAACGCAACATGCAACATTCAAGATTTCTTTTGTATTTGGTTCGTTAGGTGATACTTGATAGGTACATGCACAAAATTTTGAAAAATGTGAGATGTCACAATGACGTCATCAAAAATGCTATTTATCCAAACACATTATAAGAGAAGGTCCAATTGTCATGAAACTTGGTGGATAGGGAGATAATGTCACAAGTATGCAAAATCTGAAATGATGTCACCATGACGTCATCTGTTTATGTTTTAATGATTTTTTAATAATTAAAAATTTATTACACTTACAAAATTTTACATTTTGATTTACCGTGATTGACGTCAAACTTGGTGCAAATCAAGACCACAATAAAAATATGTGCATTGACAAGTATTGTTACGATGACATCATCATGCGCCACAAGACATCATCACAAGCGTGCATATTTTGAAGTCATCTATCTACAGAACTGTAAGTCCGATTGGGTTAAAGCTTGGTATGTTGGTAGACCGGGATGTGTTACAGATGAAAATTGAGATGACGTCATGGTGACTTAATTGTACAATTTTATAGGAATTTTTGGACCTTTAACTCTAAAAGGGCCGGGTTATTTTGACCATCTCTTCGCTGCGCAGCAACCCATGGTCCAATTTTTATGTTTTTGGTATCAAAAGATGCGCAAAGCTCGTGGCTAAAAAGTCAGAACAGCTCAGGACGCCGAAAAAAATTGTCAAGGCTATCGCGGAAAAAGTTTAGGCCCCTTTAAGGTTAAGCCATATCTCACGAACGCAACATGCAAAATTCAAAATTCCTTTTGTATTTGGTTTGTTAGGTAATATGTATATGCACAAAATTTTGAAAAATGTGTGACCTCACAATGACGTCATCAAAAAATGCGATTTTCCAAAACACATATAAGAGAAGGTCCGATCGTCATGAAGCTTTGTGGATAGGTAGATAATGTCACAAATATGCAAAATCTGAAATGACGTCATCTTGACGTCATCTGTTGATTTTTTTATTATTATTTTTTAATATTTTAAATTGTATTCCGCTAAAAAAAGTTGACACTTTCTTTCATGGGATCGACGTCAAACTTGGTGCACATCAAGACAACAATGAAAGCATGTGCACTGACAAGTGTTGTCACGATGAGGTCATCACAGGATATTTGACGTCATGTTAAAAGGTGAATAAAGTCCTACATGTGGAAAAGTTAGGTCTGTAACTACGGTATGTTCTTGCATGGATGGACAAAACAACCCCCCAAAAAGGCAGAAAAGCCTTGTATTCTGTTCATCGAACAGACATAGCTCTAGTTTCTTTCTTCTTTTCATTTCCCGATATATAATTTTCAGCCACAAAACGATGAAAGGTACAATTTAGATAACGCCTGTCTGATTAAAAAAAATGATTCACATTAATTATGAGCCTGCTCATTTTGTCACGACGGAACGTTTATCTGTGTGCCTTTCTCTTGTGGTCAGCAACATCTTTCTTGCTGGTGAACACATATCTGCACCCCTCCTCTTTGCAGCGCCCCAATGACTTTTGATTGAACAAGGGCATGTGTTCGCATGGGGGCTGTCTGGTGTCGCGAATGGCCTCCATAAAGGTCAAAAAATGACTTGGATGTTCGGTTGATGGAATAGGCGTCGGGAAGCTGCGCACACACTGCAGCATATCATTGGCAACTGGGGGGTTGGATAAGCAGTGCTGACACCCTGGATCGGAACATTTGGCAAAAATCACCATGCCAATGCGCCGATCCATGTGTCGCATGACGAACTTGTATTCATCATACACTGCTCGATCCTCCCGCAGACTAGTCGCCGATGATGACACTGCAGTGGGTACACGGTCGAAGTCATCGAGGGGCGCATCTTGGAATCCGCTGGGCGTTGTGATGGTGGTGACCGGATGCCCAGCGTAGTGGAGCCCCTTCCAATAGTGTTTGACGTGTTCCATGACATTGTTGAACACCTCTGCATCCTTCCTTTCTCATTCATCTTGGGTGAGGGACTGCCGCTTGGGAGGCAGCTCCCCGGGGAGCGCTGCGGGTATCGACGTGGAGGTCAATGCTCGGGTGCACGGGGCCCACAGCCGCTCCACGGGGTTTAAGGCTGAATGGCCAGGACAGTACGAGGTGGCAATTAGGGCGTCCAGCTTGCACTGCTTGAAGAGGCGGCCATAGTAGATTTCATTAACCGCATGGTTCACGTTGAAATCCGGCCCGCCATCCGCAATCAGTACAAGAAGTGAATGCCCTTTTGCCACCTCTTCTGCTACCTTCAGATGCTTGATCATGTCATTCATGTGAGTTGACACATGACATGGGTTCTGGGGACTCCTGTTTATGATAGTAGCCCTCGATCTTCTGGGGAGCCTAAAAAAAACACACAAGTTTGGAAAAAAAAAAATACAACTCTGTGTCAAAGGGAATGTACATCATTGGCTTTTGCTGTAAATTTTAGAAATGAACTATTTTGAGGGGTTAGTATAATAGATCAAATATTGTTACACTGACAAGTTTGAAGGTTTGTGTTCGAAAATGCTGGGAAAACCAAGAAAAACAAAAAATGTTCAAGTAGTCTGGTTCCCTGACCCCACTAAAATGAAACTGTGAATCAATTTATAGATGCCGGAAAAATGTAAGGTAAGGAAACCAATCTAGCTGGCCTGCACCCGTTCATGAACATGTAACCAATAGCAAACAAAATTTGGACTGAAAAAAAAGGTAAATTTTGAGCAGTAGTTTTGTTTTCCAATGTTTGCAAATGTTGTATATTCCCTTTAATATCGAAATGTTCTCGGGCGGAATACCCTGGGCGGTATAACATAAAAAAAAAACCAAACAAACAAACATATTATTTAAGTTTAATTCAAGTGACAATTTAAGTTGACTTACTCATACTGGTCCCGTCCAAGATTATCTCTGGTTAGCGTAGATGGAGACGGGGGAACCATCTGAAGGTAGCCACAAGGAACAAGGAAGTACCCGGGAGTGGGGAAGTCGTGGTCAGGGAGGTTGGGGCAGTCATCAGCGGGAAAGAATCAATTAATCTGGATGCCCCGGTTCACAGCGGCCACCTGGTCGCCAAGAAGAATTTTGTTTTTATTGTCAACGGAGTAGACCACAGACGACTCATGGAATTTGGAGGCCAACTCCAAGGCGTACCTCACCCGTGAAGAGTAGAAGTGACTGTTGACGTTCAGGTTTGGGCCTCGGTTTTGCAACTTTGCCCTTCGGACTAACCAAAAGACAGCTGATATCAACATTCGGCCGGTTAGCCAAAATCTCTCGAAGTGGGGAACTCATACTTAAACGAACGAACACTTTCTAGAACTAAAGTAAATATGCAACTGTACGCGAATGTAACATACGGTTCATAAACAGTACCTAGGTATTCTCCAGGGATTAACGAGTGACGCGTGCTGACAATTAGCCAGATTCAATAGAAGCCCAAACCCACCCCACTCTGTCCTCCTTTGCGGAACCATCAAACAACTTTAACAATGACATTTAGGGCTACGAATTGTCGCGGTAAAGCCTTGTGATTTGGTTCGTGTAAAGGGCTATGAATTGTCGCGGGAAGGCTTTGTGATTTGGTTGGTGTAATAGGGCTATGAATTGTTGCGGTAACGCCTTGTGATTTGGTTGCATTGGTTCCAAACAAAAGAGACTGAACAACGAACCAATCAACATGAGCGAGTCATCCTGTGGTTTACTATTGGGCAAAATTTCAGTCTTCTATCAGTCTTCTATGCACAAAGTTCCAGAAACATGCTTCGTTTCATTAGAGTCGTTTGAAAACCTGTCCCTGTCTTATTTTGAAACAAAATTGTATCGAGTGCAGACGCCTTCTAAACACTCTTGTAAAGATGTCTACCAACAAAATTACCATCAGGTGGCTTAATGCAAGATGGCATGGCATCGAGGAAGATGTTGCTCAGAGCAGGGTGAAATCTCGTCATCCCCTGGAAATCAGCATGGAGGTGCAAGTGAACTACAAATCCAATCATCACAGGGCAGAAATTGTACGGATCGGCGACAAAGTACAACATTTGTTTCATTGTGCCCTATGGCGGGTAACCTTGGCCCCCTATGAGATTTCTATCAACCGTGAATTTGAAACTTTTTCAAACTTAAAGTGCTCAACCAGGATATGTATTTTGGGTGCAGAACTACATGTATACATGTATGTTGGCGCATTGACATAAATTAATATAATATGATTTCAGAAGCAACATGACCAAACACAATAATGCCAGCTTTAAGAACTGCACTTAAGGCTTTGTTAACACATTTTTCAAAACCAGATTTTGATGTCAACTTTATTTCCCTTTTTTCAGAAAGAAAGCTTTCCGAAGATTCCGACGAGGATGACGTGCCGCTTGCAGTCATTAAGAAACTCGCTGCTGGACCCGCCACCCTTCCTGAGCCCCAACCGGTCAGAGGGACAACCGGCCCGCCAGTGTTCCCGTGCCCCAGCCCACCAAGGATTCCACGGGCCCCGCCAGCGTTCCCGAGCCCCAGCCCACCAAGGATTCCACGGGCCCCGCCAGCGTTCCCGAGCCCCAGCCCACCAAGGATTCCACGGGCCCCGCCAGCGTTCCCGAGCCCCAACCCACCATGGATTCAACGGGCCCCGCCAGCGTTCTCGAGCCCCAGCCCATTAGGATTCCACGGGCCCCACCAGCGTTCCCGAGCCCCAGCCCACCAAGGATTCCACGGGCCCCACCAGCGTTCCCGAGCCCCAACCCACCATGTATTCCACGGGCCCCGCCAGCGTTCCCGAGCCCCAGCCCACCAAGGATTCCACGGGCCCCGCCAGCGTTCCCGAGCCCCAACCCACCAAGGATTCCACGGGCCCCGCCAGCATTCCCGAGCCCCAGCTAGGGCTGTGCCGAATATTCGGATATTCGGTTATTCGATCGATAAACGAATATTCGAATATTTATTTTCGAATAAGAATATTCGGTGGTGATATGCAATGAAATAAAAAGGTGGAAAAAACTCTTTTTTTTAACAACAAAAGTGTATTCTCAAAGTTAAGTTTCAAGTTGCTGCCAAAAAACCCCATAAAAGTAGCTTGTATATATGCCAAGCAATAATGCCATACATATATTACTTCTGCTTTGGGAGTGCTTGCAGTAAAGCCAGCCCATTTTTTTAACGCCGGACTGCAACACCAATCGCTGATGCTTCCGACAAGATAAACAAGACATTTTGTCTTTCATGTCTTCACAAAACACTTCCTGACACCTTTTCATATCAAACTTCTAGCATGAGTAGTAACGTTTCCGTTGTCCGTATTTTTGTTTGTTGTCGTCCTACTTACAATCCCTACTTTCAAAAGAAAACCGCCGCTGTTTTTCCCCGATGCGATCCTGGCAAGTTTCCCCGCGCGTTGGTGTTACATGTACATGTACATGTGTGCAGCATAGGAAAATGCAGCGTGGCATTGGAGAGGAGCACGTGTTAATTTGCCCACGTGCGCAGTGGGAGGGGCTTACTGGATCGGCTATTGACATCGCGAAAATGGCATGCCAACATCGATGTAGAAGACCTCTGCAATCTCATGCAAAGAACTTGATTTCTTTTTTCTGTGTGGGCCTTTGTATTTTCCGTTTTCATGTACTTATTTTGAGGACGTACTGCTCGCACAGGGTCGCACAAGAAGCGATACATTACACTGATACAGCGAAGCCAATTCCCCCCAAAGTTTTCCATCGTCTGTTCAATCGTGTCGAATGCACGTGGTTATAGGGAATCGCCTTGCACGCAGTATGCTGCTCACAGCACGTGGCGGTGTTGTAGAAAACTTGTCATGAACCCCAACATTACATTAAAACGTTTTGAAAACCTTGGTTCATTTACGTTACGGACTCTGGGATTTTTCTAAAAGAATTTCTTGTTTACTTTTAGGGGTAAATTTATTATGGCTGTTAGATGTTCGCCTCAATGCCTCCGTAATTATTTACATGTACATGTACAAAATAATCTAGTTCTCTCAACTGATCCGAGCACCCTTTTATCGAACACATTTTCGTTCGCTGTCCGTCAGCTTTGTTCGCTGGGATAGTCTGCTAATTGCACCCAATATTTGCACAAAACATACATAAACACTTCAAAAACTAGTTCAGCAATTATACTTTCAGTAATAATAGCGGGAACCTCTGGCTTATGTCCTCCAAGTTGAGAAAAACGCAAGAAAAAGGGCAGACAACAGAGAGGATTTCAAATTCAAAAGAGCTCTCATTTATTTCGCCAGACAGACTTTGCGGTCAACTCACCGCAACGTACCCCTGATTCCCAGCATAGAAAACCACAGCTAGACAAAATGTATCAAAATGTTGCAAGTTGGAATATCCAAACCTTTTAGTGGCCTATTTGTTAGAAAGTTATCTCCAGAGCACGCACTTAGCCAGACAAAAGAACCGGGTCAACGCACCTGTGCCCTAATTAGCCCGCCAACAATGCGCCCGCCGGAGCTCGGCTTGCGATTTTTTTTTTTATACTGAAATGTCACCCTTCGTGTTTTGGGTACACAGCTTATAATACATCCGCTGTGGGCAAACAAGGAAATACTGCTTTGCACGTGTCAAGCCGGGGCGTGTGTATGCCGCACCCACGCCCATTATTTGCATAAACTTAAATATGCATTTACAATTCAAAGACCCATATTTCATTGAATAAAGACATTAAATATCATAGGTTTTTTCTTGGAGTTTTTGGTTGTTGAGAATAAGTTTATTTAAAATGATATAAAATCATTTCCTCAATTCTTGGTGACAAAAGTGCGAGTTATTATTATAAAAGTGATTTTTTTATCCTCAATACTGTGACTAGGAAGTACACCGTTTTGTAGACTTCAAGATAGCTTCCAGCAATAGATATGCTCGGTTCCTGTTTGCGAGTTAAGGGTCGGAGAGTCACAATAGCTGACGCCACCCGCCGTGTTTGGGGTTCACGGCTTAATACGTCCCCCATGCAAACAAGGAATCCTTCACTCTAGCTTCTCTGGTTATTGTTAATCTTTAAATTACTGACAACTGAGGAACAACTGATTGTTGTCAAATACCTGATTTACCTGTGAAGAAATCATGCATGGCATGCTGACGTGCGCACGTACGTTGACTACATGTACATGTATGGCATATTTTTGCTTTTGAGGGAATTTGGAATGGCCAAATAACCGAATATTCGAATATTCGATCGATTGGAAGGTCGAATATTCGAATATTCAATTATTCGAATTGACTCAGCCCTAGCCCCAGCCCTCCAAGGATTCCATGGGCGTTTTCGAATCCCTGTTCTTGACAACAGGCGTGTAACACGAGAACGTATTCTCGAGCTGGTTGTTACGAACGCGCGGGTGCGTGTCGCATCAATATAAAGCAATGCAAAATGGCCGACAATCGTCTGAATTTGTTCTTAGGCCTATTCCAAATGAACGAGGACGACTGTTGCAAAACCGGACATGCGGGGATGAAATTGCAGACCTGCACTATAATGGTATTCTTATTCCAATCATTAGGGTATTAGCAAAAGAAAACCCACACAAAACAATTTACGAATCTTCACAGTCCGCCATTTTGTTCAAGCTGCACCTCGCCGAACCCTCCATCAACCGGGGAGTGAAAAAATCGATCCGCGAACGCCCTCTCGGGTCTGTTCGTCACGTTCGAGACCGCTGTTCTCGTGTCGGGTTAACCCGAGTGTTGTCAAGAACAGGGATTCGAAAACGCTCCTTGGGCCCCACCAGCGTTCCCGAGCCCCAGCCCATTAGGATTCCACGGGCCCCACCAGCGTTCCCGAGCCCCAGCCCACCAAGGATTCCACGGGCCCCACCAGCGTTCCCGAGCCCCAGCCCCAGCCTACCTTCCCCAGTTTCAGTATGAGCCGATAGCTGATTTCGATCTGGATCTCGATCTTTCAGCGATCACCGGGGCCAGCACAGAAAGTCCCCTCATCCAACTTGTGACGTCACAACTTGCGATGGTGATCGCCAAGCTGGATGAGCAGTCAACCGAGACAAAAGAGCTGCGGGGAGAGATACGAGGGCTTCAGGCAGAGGTAAACGAGCTGTGGGCAGAGGTACGAGAGCTTCGGTCCGAGGAGAAGAACGCCTCAAGTATCACCAGTGAACATCGGGAGCCACAGTACATCATCGCCGACAAGCATCTCAACACAGTGCTAATAGGCACATCGAACAATGCCACCCATACAATGGACAAGGACACTTACGACAAAATCTTTGACAAGGTGGACAACCCCAAGGACTTGATCATCAAATTAATGGCAGAAGTCTTCACCCCAGAGGAACTCGCCAGATCAAATTACCATAACAGCGGTGTTATCTTCAATGGCAAAGAAAAGGTCACCAAAGAATGTTTGAGGAAAAAGCCCAAGTTTATTGCAATAATGTCCCAAGCGGCCATTGAATTCCCAAGACACAAAATTGACGAGAAACTGCAAAAAGCACTGAAGGATGCAGTCAATGCAAAATGTAGAAAAAAGTCTTCCATGTTAAGATCGTAGGCTGTTACATGTAGTCTAGTAGGCAAGATCAGGGCGTATTTGCAGATTTTGTTTATAGTTGATTGACAACGATTTATATCTTGTAGGGTTTTGTAAAATCGTAAAAACCACCACCTGATTATGCATGTTACTCTCTTCCAACTGTAATGGATGGATGTTTATTTCGAGCACCTGAAACAATCGACCATGCATATTTAAATTAAATTCTGACCTTATACAATAATTATCTTTAATTATTGAGATTATTTGAGAGCTGTGACAAATAAATAAAACAAAACGCTTGAACCGGATTTCAATCGTGTATTATGACCTTCATTAAATGATTGATTTTAATTTATAAAACCAAATAGTAATTTACACCAAATTGTAATGCTTGTTCCTCTTATTTTTTGAGAATCAAAGTCACACTTGCAATAACCATTGAAATTTCATTTGTAAAAAAATATATACATGTAATAATAAGAGATTGCCAAATCCCTATTTTATTTCGCCAACCAAAACCGCGGAATTTTTAATCCGACTATCCAGCCTAGCCCACCAAAAAATATTAACCAACGGCTTCCCATCTCAGTTTCTTTGTTGAAATCTTGACTACGTGGGTTTTTTTTCTGCCCGGCCCGACCTCGTAATTATTACTTTTTATTCCGAGTAGGCAGCCCACAAAAGATATAAACCCTTCCGTCTGGTTTTATTTTTCCCCCTCCCGACCGCGTAATTATTATTTTTATTCCGAGTATCCAGCCCACCAGTTTTTTTTTTAACCCCTTCCGTCGGTTTTTATTTTTCACCCCGCCCAACATCGTAATTTATTTTTATTCCGAGTATCCAGCCCACCAAAAATATTAACCCTTCCGTCGGGTTTTATTTTTCACCCCGCCCGACAACGTAGTTATTAATTTTTATTCGAAGTATCCAGCCCACCCAAAAAATATTAACCTCTCCGTCGGAGTTTCATTTTTCACCCCGCCCAACCGCGTAATTTTTTATTTGTATTCCGAGTATCCAGCCCACCAAAAATATTAACCCTCCCTGTCGGTTTTTATTTTTCACCCCGCCCATCCCGCGTAATTTATTTTTGTATTCCGAGTATCCAGCCAACCAAAAATATTTACCCTTCCGTCAGGGTTTTATTTTCAGCCCGCCCGACAGCGTAATTATTATTTTTAGTCCGAGCATCCAGCCCACCCCAAAAAATATTAACTCTTTCCGTCGAGGTTGTATTTTTAACCCCGCCCAACAGCGTAATTATTTTTTTTTATTCCGAGTATCCAGCCAACCAAAAATATTTACCCTTCCGTCAGGGTTTTATTTTCAGCCCGCCCGACAGCGTAATTATTATTTTTAGTCCGAGCATCCAGCCCACCCCAAAAAATATTAACTCTTTCCGTCGAGGTTGTATTTTTAACCCCGCCCAACAGCGTAATTATTTTTTTTTATTCCGAGTATCCAGCCCACCAAAAATATTAACCTTTCCGTCGGGTTTTATTTTTCACCCCGCCCAACCGGGTAATTATTATATGTTTTATTCCGTATCACGCCTGCCGAAATATGGAGCATGGACCAGGCATACTTTTTTTTATTCATTCGTTTATTTATCACAAGACAAGAATATATACGGAAGTGCTCAGTTGGAGAGGTCGGCAAATCAAATGGTTACGAGTTAATCGTGTTACAAAAGAAGAATAAACGCAGTTCGGCACGCAAAGGAACGGGAAGGCATGCAGAACGGGAAGGAAACTGTGTTCCTGCATGGCATTACGCCTGAGGACAGACAACAAAAGGAGCACAAAGGGGCCATTGATCCTCGAAGGAAGGTGCCTATTGTCCTCGAACGCAGGTTTGTGTGCTTAGTCTATGGGAGAGTGTTATATTACAGGGACAAAGGAAAACACAAAGCCAATCCTCGGAAGCATAGCAAAAAACGACTGTGTGCGCACGCGTGCGAACGGTCAATGTATTTTTGGTGTCTCGCCTTATTTTGTGAAAAACTTGTGGAGTACCACTTTAGTACCCCACAAGGTCACAAAATGGCCTCGTGGGGTACCTCCCATTGTTCCAGTACCCCATAAGGCAGTGGTTATACATGCACACACACACACACACACACTCACATGGACGGACAAGGCGGAAACAGTATGCCCCGGCAGGGCATAAAAATGGTTACAAACATGATAAAATTTGCCTCAATTAATGTAAACAACATTTAATGTCGATATTTCTTTAAAAAAATAATGGAGAATTCATGTCTTGCACACCACTATGCACAATGCTGGTTATGCCTAACTGTCTGTATTGCATGGGAAGCACAATAAACAGCGGGCGCGGGCCTGAGCAGCGTGAATGCACTGTGTATCTAGCGAGCAACAAACCACATGCTGCGGCAGGAAATTTCACGAAACACGCTGCACTGTATCGCCTCAAGTATGACCTCCAAATAAATTCATGAAGAACAAAAAATACATACACAGACAAGGGAGAATTCTTCTTTCTCCATCAATGTTTACGACCATTTGTTCGACCTGTACTGCAGTATTTAATTTATATGCTATGTTGTCAAATGCATAGACTGGTTGCCACCTTTGTCAGGATGTCACTGGCCAAGCATTAACATATGGGTCTTTCTACAGTATTGGGTAATTTTGACGGACAAAGATTACACAAATATTTTATTAAGAACCATCCACTGCAGAGTTACAAGTTATGTGTGATATTGTTAAGTATGTATTAAAGATATATCAGAAATAAAACAAAAACCATTGGTTGTTGTGTTTGTTTATTATTCACTTAACTCTGAAGAATGCGTCCCTAAAATGGTGCTGAATATTGTGACATTTCCTGAAAGGCAGGAAACTATTGCTTTTTCTCCCTGTTTCAGTCTCAGTATTAAACTAAATTGACAGTGTACGAAGAGTTGGAGTTTCCCCCCACATAAATAATATAAGATGCAACCGCTGCGAGCTCACTTGTAAATACACGCCGACTGTCAGGTGAGCCATTATCCACGTAACTGTGTCCGTCAAAATGTTACGTGGGTAATCCCTTGCCAGATTGGAAAATCTAAGCCTTGTATCCCCACCTGGTTATGACTGTTTTATAGCTATGTTATCTTGTGTGAGGCACATATCATGACAGCGAATGTTTCCATGGAAAAGTTTCTCAAAACGGCCGACGAAATCTCAGTTCCAACTGTCCGTCAAATTGTTACGTGGATAACTGTTATCCACGCATCACGCTCGTGTGCCGACTCAGAATTAGATAGATCCCCAGTTGACATCTTATGGTGTTCTCCCCTCACTGAGATGGGTTTCTGACGTGTTGTTCTTGAACAGTCTTTCCAACTTCCTGGCGAATGTTTCATGTTTGGTATTCCGTCACCAGAGTTACGTGGATAATGGCCGTTACGTGGCTAATCATGACAAAGGTTTTTAAAACGTCTTAGCACAGCGAGACAGGACAAATTTGTTTCCAGTGATAGAAGATGATGTCCAGTAACACCATGTTCAGTGTTCGAAGCTAGGTAAAATTAAAAACAACTAAACGAGCTGATGACACAAGAGACGGACACAATGACTGGTGTGTCATTACCCTTGTAACATGATACGGACATAAATGTGGATGCCGCAGCAAACCACGCAAAAAACAGCTACCCCGTGTAATTTTTTTTGCACTGCAGGACTGAATGGTCCATGTCAATATTCAAGGGGAAATCTGAGGTGGTATGTGATGTAAAAAAAACAGTTAATTTTCAACTAAAATCGATTTTAACAATGTTAATGAACAGGGCATGAAAAGGTTCACCAAGGGGGGAGAAAATGTAAATTTGGAAACAGCCGTCAACTTGCGAGTCGCTACCGATGCAGTAGAAGCCGCCATTTTTTTCCCGCACTTTCGTGCCGCTGTCATGAGCGAAAGTTTGCCTCTCAAACTGGACTTTCCAAAAAAATCCAGGTGAGGATTCAACACTTAAAAATAGTTTAACAAATGTTGATGCATTCATACTCTTTTTCTGTGTGAAATTTTTTCTGTACGACTCGTTTTTTGGGGTAAATTCATTGGCTGTTTATGCCACAGGGCCTGACAAGACAGAGTTGTGTGGAAAACGCACGTGTTGCGTGGCTGTTATGTGTAGGCTTTTAAGTGCAATACAGCTTGTCGCAGTGCAGTGTTCGCAGAATGAAAACAACGACGTGGCGCACTTCAAAGTTTCTCCCAACTTTCCCCATGCATGTAGCTCATTCTCTTTGTTGTGAATCTTCATGTTCATTAACTTAAATACTAAGTAACTTTTTCTAAATAATACTTGATGTTGACTACTTTAGTATCATAAATTTCGTCCGATTTTTTTTTTTTAAAGGTTGTGTCCGGAAATTGGGCACAAAATCAGCCATTGTTCCCAGGCATGGCGCACTGGAACAAATCTTTAAAAAAATCCCAAGTGAACATTTAAAAATGTTTTAAGATGATTGGAGTTGGGGGTGATATGTGCATAACTGTTAGAAATAATTTTGTTGGAAATAAATAAATGTTTAAACGTCTGTCAGAATTCAGTTGCCTGTCAGTGCCTGTGTTTATTTCCATTGCGTCCGTCAATGTTACGTGGGTAATTCTGTGCTAATGCTAAATAAATACCCTTTTTGAATGTGAGCCATATTATCAGACTGACTTGACAAACAACAAATTAAGCAGTCAGTAATGGACCACCAAACACTCAGTTATTGGCATGACAGACTTCATGCATTTAATCATTGTCTTTCAATGGAAAGATAAACAAAATATATTGACCATGTGAAAAATACAGTGATTCAGAGGGTGTTTCATATTTTTTTCGCTGAAAGGGAATTTGTGGGGGATTTTCTAGGGTGATATTATTTACAATAATCACTTGCACTTTAAAAACACACATACCACAATTGATCAAATACCTTGCTTGACTGCTGGGACTACCAAGGTGTCCGTCCCCGTTACATAGGTAATACCCCTTAAAGGCAGTACACAAACCCCTAATTTTTTATTGTACAAGAGAAAGTTATCTTTTTGCTACTTTTTCTGAAAAGGTGACTGTACCCTCAATTCATGTTTGAGTCTTTAAATCTTCTCTAAGCAATTTCAATTTTGAGGTAAATGTCACACTCTTTTACCCAATACTGTAGAAAGACCCATATTGACAGTCACTGCCGCAGGATTTTGCAGGATTAAGGCAGTGCGCAGTGGTCACCCCTCCATGGACCATATTCAAGAAATAAATGAGGAATTTGCAGGATTGAGGCTATATGAGGCCAATTTGAGGATTTTTAAGGATTGAGGCTGCATCCTACCAAAAAGGCCTAGGGAGTTAGACTTAAAAAGTAAATAAAATTCAAAAATTCATACAAAATCACACAATGACCTCATCATGACGTCACCTAAATTTTTACCTATAACACATTCCAGTCTACCTACCGGTATACAAAGTTTCAACCCAATCAAACTTATGTAGATTTAGGACTTCAAAATATGCACATTTGTGATGAGGTCACGTGATGACCCATGACATAATCACCTAAGCTGACTAAGATAACAATGTACAACAAAGATGAATGCCAAAAAAAACGTGTACTAAATTCATGTACAAACTCTCATGGGATTTTGCGTGAACAAAAAGAAAAAAACAAAAATAAAAACCAAAACAAAGGCTTTTTTGCAAAATTTGCAAAAAGCCAAAAACAATCCAAACAAAAAGGCTTTTGAAAAGCCAATTAAGTTATCTGATCACTCTGTAACTTTCTACTGCACATGTTTGTCCTATCAGAATATAACATGACATAAACATGCAAAATGCAGAAACAGCAATCTGTTTGTCAACAAACATTCATCTTTTTTTTTCTTACCTTGCTTTGTTCATCTGAAAGAAGATCTGAACTGTCTTCCATTCCATCCTGCAATTAAAGTGTGAAATGAACAAGTAATTTTTTTTTAAAGCAAGTTTAGAACATTGTACATGCTTTGATGGATTTTAACGAGATTTAAATGAAGAGAGCCTTGGGTGGTAAACCACAATTCGTCTTTGGAATGCTGACGTCTAAAGGTAAAGTAGGGGTCATTATTCAAATAGGCTTTAAATGTAGTTTGTGTACATAATTTCATGAATTTTGATGTAAGTTGGATGGAGTAATCCTTGGGTGGACAATGTGTTGCTTTTCAACATCACCCAAGGGTGGATCCAGAACACAATTTTTTGGGGGCCAAAAATATTTTGGTCCCCAAAAAAGTGGGTCAAAAAAATTACGGCGTGGGGTTCGGGGCCCGCTTAAAAGGGCCCCGAAAAAATTTTGGATTCTAGATGCTCTGTGGTGCGATCTGAGGCAATTTCTGACCACTTTAAACAATGTTTTTTTGAGGAAAAGATGGTGGTGTACTCATTGCCTGCCTTTATTGCGATGTCACATAAAAAAATTTAAAAATTGGTTTCGTTTTTGGGGGGGGGGGCCATGGCCCCCTTTGGCCCCCCCCCCCCCCCCCTGGATCCGCCCTTGACATCACCAGGTATTTTGAAGAGTACAGTTACATAAAAGGTTCATTTAGTTGTCTTACAGGAAATGGTTCCTAAAGTACACTTATAGAGTTTCATTGGCTGTTTCGGCATGCATGTTGAAACAGGCCTTTGTTGGAATTTTTTTTGGGGGGGGGCCTTTGTTTTTGTTCAAGTTGTTTTTTTGGGGGGGGATGTTTCTGCAAAGTTGCGGAAAAGCTTTTGTTTTTGTTCTGATTTTAGTCTTTCTTCTTCTTCTTGTTCCACACCCAAAATCTCACAGACTTGATGTCTTTTGTCCGCGCCACTTTTGGCACTAATCTTTGTCCATCATTCAAAGTTACAGGCATAGTCCCTATAGCAAGGTTGTGTCCCGAAGAGTGGCGTCATGGTAACATCATCATGGGTCACATGACGTCATCTTAAATGTGCAAATTTCAAAGTCCTTTATCTAGATAACTGCAATTCCGATTGGATTGAAACTTGGTATGTAGTTATTGGTGAAAACCAGGATGTGTTATTGGTGAAAATTAAGGCGACGTCATCATGACGTTATCATGTGATTGTATACATATTTTTCAAATTTTGAGGTTTGATACCATATCTCACGAACGCAACATGCTAAATTCATAATTCTTTTTGTATTAGATTCATTAGGTGATATATTGCATAGTTTTCTTTAAATGTGTGACCCCATGATGACATCATCAAAAGCATGATTTTTCAAAACACATATAAGGGAAGGTCCAATCGTCATGAAACTTGGTGGAAAGGTAGATAGTGGTACTAGTATGCAAAATCTGAAATGACGTCATAATGACATCATCAGCTGATTTTTTTATGAATTTTTCATTTTTTTAAGATTTGTTTATTACAAAATTTGACACTGTTTTTGATATGATCCACTTCAAACTTGGTGCAGAGGAAGAACAAATTAACATATTTTTATTTTCTAAAACAAAGTGGCATTTGAGGGACATTATAATGAGATATTTAATTCACTTTGAATAGTTTTCCAAGCAATATAGACCTTTTATGCAGCAGTGCTTCTCTGCGATTCCCTGTGCCCCGTATAATATTGGGCCTCCTGTGCCCCGTATAATATTAGGCCTATGTACATATACGTTTCGAACATATACATGTGTACATGTTGTGGGTCATTTTATGAAGTGATGTGGTGTTTCTCCGTGTTTTTCTGTGCCCTGTACACGGTTGAGATCAGTTGAGAGCACACAGCCTATTCTACCTCACTATCACATAGCACCTCGGCCTTACGTGAGATTGCACCTTCCACTGGAATATATCGTCACGCTTTAGAGCATCTATTGTAATAAAACAATAGGAGACCCATATATAACCACGCACAAGGCACAGGTTCCACAGTGCATTTTTCGTGACCGGAGTGTATCGTATAGAAACGTGTTAATTATATTGCTGTTAATTATAGAGCTGTTGGCTGGGGCTACAGACAAGGAGACAACTCAAGCGACTCAATCAGACGAGTCCAGCCACTCCAACTCCTACAGCGGCAATCCGCTGGATAAACCATCGGGTAAGCCTAAAGGCAAAACCTCAACCAAGGGTAAACGTAAATCAAACGATTTGGTTACTCGTAACAAGTTTGAAACCCTTCAAAACAAGCTCAATCCCATGGCTAATGCCATGGAACAGATACAGAATTTCATTCTATCTGAGCCACTCCCTAAACGGGCCAAAACTGACCCATTAGTAAGGCTGTTGACGATCTCTTGCAAAACAAAAAGCAAACTGAGCAAGGGGATTCCAACATGGCTCTACTACAAGACTATGAACAGTTATATGATGATGGGAGTGCAACAGTGTTGTAGTACTCGTACTTGGTACTTGTACTCGAGTACTACTTGAGTACTTTTTTTGGAGTACTCGTACTTGTACTCGGACTCGAATGTCAAAGTACTCGTACTCGAAATGACGGTACTTGTACTCGGGCAGCAAAGTACTCGTACTCGACATGTCGAAATTGTTCTCGATCATTAAAGTACTCGTACTCGAATAGCAGTACTCGGGGGGGGGGGGGGGGGGGGGAATGTTATAGCTTCACTTACCATGGCCTTATTTTATTGATACTTCCAGTTTGAAATGGTTGATTTTCCTCTGTGCAAGTCCGGACAAACACATTGAACAGCTGGCCATGGGTGGGTCTGTATATCGGTCTGACTGGGCCTGGGCCAATAATGCACAATAATTGCCTTATGGCCGTATTCGGATATGCGAGTACTCGTACTCGTACTTGGAAGTACAAATACTCGTACTCGGAAGTACAAGTACTTGTACTCGGAGACCCGTTCTTGTACTCGGAGGTACTAGTCTAGGGGCTAGACGTTGTTCTTGTTTGCTACGCCGCGCCGTCCACCGCTATAACCGGCCACCGCGAGAGGGCGCTATCACGACCAACCAATATCACCCACGAACCTGTTAGGACAACGTCTAGGGTACTTGCTTAAATTTCCCCCCCAAAAATGGGGGAAACTAGTGCGCGTGCGCCAATTTTGTATGTAATTTTCTCTTCACGCACGCGCACTTACGAAACAGATCTGCCACAAAACTGCACAATAGTCTGGAAGCTTGCTATGCTACTGGCTGGACGTTTCAGACATACAGTGGATAATTGTCTGCTGTCGGCCGAGTCGCGGGTTGCCATCCCGCCGTGTACGGCGCCGGGCCCGTCCGGGGTAGCATTGCACATTGCAGTACGCTCGCGCTGTTTGGTTCGTAAAATACGACGGAGAAATGGCGGAGAAGTTGCCATTTATAACTAAGCGCAGTATGATACACCAAAGTATAGCGCCGTAGGCGCACACGCACACATTAGTGTGACCGTAAGGTCAGAGCTAAATTCTGCTAAAAGCACATTAAAAATCTGCCAAATTCCCCAGAATTACTCGAAATACACTATAAACACGTAAAATCACATGTAGATTGGTAGTATTACCCATAATTAAGGTTCAACTCACATTATAAACATTCTATAGTCACATAAAGATGTTATGAAATTATCCCGTAAATTTCGGGCAAAACGCAGATACGGTCCAACGACGTTTCCCAGTGAACTTCAGCACCTAGACCCAGAGTTGTAACGAGTCACTGATTTTTGTGACTCGAGTCTAGTCAAGTCATTTTAAAGAAGTGACTTGAATTCGAGTTTAGTCATTAGGTCAAAAGGTCGAGTCGAGTCGAGACAAATATTTAGCTCGAGTCAATTCGAGTCACGATTATTTGAACACTATGTATACCAAAATTTATAAAAGGATGCAATAACTTTAGCGAGCATTCAAATCCTAAAGCTTCATAAAAATCGCTGAAAACCGATGATGAAACAGCGAATTAGAAAATGTGTTTAAAAATCTGGTTCCCAGATGGTATTTTGTATTAGAACCATGAGGTGGGAGTCTGTGACACTTGTATATTTGTACATGACTGCTATTCGCAAAGTAAAGTGAGCATAAATTTTGCACGGTAAGTCATTGTGAATATTTTTTCGCAAATTTGCGCTTTTTATTTTTGGGACTCGATCGTGTCTTAATTATCAGCCTTCGCTCGAGTCGAGTCGAGTCCTTTGATGCAGGGACTGGAGTCGGGTCGAGTTATTGCTCGCAGTAAAGTCGAGTCGAGTCATTTGCTCGCAGTAAAGTCGAGTCGAGTCACCAAAAATTGTGACTCGAGTCGGACTCGAGTCGAGTAATTGACTCAAGTCATTACAACTCTGCCTAGACCAGCCAACTTGTCCCATTATGCCAGGGTTTGTTTGAAAGGATTGAAGCTTTTTAAACAAATATGTATCATTTTTTGTTCAAATTTGTTGTTCAGATTTTCTCATTTTTTGTTCAAATTTGCTGTTCTCATCAAATCAAATTTGCAACCATTTTTGCTGAATTCTGCAAGAAATCTGCCGAAAAAAAACCCATTCTGTCAAATTGTCTGTCAAACTCTCGTTTTTTTTTACAAAATTCTGACAAAGTTAGCCGAAAATGGGCTAAAACGGTCACCCTGGTACACATGCACCATTACATGTATACCCACGTAATTATTGTACATCATGATTCAATCCGCAGGATACGGCGCGGTATGGTACGTCAGGGAACTAGACTATGAATATGCATGTTTTGGGGTAATTATGCAACATATATAATGCGCACTACATACATTAGGCCCAAAAAAAGAATAGTTCTGCTTCCGGTTACCCGACCGACCCTATTTGTAGGCTGCGACCCTAAAAATTTTATCGGCAATTCCCAAAACAAACAAAAAACAAAAAAATTTAATAAATAAAAAAAAAATCCGTCTTTTCTGTCTTCACATAATACCTCTCAACAACCCTTTTGCATCCAAAAATGCTTGTATTTATTTGTTTTCTTACTTACATTCGCTTTTTTTCAAAATAAACCTCCGTTATTACAAAATCGCTTCGCGATATAACTACTTCGCAATTCGATGTCACGCACGGTGACTATAATCACGTGGCGACGACTGGTTCCCGCCGCGCCGCGCAGGGGCTAATTTAGAAGACAATGAAAATGCGGTAACCAGTCCATAGCTAGCTATGCGACCAGTACAGTGCAGGCCACTGTCAACTGGTCTGATTCGACATCGTAAAAATGCCAAGAAAACACCGATGGAGAAAGAACATTTTTGCAAGTTAATTTACAGAATTGATCTAGCTTGTCTGTGTATGTATTTTCTGTGTTCAAGAGTTTATTTTGAGATCGCACTACTCGTATTTTGAGTGATACATGCCGCGTGTTTCCCGAAATTGTTGACCGCATAAACAGGTCAGTCGGCCCATGGTGGGCCGCTCGCCACACACGCACGTATCACACACCTCGGAGTTTTGGCCAGCTCCCCGCGTCTTGACTAGCTTTGTGCATATGGTGTGAACGGCCTGAATTTTCCATTATTTTTTGAAATTATCGAACGTAAATATATTGACAATAATTAAAGGTAGGTTTTACTCACTTTTTGTTGCCATTTCGTGTATAGCTTTCGTAGTGCAATATAAATAGTTCAGGCTAAAACTTCGCATATAATTGAATACCCCATTCAATCTGCATAAAAAAAATTGGAAAAAAAAAAACAAATTTCCGACCGACCGACCCTATTTTTGAAAGGCATGTAATCGGAAGCAGAACTATTTTTTTTTTTGGCCTTAGGCAAAACAGATGCGCGCGCATTACACAACCAATAGCAAGTACCCTAGACGTTGTTCTGACAGGTTCGTGGGTGATATTGGTTGGTCGTGATAGCGCCCTCTCGCGGTGGCCGGTTATAGCGGTGGACGGCGCGGCGTAGCAAACAAGAATAACGTCTAGCCCCTAGACTAGGAGGTACAAGTACTCGTACTCGTACTCGGCAACCTCAGTACTCGGCAGTACTCGGTACTCGGAAAAAAATACTCAACTACAACACTAAGTGCAACTGGTGTCCCAATCAACGAAAAGTTGGCTGGGCTCATGACCAAATGATGCGTCAGAAGCTGGCCGATGATAAAGTCACTGAGAAATTGAAAATCTAGAATGCCCTTCAAATGCTGAGGCGTTGGGAGTCAACAGGGTAAACCATGAGGTATGGAATACCCTTAAAGCTATAGTCCATCATTTGTAATTAGTGCATTTTGTTCGTTTGAAGCAACAAAAGTGTTCAAAATCTAATAAAGGATACTGAGCAACTAACCTGATGAAGTTTCAGCTAAGCTTCAGCTGTACATTCCGAGAAAAGCAGCATTCTAAGATCTCAATTTCAAATCAAAAGTTACTGAATCGTGTTTTGAATTGTTTTGAATTGCAGCTATATGCGGCGTCGCGCACTGATCCGACGAATTATAACAACCGCACGCGCGTGTGCGTCGTTCCAATACTTGTGCACGCTGCACCGAATAACAAAACGAACTACTAATTTAAATTTTCCTACGGGGCTTCTTAAGAATCACCGTTGGAAATGCCTTCTTTTCGTTGATTACTTCAAAATGACAGCTTCCCAGAAAGAATAATTTCACAGGGAGTTTAGTTCCCTTACTATCTTTCAACCAAGTTTGTTTTTCAACAGTAATTACACCAGTTACTTTTCGGATGGCTGCAAATGATGGACTATAGCTTTAAACCAAAGACCCGTTCGCTAGACATTAAAATGCAAACGGCCCAACAATCCCTTTTAGCAGGTGTGGTGCCTATTGTGCGGGCAATTGAATCGTTAATGGCCACGGCTAACGCCCCCTCTGCGTCCGAAAACTGGACAATGCCAGAGTCGAGATTAACCGACTTCTTGACGCAGTGTGCATGATTGGGCAAGCCAATCGTGAACTGAGTCTCCGAAGACGAGATCTCACTAAACCCGATTTAAATCAGCAACTCGGGGGTCTTTGCTCTGCCCAAGTACCCATAACTGGACTGTTAAAAAATGTAAGGACATACAGGAAACTAATAAATTGGGGCACAAAGTCGGTCAACGTTACCGAGGCTCAACGGGCAAATCAGGCTGTGGGCAATTCCAACGCCGGCGGGACACACGACCGTATCAGTCGTCCTGCGGGAGTTTTCGCTAGGGCGCCTTAAACTACAAGGGCCACAACAACACCAACTGGCGGGAAAAGAAGTCCCAATACGCTCCCGCAAGACAGTCGAGTGCACCAACCAAATAGATCTGTGCACTTCGGCGAGTAAATACAGTCTAAAAACATACATGTATACGAGTTTGTGAGCAAGCAACAATTTGGAAACGCTCACCCCGAATCAGTCTCTAATAACACAATGCATGAGCACAAATGTGATAATATAATATAGCAGGCAGACTTGCTAAAGTTATAGCAAAATGGCGTGAAATAACTTCAGATAATTGGGTTTTCAATGCAGTACAACATTACTACATTGAATTTGCCAAACGGCCTTCACAAAATACCCTCCCTCGTGAAATTTTATTTTCACAGCATGAAGTTAGTCTAGTATGTGAAGAAATAGACAAAATGCGTCTAAAGGGCACCATTGTTGAAACAAGCCATGTGAAAGGGGAATTCCTTTCAAATATCTTTATCCGCCCTAAGAAAGACGGATCTTTTCGGCCCATTATTAACCTGCGTTGGCTCAATGCTTTTGTTGCATAATTCCATTTCAAAATGTAGACAATACATTACGCAACGCAGTTGATCACACAAAACTGCTTCATGGCGTCTATTGATTTGAAAGACGCATACTTTGCTATTCCCATTGGGAAGAACACAGAAAGTTCTTTAGATTTATTTGGCAAGGAAAAGTTCATGAGTTTACCTGCCTGCCTTTTTGGCTTTCAAGTGCCCTTCAAGTGTTCACTAATCAGTCATACGGTTGCGAAGGGCGATTCATTTTGAATGAAACTACATGTGCACACACATGTTCACGTTGGCGGGCGAAATCTTTGAAAATTAATTTCTCCCGTTTGGAAGACCGTATCTTCATGCAACTTTCAGGGTTTACTTTCCTCGTAATGATCCAAGTATGTGCTAAAAATCGTTGTGATGTGTTCATTACTTTTGCTGAAATTGGAAAAATAGGCCTGGCTACATGCATCATTGAAAGTTGTAAAACTGACGTTTGCAATAGCTGCCAATCTTTTCAAGCCTCACGAATATTAATAAGGTTCCTATCCATAATGGTGTGCAGTAACAATTTTGAGAAAAGCCTCCTTCACAAGCTATTAATTGATAAATATCAACCTTTTTGCCGGCTTCCATTGGTCGATACCGAGACCCACGCCAAAACACGCCGAGTGACGCTAATGAATATGCTAAGGCCAAACAAAAAAAATGGTTTGTTTACGGTAATGGTCTGAAATAATTTTATTTTGTATTTTTATTTTGTATTCTGCAGGCTCATGTGTGTTCATTCGCAAAATATTTGTATAAAAACATTATTCAAGCATTCAAGATACTCAATCGATACATTTCATTCCAAATTAATTCGTACCATCCCAGGGTTCTCCCCAGGATTTTTTTAAAACCTGTGGGGGAAGTTTTGCTGTGATTCAACAACCTGCGAAGCCATGGCGTGGGGTTCGGGGCCCGCTTTTTAAGCGCCCCGAACATTTTTGAGAGAATATCTTGAAGGCCCCTATTTTTTTAATTAAAGAAAACAAATCAAAACTACATTTACTAGTATAATTTTCAAATCAAGAAATTAAGGTGAAGACAAAAATCCTTTTGCTTCCGATTACATGCCTTTCAAAATAGCGTCAATAGGTCGGAAAAACTATTTTGCCAATTTTTTTTGGGTGCTGATTAATGGACCATCATAGAGCAAGGAATCATGTTTATTTTGTGCCTGGATTATTTTCATTTGCGCCACGAAAATTATCAAGACTGGCCATCCAAAGTGATTAAAACTTGCCGCACCTAATAAAAAATATTTTTGAGGTGGGTGATTCCACTATATGCTTAACATACATCACGGCCGCTGGCGCCACTGACATTCAGTCTGGCCAGCCGTACATCGCGCCGTGCTCACGGCCCAGTATCAGTGTGCATTACTGCACTGTGTATGGCCCATCCCACGTGGCCGAAAATCTTGCACTACTGCAGAAACACGCTACGATGTTACGCCACAAGTTCGTGCTTTGCAATCTCGTCATTTTAATGGAAAACACATACACAGAAAATAAAGATCATATTCTGTGAATTAATTTGCAGAAATTCTCTTTCTCCATCGATGTTTGTTTGGTATTTTTACGATCCAACTTCGGCCGACGGCACAACATTATCGTGGTACGACGTTTGTATAGGCAGTAGTCACTGGTTCCAGTCCTTCATTATAGTATTGATTCCGTTAGCACGCGAAGGGAACCAGTGCACCATGCTGTATGCGCTGCATGCCTGTCAGCTGGCGGTCGACAGAAACCGTCATCGTGTGCATTTTGATCACACATGCATCAGAAAAACAGGATTTTTGTCAAGATTTTGCTACATGTCAAGATGAAATAATGGCGTATGTAACGATTATATTGTGCATTTTAATGGCGTGAATAATGATTATATTGTGCGTATCGGGGGCTGAAAAATGTGATCAGCATTTTTGTCGGGCTGATTCGCAGTACGCACGTTTGTACGTGGGAAGAACCCTGCCGTCCGTCGGCCAGGCGCACCAGTTCACCCCGATGCGTTTGTGCAAAAATAATCGTACTTCATGTAGGTTGAGAATTCAAGTTTTGAGATCGCGATTTTCGCACGTTTATCACAGGTATGTTTGTGTCAAATCATGGTCAGTTTCAAGTGTGGAAAATGGTCTATGTTCGTGGCAAATAATTAAAAGTACTTGACATTTTTTTTAATTTGTTCATTAAAAATTATCAATATCAACCTTCAAAATGGCAATAAAAAGTCTGAGGTCGGCAATTTAGCCAAAAAAATTCCAGGTCGGTCAGGTTACCGTAAACACACCATTTTTTTTGTTTGGCCTAATCTAAAATACGATATTGTGTGGCTTGGCCGAAATCGGTCAACCGTAGCGCTTAAGGGGGTTTGCTGAACAATGCATGTGAAGAAATTCGGCAGAAATCATCGTCAAAATTTTCCATGGGAATCGTTCAAATTGTAACACTAGCGTTTGCAACAACACATTAAGCTGAAATTCGGAATATACTTAAATTATATAACTGCTCGTGAAATAGCAAATTTGAGAAACTCCTAAAAAATGGATATAAATACAGAGATTTGGGGAAGTTTTCGAACGATTTCTTCCACACTTGAAGGTCAGCTATACCAGTAAACCAGTATTGACGTTTCGGCATCGATGACGGCGATTTTTTTAGCTTTGCTTAACTATGGCAGACGCTTTGCCTTATTAACTACATGACTGTAAGGTAATGAAACCTCTTATTGCCACACTCAGAAACATGGGTCACGAATCTTGTGACTATAAAGATGATTCGTTGCTATTAGGCAGAACAATTTAAATAACATCAAAGCCCGGACGTCCCTCACTGAAGATTGGGATTTGATGTCACTACGAAGGTGTCTCAACTTGATTCACAGAATCGATCTTTTTTTGTATAATGTCGTACGTACATGTACGTACCTAGAGAACATTCATTCAAACGCTCAAAGGTCAAAGTTCTCTCATTATTAAAGATGTATGTTTATTTCTAAAATTCTGCAATTGCGCAGGGATAAAAAACCTCATAATATAATATAGTGAAGAAAAAAAAAATTGTCTGCATGTACGTCCCACAGGAAACCAGACTTTGGGCTTTACGCGCTTTTTTTAAGGGTTTTAAAAGCCACTTTTGGGGTCAAGTGAGAGGAAACTAGGGTCATAGGCCTAACTGTTTGAATTTTCAAAATCGGACAACTGAAATATGACCATTAAAAAATCTTTTGTATTTTATTTTGTTGGCTAAAGGTCGTGGGAAAAATTTGCATGTACCGGTATCTGCCTTGTTTACATACTAGGTTTACAAAACGGAACAGCCCAAGTAATCCTATTTGATGTCATACACCAATCACGAAAAGGAGGAACCATCACGTAATACGTTGCCCCCCCCCCCCCCCACCAATCAACAAAATGATACATCACCACGTTTTTTGATTTAGCTTTGCTAACTACCATACCGTATTATTAGCAAGCCAAAATTTGTTACTACATAAAACAGTCACTGATCCAGTGCAACTTGTTTTTCTTCTGTCAACGATGGTGACATCACACAAGCCCTTAACGGAAGAGCAGTGAAAAGGATTGAACAACTTAGCAAACACATTTAATTGCAAGCGGTAAGTTTTCAGACTATTTTGCTCTTTTTTTTCTTCAAAATTACCGCTTGTTGGGAACAATTTAAGGGCTCTTATTGAATGTCACGAATGTGTAGCTCTATCCAGGGTAACTGTCTTTCTCATTTGTAATCTCTTTATAGTTTTTTTTGGGGGGGTTGGGGGGGGGGGGCTTTTGTCTTCGCGTGGGTATGTTCAAAATGCTACCGTGTACCAGTCACAAAAGTACAGGGTATGCCGATATGGTGGAGCGCTATTAGGAGTACCCCTAGAACTATGGGTCTTATTACACAATACCCATACCATACATGTAAATGTAGGTAAGCATATCAACGCGAACATGCTGTATACTCTATCAATAATATACAGTCAACCTAGTCCGAGTAACTTGGACCCAACTTATCGCCTTTTTAACATTCGGACATGACATGGTCTGGCGATAGTAGTCGGGAACTAGTAGTCGGGAACTAGCTTGAACGGGTTTCCGCTCATGAAAGCTGCCCTATTTCCCGAGTCCATATCATCATTCGAAATGCACTTGAGTTTTCAAACGAGATCCAGTCTACTCATTATCATAATCGATGCATCGCACTCAGTAACACAATCGCACTTGGGATACAGGGACCTTTGAAGGAACGCTGGGCACAACCACATCACGTTTTCAAACACGAGTCGGAAATTTAACGTGTTCACGAACACGAGGGGAGCTCTCACTCTCAGAATTGAACGGGAAATTTCACTTGTCATCAGGATCGTAAGTAAACTTTACTAAATGTCAATCTCTAATTGTACCTCAAGTGGCATATCTAGTTATTTGAAGGCCATTTTGAGGGTGAAATCTAATGTTTTTGTTGGGCAATGTTGGGTTTTTGGGTCAATGGCAGAATTGTGTTGCAGAATTGCGCGATGGCAGCGGTTTAGCTTGGACCCTACTATCGCCAGACCATGTCCGAATGTTAAAAAGGCAATAAGTTGGGTCCAAGCTACTCGGACTAGTCAACCTAGAGTTGAGTTTTGGAGTGGCCGCTGTATATTTTAGCCCAAGCATATAGATGCCCAGTACTTCTTGCCATACTCTTGTTCTGTTCGCTTAAAATTTAAGAGTTGAATCGATCCTGATGGTGCAAAAAAATGATGAAAACAGTACCATTTCTGTACCGAAGCGAAGCTACAGTTTGAGTTTTAACGTTAACATGAATGCGAAGCGTTGTTGTCGTGACGTCACAGTCTTTTGGTCTGGGAACCAACCACAGACACCGTGTACATGTATATAGTGCATATTGCAGGCGGCGTCAGACTGTCAACTGATAGTATTATAGCGCGCAGCCATACAGAATGGGCGAATGAATTGTACAAAAAAACAGCCGTCGCATCGCAACTCGCACGCCTGAGCGACAAGATCGATTTGCATAAAGCGCAACGTCACAGCTTCGGTCATACTAATAAGCTTCAACACAGTGTCAACACATCGTCAACACAGCGTCAACACCTCCAAAATGCATTGAAATTGTCAAAACCAGTCTTAAAACCGTACAGTATGGGCAAAAATGAAATTTGGCTTAAAATCAATAGGTTAAACGTCTGAAAATTGCAATTTTCAGTTCAATAAATTTGGCTATCCGTGCAGAAACATGCAGCTCTGAAATCGGCAGCCATCTTGCCTCGGGGCCAGCGTGGACAATACCATTAGCATCATACAATCAATCAATAGAGGGCGGTCATTAAGTGTGAATTCGCATACGACATGATAATTTCATTACCTGCATACCCATATCTGAAAATGTGTAGCCCAAGCTCCGTCCGAAGGCAAGATGGCGGACTCGACAATGAAAGTGCTGCTTAGAGATCATTATTTGGGGTAAAAAAATCCATTTTCGTAAACGAAATGTAACCTGTGACACACCGAAAATCTCTTTAAGTCTAAACTTTACAGTTCTATGCCTTTTTTGTCAATTTACAATGCATTGTGGAAGTGTTGATGGTGTGTTGACGCTTCTATCATGTGCTGTGTTGACGCTTATTATTAGTACGACCCCACAGCTTTGGGGTCATCGCTTTTTACATTCAAAATGGCTGCCATTAACTGACAATTTATGTGGGCATATGTGCTCCAGAAAGATGCAACAATTTCTCCAAATGTTAAAAAAGGCGATTCGTAGAGTCCTAGTTACTCCCTCGGGCACAATTGCAGAATACCCCGCCACTCGGTCTATGCACCTCGTAACCTGCTACGGAGTCACATTTGATTGCCCTAAAAAAAGTCAGCGCTACCTGTAGTGTACGTACTAGGCCTACACATGTCATGCTCCACTGCACTCCCACTCCTTATCCGCGTAGCCGTCAACAGAGTAGTTGGCTTGGGCTAAGAATTTTTTCAGCAACTCCCATTCCTTTTGTGTTGCTTCGTTCTCAAGCATATCAAGGGACTCCCACTTCCTGTGTAGCCAGCATGAGGGTAATTGGTTTGGACTTAAAACATTTTCAGCAACTCCCGTTCATTTTGTGTTGCTTTGTTCTCAAGGGGACCCCAACTCAGTATCTGCGTAGCTGGCAATGGACTTGAATTGTTTCTTTTTCAGTGATTCCAACCGCGTAGCCTGAGATTTTAGGGGTGTATTTCCGAAGTGGAGTATGGGGTATTCTGCAATTACTCCATATGTTGTTTCTTTTCCAGTGATTCCAACCGCGTAGCTAGCCCCATAAATGTGGCCAATTTAAAGGCCACACTTTCACCATGTACAAAAACATAGGAACTTTGTCAAATTTTTTATTTTCACATTTAGGCTTACTTTGCAGTTTATTTTTGCTTAGAACCATACTCACCCTGTTAATATTCAGAAAGTGCTGCCTTTTTCAGATGTCTGATTTTGTGAAATTTCATATTGAAATCTGGATACACAAATGTGTGCAAACGAAACTGAAAATTTCACGAAAAAAAGACATCTCAAAAGGCAGCACTTTCTGATTAGCCTATAGTCAGATAGGCCTAGTAATTATAAAGAGGGTGAGTAATCTGAAGCAAAAATAAACTACAAAACTAAGCCTAAATGTGAAAATCAAAATATGACAAAGTTCTACAATAGGCCTACATGTTTTTGTACATGGTGGAAGTGTGGCCTTTATTTACAGAAGTGGTCCAGTAAATTGGCCACGTTTATGGGGCTACCGCGTAGCCAGAGATTTTGCTTTTTAGGGGTGTGTTTGCGAGTGGGGGGGGGGGTAAATCTGCAATTACTCCATGTGGCCACATGTCGGACTATAGCCCCATAAATGTGGCCAATTTACTGGACTACCTCCGTAAACATAGGCCACACTTCCACATGTACAAAAACGTGTCGAACTTTTACTTATTTTAGGCTTAGTTTGCAGGGTTTTTTTGCTTTAGAAGCATACTCACCCTCTTTATAGGCTAATCAGAAAGTGCTGCCTTTTTCAGATGTCTATTTTTGCCTTGGGTGAAATTTCCAGATTCATTTGCACACGTTTCCGTATCAAAATTTCGACAAGTTTGACACGTTTTTGTAGGCCTACATGTGGAAGTGTGGCCTATGTTTACGGAGGTAGTCCAGTAAATTGACCACATTTATGGGGCTAGTCGGACTACACTACAGTCATGACATGCATGACATCATGGAGCAAGGAAATATGCGTCAGGTTGCAACTTTTGATCCTTTTTTTTAATATACCTACCATCATGACCTTTTTTCGGGAATTTTTCGTGCTAAATGGTGATGCAGTCCACTACTTGTAGAAAAGTATACCTTCGTACAGATCAATTCTGGTCTGTCAATCACTTTCCTTCCAAATTGCAGAGCAGAGTGGTTTGACTTAAACTCAGTGGCTGTGCAGCTAGTACGGCGAATGTCGCGAACCGCGATGCGCGATATCATATACCATGTACATGTACTAGTATACGGGCCGGTGTCGTGTCAAAAACCGTCCGGTGCCAAATAGTGTCCGCTGAGCATGCGCAGTAGGCGCCAGACACTATTTTATACATGCCAAATAGTGTCCGGTGCCAAATATGTCCGGTGTCACGGTCTCACTTCCCCGGCGTGCTAGCTTCTCCGGGTGGATTCGGCGGACAGTCGATCGAGCGAGAACAAGGGCGAAAAATCGGACAGTATTTTGCAGGAAAAATCGGACAGTATTTTGCAAGGGGGAATCGGACAATATTTGGCAGGGCGGGGAATCGGACAGTATTTGTTGGTAGGAAAAATCGGACAATATTCAGTGGCGGGGGAATCAGACAATATTTGGCAGGGGAAATCGGACAGTATTTAGCAGGGAAAAATCGGACATTTTTTTCGCAGGGAAATCGGACACTATTTGGCAGGGGGAATCGGACACTGTTTAGCAGGAAAAATCAGACAGTATTTGGCAGGAAATATTGGACAGTATTTGGCAGGGGGAATCGAACAATATTTGGCAGGACGAATCGGACAGTTTGGCAGGAAAAATCGGACAATATTTGGCAGGAAAAATCGGACCGTATTAGGTGGGAGAAACCGTAAAATATAACGTTGGTTATAATGCTATACAGCACAGTACTACTACACACACTTCACACGGCGTGTACGTACTGCACGCCAAACAGGTGAACTGACGCGGGAAAAAAAAAAACAGATAACAAGGAAAACGTTAACAGATTGTAAAAAGCAAATTCAGGTGAAAAGAGATCTTTTCTATACGATGTATTGACAGCTCGACAAGGCACGCAATAGGATGCCCGCTAAGCGCGGACACTATTTGGCAATTGGCGAGCGTCCGTAAACAATGTGACGTCATAGACGCATGACAAATCAGAACGCATTATGCTCATTAGCGGACACTATTTGGCACCGGACGGTTTTTGGCACGACACCGGAGTGTACGCCCGCTCCGTGTTGAGTGCGTTCGATTACTTCCCCCAGCTCACTCGCGCCCAACCTCGTCCCCAGGGTGTCGAGCAGTACGCACCCACCACTACCTGCTCTCTGGGGACGAGGTTGACTCGCGCCTGGCTCCTGGCGTGATGATAGACATGCGCAGTTGAGCTAAATAAACGAATGGTTTCATCAGGTAAAGTTTCGTGCAAGAGCTGGAAACATGGGCGTCGCCAGGATTTTTTTCTAGAGGGGGGGCAAAACATATTTTCCCAACAACAAATCTTTTTTCTCTCAACATGTTCTCGATTTATCAGTTTAGAAGGCAGGGATATTTTCCCCGCCCCCCCCCCATTAAATTTACACTAATACATGACTTCTCGCCTCTGTTCTTTTCTTTTCTTTTCTTTGTTTTCTTGGTTTTTTTTGCTTTTCCAGTGCCCCCCCCCCCCCCCCATCGCAACGCCCATGGCTGGAAAGTTCAACTTTGACAAGACACAGGCGGGAAAAATGTTGCAACCTGACGCCACTTTTTACTTGATATATCATCTCAATGAAGGTCATTCATTGCGAAAATGATGATAAGACATGAATCTGGGACTGAGAATTATCTCCAATTCTGTTTGGAAATACTTTGAAATTTTCTGGACTCTCCATAGACTTGTACACAATCACGGAAGTGAAGTGGCGTCATCTCCATCTCCACTGTTAATAAGTCAGCAAAATATCCTGCATGCCGGATACATCAACGCTAACTTGCGCACTGCGTGTGGAAATAGACTACTGGTAGATATTGTAACGGGAATCCGGGGCTCGATATACCCAGGGGTACAACGAATCCCTAAAAAAAAACCGGGATTAATAACCAGGAGAAATCGGTGATGTATGGCTGAGCTAGTGCTTGACCGGGACCAGCGTTGAGGGCGCCGTCACAACCTCAGGACGTCAACCTGAACCAAGTGGAGTTCGTTTGGTAGCGAAGCTTTCTTCAAGGCCTCGATGACTTTATGGATAGGGGAAGGGTAAGGGGAGGGGTTGGACTATAACTTGGCGCGCAAACGCAATAGAAAAGGGAAGGCTGGGGTGGAGAAGGCAATTTGAGTCTGTCCTATAGGCCTTAGGTCTGGCTCTTAAGTCTTTCCCTATAAAGTCTGACCCTAAAGTCTTGCCTAAGAGTCTGGCCTAAAGTCTTGTTCTAAACCTTTATTCTGAGGCAGATTACTTAATTAAAAAGACAATAACTGACATAATTCAGTCAGGCAGCAGAGACAAGTGGCTATAATTCACAATCAAACTTCTTGTTTGTTTTAATCAATCACCATCAAATAATAATAATCAAACACTTCATCAGATTGGGTCACTTTAGTTTGCGTACTACGGTGGCCCACAACTGTCACGGCAAAAGCAAAAGCGCCACGGCAAGCGCAACAGCGCCGCGGCAAGCGCAACAGCGCCGCGGCAAGCGCAAAAGCGCCACGGCAAGCAAAAAAGCGCCACGGCAAGCGCAAAAGCGCCACGGCGAAAGCAAAAGCGCCACGGCGAAGGCAAAAGTGCCACGGGTTTATTGGGAAGGGGCGTAATCATACATGCCGCTACTACATCAAAAAATAAAATGGGAAGGAGAATGGCCGCCACCAGGAATTCTTATTAAGCACAGAATTTAATTCTTTGAGAAGTGATTTTATGGCTGAGAAAATAGCAAAGCCAAGGAAAACCGGTCAGGAAATAAATCGTCGATATTAATTTGTTGTAGGATAATTATTATTCCAAGAGAGTTGCTGCCGTGAATCAGAGTTTATCAAGGAGTGGGACTCGCTATCGGCACCATCAGGGCCGTTCCTCATTTCTTTACATTTCGTGGGATGCAAACAATTACAAGGACGGGAGGCTCTGTGAGCTGATGCATTTTTTAAAACATTTTTTTCCCCTTCCGACTAGCATGCAGAGAAGAGTTCCGTTAATTTGAGCCTTTTTTTCACAGGTGTGTATACCAGTGTAGGCACGAAAGTGAGCTGCCCAGAGTGTATGAGTTAATTTTTTTTTCTTTTTCAGTATATCATACACATCTATAGGAAGTCGATTAAGGCTCTCCTGCAGGGCTGCGGCAGTGGGTGGGTAAGGCTTGTCAACACGTAACTCGCCCGCGGGCCCATTAGGTTAGAAATTCCCAGAGAGCGGGAATTTCAAAACTCTTCGCTGAACGTTGATTGCACTGACCGGTTTTCCTTGCTATTTTCTCAGCCATAAAATCACTTCTCAATTCATGGTGGCGGCCATACTCCTTTCCATTTAATTTTAGATGTAGTGGCGGCATGTATGATTACGCCCCTTCCCAATAAACACGACTGAGTTGAAGATAACTCACAAATCGAGAAACGGATCGTTCTATTAGACAGTTGCAACGCTTTCGACAGAGGAGGTTAGGTCGTGGATTTCATGTAAGGAACGTAACACAGGCGAAGACTTTGGATATAGAATAAGAAAGAAAGAAATTAACTTTAAAAAGGGGGGGGGTAAGGGAGAGACACTAAACAAAGGAGAAGTGTTATCGTTGAGATGCACAGTTCTAAGCTCTTCTATGAAAATTTGGTGGCTCTGAAAAGAGCCGTTTGCTTTGTTTCGAGTGAATACGGAACTATTTGATGCCGGAAACAAGCCCTCTTTCTGCCCTGCAGGCTGAATTCTGCGATGATGTGGAAGACTGTCCACATGGCAACTCATCATCGCTATCGCTAAGCATCATGAGGTCTTGTTCGGCTTGTTGGTTTCTTGAGCCGGGGGTGGGTGGGCCAATGAGTTCTAGGTTCTGAGTTAATTTCTTTCTTTCTTATTGTATATCCAAACTCTGGGCAGCTCAATTGTGTGCCTACACTGGTGAGCTTGTCTTACATACGCAGTGTGGACTTCCGAACAAAAGACGTCCACATAATGTAGGTAGCAGCGACGAAGTGTGGACTTGCCCACGTCCACACAGTGTTTCCCATTTCTGGAAAACAGGTTTAGAGGCATTTTGGGGTTAGGTTTATCTGTAGCAGAATGAAGAGAAACACTAAAGGGAATCATTGAAAAAAATTGGGTTGTAAGAGTTTTCACAGTTTGAGAAAAATGAGTTTTTCCACTGGTGTTCCTTAACTACACGAAAAGAAAGGAAAGTCTACACTAGGTATGTGAAACAATTCTGTGTGTACACACCGGTGAACTCATGGGCGTCGCCAGAATTTTTTTCTAAAGGGGGCAAAACATATTTTTCCCAAAAAATTCTTGTATTTCTGAACAAATTCTCGATTTCTCAGTTTTAGACGGGGGCAGGGACATTTTGCCCCCCCCCCAACTCATTCAATTTACACCACTATGACTTCGCGCCTCTTTTTCTTTTCTTATTTTTCTCTCAGTTTTTTCCCCTTCCTTTTTTGTGTGCTATTCCAGGGGGGGGGGGGGGGGAGCGCCCCCTTGCCCCCTCGCGACGCCCATGGGTGAACTAAGTCTCAAATTAACGGAACTCTTCTCTGCATGCTAGTCGGAAGGAAAAAAACTCTTCAAAAAATGTATCAGCTCACAGAGCCTCCCGTCCTCGTAATTGTTTGCAGAAATGAGGAACGGCCCTGATGGTGCTGATAGCGAGTCCCACTCCTTGATAAACTCTGATTCACGGCAGCAACTCTCTTGGAATAATAATAATCCTACAACAAATTAATATCGACGATTTATTTCCTGACCGGTTTTCCTTGGCCTTGCTATTTACTCAGCCATAAAATCACTTCTCAAAGAATTAAATTCTGTGCTTAATAAGAATTCCTGGTGGCGGCCATTCTCCTTCCCATTTTATTTTTTGATGTAGTAGCGGCATGTATGATTACGCCCCTTCCCAATAAACCCGTGGCGCTTTTGCCTTCGCCGTGGCGCTTTTGCTTTCGCCGTGGCGCTTTTGCGCTTGCCGTGGCGCTTTTGCGCTTGCCGTGGCGCTTTTGCGCTTGCCGCGGCGCTTTTTGTTTTGCCGTGGCGCTTTTTCTTTTGCCGTGGCGCTTTTTGTTTTGCCGTGGCGCTTTTTCTTTTGCCGTGGCGCTTTTGCGCTTGCCGTGGCGCTGTTGCGCTTGCCGCGGCGCTTTTGCGCTTGCCGTGGCGCTTTTGCTTTTGCCGTGACAGTTGTGGGCCACCGTAGCATACGCACATTCTAATTGCTGCCGCTTTAACACAGTGCGCAAATTGGACTGATAGCAAGTCTAATTAAGCATGCTTTGTGCGCGGATATGTACACACAGTACACGGCGCATAATGCATGGGCTGTCGTTGGCCGTTGCTTCCTTTTCCCAAGCTGTGGACATCGGTATTATTCTTCTTCGTGCTTCGTCTCTTCTTATCTTCTTCTTCTGGCTACTTCTTCAATTCCTCTTGTTTCTGCATCTTCTTGCTTGTTCCCTTTTCTTATTCCTCTTCTTCTTCCAATTCCTGGCATCCGCTTGGTTCTTCCCACAGGGCTTGTTCTGGAGGCGAACAGCTAGAGCGCTCGATTGCTGTCATGTTCCAGCTCGCCTTTTATGCACTTTTGGCAGGGCCGGCTAGCTGAATATGGGTCGCAGTGAGCGCGCGCGTTCCAATAGGCTAAAAGTGCGCGTAGCGCGTATCGCGTATGCAAAACGAGTCACCAACCCTGATGATGAAATCTCTGCATTAGTTAAGTACATCATTAACCTGTGTACAAAAGCCAATAACACACAAACAATTGGTGCATTCAATAACACTGTGCACATACGTCAAATGCCTTGAACGTTATAAAACTTGCATATTAAAGTACCTGGAAGAAACAACAGTGTAACGCAAAGTTAATTGCTTCTTCACATCATTCTGGAATTATTCTATAAATACTACGAATATTTGGTAAGTCTAGTAGGTTAATGAAGTTGGATTTGAGGGCTGAAAATGGCCTAAAATCAACAAGTTTCATCTCCATTCTGTAGTCCGAGATTCATGTTAAGGAAACCAGACTATTCTCTAGTACGGACAGATTATTTAAAGGAAAAGCTGATTTTTGTCACAATATTATTAAGGGAATAACAGTGTGAGGAGCCGGTCTTCACTGCGTGATAATGACCGGGTGTGGGGGTGACCGCTGTTAATGGACCGAGACGAAGTCGAGGTCCATTAACAGCGGTCACCCCACACCTAGCCTTGACCAAGGCTATCAGCTTGTTCCCATACGAGCTTGTTCCCGCTACCGCACACCGCGCGCGCCGCGACACAATCACTAGTTGTACTATATACCGTTAGCCTCAACGACCCTTGCGTGTGCTTTGTGTGCATGTACGTACGCCCCACACACACTTCCGCAAACAGCCGCACAGTATTAAGTCGAGGCGGAAGATGGCTATTAGCTTGTTCCCATACGAGCTTGTTCCCGCTACCGCACACCGCGCGCGCCGCGAGACAATCACTAGTTGTACTATACCGTTAGCCTCAACGACCCTTGCGTGTGCTTTGTGTGCATGTACGTACGCCCCACACACACTTCCGCAAACAGCCGTACAGTATTAAGTCGCCTCGACTTACTGTACGGCTGTTTGCGGAAGTGAGTGTGGGGCGTACGTACATGAACACAAAGCACACGCAAGGGTCGTTGGGGCTAACGGTATAGTACAACATTGTGTTGCTGCGCGCGCGGTGTGCGGTAGCGGGAACAAGCTCATAATGGGAACAAGCTAATAGCCTTGGTCAAGGCTACCCCACACCCGGTCATTATCACGCAGTGAAGACCGGATCCTCACACTGTTATTCCCATTCATAAATACCTTTATAACGAAATAAACAGTTAAAATGTTCCAATTTTGTGACTTTTTTTCCGGCGATATTTCCAGACTTTTTGTGTTCATGTTCATGGGCCATATTTTAGCTTAACAGCTATAACGACGTAAACTCAACAGAAACTGCTGCCGTAGCGAGACAAATTACAACAATGTTTTCATATCTTACCTGATGGAGGAAGCTGAAATCTCGTTTACACATTCCTTGTGTCCGGAATTACAAAGATGCTTGGTCGAAAGGTAAATATGTCGGTGGGTGAAGTGTTTCAAAGAAAATAAATCGTAGATCTACGATTTCGTCGTAAACATCCTCAGTATATACTGCACTGCTGTACGATGTCGTTTCAAAACTTCCTTACGCGCGCGCACGCACGCATCCCTAGCAACTGTAGGGCGTACGCGCGCGTCAGTCTCACGCGATGGGGGTTGAGCGCATGTGCAGTGCTCAATTGTTAAAAGTTACCGCAGGACTGTTACTATATTTTGACCAATCATTGGCTTGCATGGGGCTGAACGGGGCTTGATCAATGCTGGTTCAGGGGCCATTTATTCGCTTGATCTTTGAAGCCGGTCCATTATCACCGTTAATGACCGGCCACGTGATCGAGTCTCGACCAATCAGAAACCATCAACTCTCCAAGGTATTTATTAATATAGATTACTGATGTGTCCTTTGAACTCAGCTAGAGTTGCACTGTTCACAACCTAGCTAGCAGCCGAGGAGAGTGAGTTTCAGTGTTTAACAGTCTGTTGACACGAGGAATGAATCAGAATGAATCAGACGTTAGACAGGAGCCTGGCTCCGTGGATAACGGGTGATACTCAGACTACTTGTATCTCTGGTATTAGGCTGAACATAGTTGTGAAGTGGAATGTCGACCAACCCATTTTTTCATCTTGCATACATAATTTCTGTTGATTTCTTCTGTTCTGTAGTGTGTCCCATCCCAAGTCATCCAGAAGTTTAGTAACAGTTCCCGTATACCTTTGGTAGTTTTCTGTGCAAAGCTTTGTTGAGGGGTCCCATGCGGATGCAGCATATTCTAAGAGTGGTCTCACTAAGCTCAAATAGGCAATTGCTTTCACTTCACGGTAACAGATCCACAAATTCCTGCGGATAACATTCTGCACTCTTTGAGCTTTCTTGATTGACTCTTGAACATGAATATTCCAGCTAAGGGTATTAGATATGTGAACACCAAGGTATTTTTGAGATTAGACGCTGTCCAGAACTTGATTGCAAAACTTTTATTCGTGCTGGGGTGGGTCTCTCTTGCAACAGCGTCAGGTTGCAACATTTGTTTGTTTTTTGGGGGGCCTGCAGGCTGCATCCGAATCGTCCACGCCCAGTAAAAATACGCGGGGACGCGCTGACAATAATTCGTAGCCGTAGCTCTGTTCATAGAGCTTTGTAGCTCTATGCTCCGTTCCTGCCCGTTTCGGACACGGCCTGAGGCGCCCGCCGGAGGTTGCATGGCCTTATGGGGTACTTACCCACGTGACTGGCTTGGCGAGTCGGTTACTTAGGCCAGACTCGAGTTAGCGCCAGAAGTCACGTGAGAGGTAAATCGAAAGCTGTCTGGCTTGAACGAGTAAGCGCGGGGAAGTAATCGAACGCACTGGTAGGGTACGTATTTGTACGGTGACCTGTGAAACACGATGACGTCAACAAATTGTAGTCTGGTTCCCAGACCAAAAGATTCTGACTATTCCTAATAATAGCCTTTTGCAACCTCGTAACCCGTGGGTGGAATTGTGTAATTACAAATGTGCCAAAATACGGCACATTATAATAAGGGCTGCAGTTTATCCGTTTTACGTGCCGACGCCATCTTTAAAATGTTAAAAGTTGCGATTGTGAAGAACCAATCCTTTCAAACACAACGTTTGGACGTTGTGTTAATTAGCAAAGATTTGTATTAAAATACTTACCCCTTTCGTACCTTTACAACCACAGATACAGGGTGTTTTTTTAGCGAAAAACGCGGCTGACATAATCCATATCGTACAGGCATCACGACTTTTGAATCATAATTTTTTTTTTCGTACGTGACGTACGTGCAAAGCACGCGAGCGCATTATGAGCGCACCCGACGTGCAATCTTCGAAATGCTTCATATTAATATGAGCAAATTGGAAAGGAAATTAGTATTTTCGAGAAGGCGTGGACGAATGATCGCGAAAACACGTACTGCACGTTGTGAATAATAGCACCAAGTACACGATAAAAATCCATTACTAGCCAATAGCGGTATCCAATCAGGATACAGGAAGAAAGTTTCCTATCCAGGGTTTACCATACTGGACAATGGTATCGCCCTACAATGCACGTGCGCGTGCCCGTCCTTTTTTCCATTGTTGTGTCATATTGAGCACGCGCGCTTTAGCTCGAACATGACGTAAACAATTAAAAAGGACTGCGCGTGTTCTAGGTATATAATCTGCCACGTTGAGGCTAAAAAAATGCTGCTTTTTTTGCAGTTTTTCGAGAACCGCTCGTCCAAACCACTTCAAACTTGGCACTGCACATTCTGCTATCCGCAGCAATACACCCGCCGATTTTCAACTTCATACGGTGCCCGGTTCTGGAGATAATCGACGGACAGACAGACAGACAGACAACAGAGATTCCTTGAATTGTAGTATAGACTAGTGCAGTGCCCGTCTAAAATGTGCATGTTCGGGAAACGCAAATTGCTTTGCTGCTCGTATAGGTTGCATACTGGCAGAGTTTTTGGAGAACTGCCCATGCAAACAACGCACGCGATTCAATGGTACGAAAGCCCTGTAGTGCCATCAAGTATATATTTCGCCAAGTTCGTTTTTATGAGTTATATATTTCGCCAAGTTCGTTTTTATGAGTTATATATTTCGCCAAGTTCGTTTTTATGAGTTATATATTTCGCCAAGTTCGTTTTTATGAGTTATATATTTCGCAAGGTTCGTTTTTATGAGTTATATATTTCGCCAAGTTCGTTTTTATGAGTTATATATTTCGCAAGGTTCGTTTTTATGAGTTATATATTTCGCCAGGTTCGTTTTTATGAGTTATATATTTCGCCAAGTTCGTTTTTATGAGTTATATATTTCGCCAGGTTCGTTTTTATGAGTTATTTATTTCGCCAAGTTCGTTTTTATGAGTTATATATTTCGCCAAGTTCGTTTTTATGAGTTATATATTTCGCAAGGTTCGTTTTTATGAGTTATATATTTCGCCAGGTTCGTTTTTATGAGTTATATATTTCCCAAGGTTCGTTTTTATGAGTTATATATTTCGCCAAGTTCGTTTTTATGAGTTATATTTTACGGAATTACGGAGTTTAATGAAGTTACGGAGCCCCTAAAGGGACATCCAAAATTATTTTTTTATCTCGTGCGCACGACATAATATCTCGTGCGCACGAGATAATTATCACTGGCGCACGACATATATCACGTGCGCACGACATAATATCTCGTGCGCACGAGATAATTATCACGTGCATATCTCGTGCGCACGACATATATCTCGTGCGCACGAGATAATTATAAGCATTAACGGAGCTTGCGCATGTCGTGCGCACGAGATATATGTCATGCGCACGAGATAGTATGTCGTGCGCACGAGATAATAACATAATTTTGGATGTTCCTTTAGGGGCAGCGTACCAGACACGCTGCTTTCGTTACACACAAACTCGTCCGCTGCAAGTGCAGCAAGCTCCGTTAATACTTATAATTATCTCGTGCGCACGAGATATATGTCGTGCGCACGTGATAATTATCTCGTGCGCACGAGATATTATGTCGTGCGCACGAGATATTATGTCGTGCGCACGTCATATATGTCGTGCGCCTGTGATAATTATCTCGTGCGCACGAGATATTATGTCGTGCGCACGAGATAAGAAAATAATTTTGGATGTCCCTTTAGGGGCTCCGTAACTTCATAAAACTCCGTAACTCCGTAAAATATATCTCATAAAAACGAACTTCGACAAAATGTATCTCATAAAAACGAACTTCGAGAAAATGTAACTCATAAAAACGAACTTCGAGAAAATGTAACTCATAAAAACGAACTTCAACAAAATGTATCTCATAAAAACGAACTTCGACAAAATGTATCTCATAAAAACGAACTTGGCGAAATATATAACTCATAAAAACGAACTTGGCGAAATATATAACTCATAAAAACGAACTTGGCGAAATATATAACTCATAAAAACGAACTTGGCGAAATATATACTTGATGGCACTACAGGGCTTTCGTACAATGGTGTTGTTTTCACAGGTTGAACGCACACTTACGTCAAAGTTTGTGCCAAGTTTGAAGTTCGACCACCTACAATGGTCGCTCAGTCGACTGCAAACTATAATGTGCCCGTGTACATACAAAAACATGGTATCTCAGTGCTATTCACCCATACTGGACAATGTATCGCCCTACAATGCACGTGCGCGTGCCCGTCCTTTTTGAATTGTTTGCGTCATATTGAGCACGCGCGCTTTAGCTTAAACATGACGTAAACAATTGAAAAGAACGGCAGTGCGGGGTGTTATGTTCTAAGCTGCCACGTTTGCCTCCGAAAATACTTTTTTTTTGCAGCTTTTTCGAGAACCGCTCGTCCAAACCACTTCAAACTGTGTTGTCCCGAGCAACACACCCGCCGATTTTCAACTCCATACGGTGCCCGGTTCTGGAGATCACCGGACAGACAGACAGAGATTCCTTGAATTATAATATAGACTAGTGCAGGGCCAGTCGAAAATGTGCGTGTTCGGAAGGGGCAGTTGAGAACTGCAGCTCGTGTAACAACGCACATTATTCAATGGTGTGAACGCACACTCGCAAGTTAAACGCACAAAATGTCGTCACCCCCCTGGCACTGATATTTACCCCTACTGGACAATATGGTATCGCCCAACAACTGTAGGGCGTAGTTGTAGGGCGATACCATATTGTATTAGAGTTGCTCATTCGACCGCCTACATACAGTACAGTGATGGTTGCTCAGTTGACTACAAAATGCATGTGCCCGTGCATGCCACTCACGTAGGATGGAACGCCGTATTATCGCGGTACTTATCACGTTTCTCGTTCGGAATAGAGATTGCCCACTAACCTTCCAGAATTGTCCTGTCTTATGTGTAGTATAACTCTTCCTTTTTAAATTAATATAAAAAAATCTGACAGGTGGTGTGGTTTATTCCGTGTACGGTGCCTGTGAAAATAGACATGCGCGGCGTGTGCGAACGGAGGTGGACTCCCTATTATCGCGGTATGCGGGAAGTGGATTTTATAATGATCCCAACTTTTTTGTTCATAGTTTATGTTTGACCAAACACCCCCTGAATAAAGTCTGATATTTTCCCTGTAACGTTCAAGTTGATTAAAGACAAAATGTCTGCAGGATGATTTCTTAAGACCCTGCCCTTCCCCCGAAAGGAGAACACAAATCCCTGAGGCAAGTCTACTGATCGGCGATTGAGGGCGCCATTCACTTTACACGGTATGGTCGTTTTATTTTCGCTAACGCGCGGTGCTTATTTTGATCCCGTAAAAGTTGTTACGATTTCGCGCTGCAAATATCGTCGTTCGACTTCATTTTACATTTGCAGCTGAAGAATGGGAACCAGACAATGGATCTCTCATGGACAGAGCGCAATTAAAGATTTATGTTAAAATATAAACGGTACCTTTTAGCAGACACGGTGAGGGAAAATTTTGCAAGTTTTGGAAAACGTTAATATTTATTAAAATCGTTAAAACGGGAATCCCGAAAGACACAACATCTTTTAATCGTCCTTTTTATACAACTCGGTAGAAAATCCTTGATGACTGGTGAACTGGATAAAAATCGCCACTTGAAAGAGTTTTGACACTGTAAAAAGAGAAATTTCCCATGCCGCGATAATAGGGATGCCGCGATAATAGGGAGTCCGACTATATATGTACGTACGAAGACATGGTGTGTAGTGCTATAGCCCTACAATGTGCCCGTCCTTTTTGCACTGTTTGCGTCATACTGAGCACGCGCGCTTTAGCTCGAACGTGACGTAAACAATCGAAAAGAACCCCATGATGAGCCCGTCCTTTTTGCATTGTTTGCGTCATATTGAGCACGCGCGTTCTTGCTTTAACATGACGTAAACAATTGAAAAGAACAGCAGTGCGCGCCGAGTTCTAGGCTATATTCTGGCGCGTTTGCCTCAGAAAATACTGCTTTTTTTGCAGCTTTTTCGAGAACCGCTGGTCCAAACCGCTTCAAACTTGACACTCTGCACATTCGGTTGTCCCGAGCAACACACCCGCCGATTTTCAACTTCATACGGTGCCTGGTTCTGGAGATAATCGGCGGACAGACAGACAGACAGACAGACAGACAGACAGACAGACAGAGATTCCTTGAATTGTAGTATACAAATATAACATGGTTTGAGGGTGGACAGTCGATATTCGCTCCCCGAGGTATTGGAAGTTCGCCGAGGGAACTAGTTTGTCAACTTCTAATACCGAGGGGAGCTAATATCGACTGTCCACCCGAAATAAACCATGTTATATTTGTTTTACTATACATAATACACATTCAGTTGCCGAATTTTGTTTTATGATTATGCACCTAAAACAAAATTCGGGGAAACTTGTACAGCTCACCAAAAGATTCAACTTCAATTACTAGTTCGGTTCGTTTGCAATATAATACAGTTACTACAGTTGTAAATACAGTTGTTTGCAATGTGTACAACTTTCTTTTGTACAGGAGACATCTTTACACGGTCTATACATTTTCTCCAGTACAGCATCATTGAGCTCTGGAAATTAACATTTACGCGAACCGTGCAACCATGCATCTCTCCTGTGCGATGTTCGCGCGTGCGTACAGCACCCGTGCGACAGTTCCTCGATTGCTCTGTAAAGCGCATGCGTAGTAGACTGTCGCACGGGTAACCCATGCGACAGTCTACTACGCATGCGTATTTACAATGTGCGTGAATCCTCGCGCGCGCGTTTGGTAAACAGCAAGAATAACATCTGGCACGTGATGGTGAATTGACCAGTGAACTTGTTGAAGTGAACTTGTTGAACAAAATCGGGATTTTTTGAACGAATTATTTGATATTTTTTTACGGATAAGGTATTTATGAATGGGAATAAATATGTGCTCGGTCGGTATTTATCACTCTGTTTAATACCGCTTAGAGTCTGGGTGCTGATAATTACCCTCGCCTCCGGCTCGGGTAATTATCAGCACCCAGACTCTAAGCGGTATTAAACGAGTGATAAAAACCTCCGGAGCACACATTTATTCCCTTATTATTCAATGGTGTGAACGCACACTCGCAAGTTAAACTCACAAAATGTCGTCACCCCCACCCCCCCCCCCCCGGCACATACAGTGCAGTGATGGTTGCTCAGTTGAGTACAAAATGCAAGCCCGTGCATGCCACTCACGTATATGTACGTACGAAGACATGGTGTGCAGTGCTATCGCCCTACAATGTGCCCGTCATTTTTGCAGGGCCCGTCAAAAAAATTCACCTGTTCGTTAGGGGCAATTTCAAAATGCTCATATCATGCAAACAACGCACACGATTAAATTTTGTTGTTTTCACAGGTTAAACTCACACTCATAGGTTGAGCGCACTTTGTACATGTCGCCAGGCCACCCCGGCACTGATATTCACCAATACGCCCGTGCAGCTACTCACCTACGTGAGTAAGGTTGCTCAATCCACCGCCTACAATAGTGGTTCAATCGACTGCAAAATGCTGGTATCGCCCTACATACACGTGCGCGTGCCCGTCCTTTTTGCATTGTTTGCGTCGTATTGAGCACGCGCGCTCTTGCTTTAACATGACGTAAACAATTGAAAAGAACGGCAGTGCGCGGAGTTCTAGGCTATATTCTGGCGCGTGTTTGCCTCAGAAAATATTGCTTTTTTGCAGCTTTTTCAAAAACCGCTGGTCCAAACCACTTCAAACTTGGCACTGCACTCTGCAAGTATGCAACCTATACCAGCGGCAAAGCAATTTGCGTTTCCCAAACATGCACATTTTAGACGGGCACTGCGCTAGTCTCTACTGTAATTCCGGGAATCTCTGTCTGTCTGGCTGTCTGTCTGTCTGTCGTGCTGTCTGTCTGTCTGTCTGTCTGTCTGTCTGTCTGTCTGTCTGTCCGTCGATTATCTCCAGAACAAAGCGCCGTATGAAGTTGAAAATCGGCGGGTATATTGCTCGGGACCACAGAATGTGCAGTGTTAAGTTGGACGAGCGGTTCTCGAAAAAGCTGCAAAAAAGCAGCATTTTGTTAGCCTCAACGTGGCAGATTATATTGACTAGAACACGCGCAGTCCTCGCGTGCTCATGAAAACACAACAATGGAAAAAAGGACGGGCACATTGTATGTCGATACCATTGTGCAGTATGGGTGAAAAACACTTTTTGGTCTCCGTACGTACACGTACGTGAGTGGCATATGCACGGGCACATACATTTTGTAGTCAACTGAGCAGCCATCACTGCACTGTATGTAGACGGTTGACTGAGCAACTCTTACTGTAGGGCGATACCATGTTGTCCAGTAGGGGTAAATATCAGTGCCAGGGGATGACGACATGTGTGCATTTAACCTGCGAGTGTGCGTTCAACCTGTGGAAGCACCATTGAATAATGTGCGTTGTTTGCACGAGCTGCAGTTCTCAACTGCACCTTCCAAACAGGCACATTTTCGACCGGCCCTGCACTAGTCCTTACTATAATTCCAGGAATCTCTGTCAGTCCGTCTGTCTGTCCGTCCGTCTGTCCGTCGATTATCTCCATAACCGGGCACGTATGACATTGAATTTGGGCAGGCATACTGCTCGGGACACCAGAATGTGCAGTGCAAAGTTTCAAGTTGTTTGGACAAGCGGTTCTCGACAAAGCTGCAAAAAAGCATCATTTTCTTAGCCTCAACGTGGCTAGCCTCATACCTAGAACACGCGCAGTCCTTTTCAATTGTTTACGTCATGTTTGAGCTAAAGTGCGCGTGCTTAATATGACGCAACAATGGAAAAAAGGATGGGCACACGCATTGTATGTAGGGCAATTATTGTTCAGAGTATTTCTGGAACTCACGTACGTGAGTAGCTGCACGGGCGTATGGGTGAATATCAGTGCCGGGATGGCCTGGCGACATGTCGTCGCTTTGCTCACGAAGTGACAAAAACCTCGAAAATCGATAATTATTCGATTTTGAGTTTTACTAGCCATTTTATTATAGTTGTCTCAAGGAACAATTTGACCAAGTTTCAAGGCAAAATATGGTTTACTTGCTTAATTCTTGTAAACAAACAATTGACAAAAAGCCTGAAATCGGTGATTTTCATTTTCACCAAGTGTAAGAATGTGTAAAATGTTCTCACGAAGTGACTTTTTGTCACTTCGTGAGCAGGGCCAGAAATTATACAAAGTGCGCTCAACCTATGAGTGTGAGTTTAATCTGTGAAAACAACACAATTGAATCGTGTGCGTTGTTTGCATGATATGGGCATTTTAAAATTGCCCCTACCGAACAGGTGCATTTTTTTTTTGACGGGCCCTGCACTAGTGGAGATCTACGGAAGCCCATTAGCGCCACTGCAAGTATATATGTTACGGATTACTAATTCGTTATTACGGATTGCTAATTCGTTATTACGGATTATTTAATTCGTTATTACGGATTATTAATTCGTTATAACGGATTATTAATTCGTTATTACGGATTATTCAATTCGTTATTACGGATTAATGTGTTTTTTTTTTTCACTAGAGAGGGGCAAAGCATATTAAAGGGAAAATACCACATTTGCAAGCATCGAAAAATCAAACTACCGAGTTTTTATGAAATACCTTACAGGATGTTGGTAAATGATAGTCTAAAGCATCATGTCAAATTATGGCACCTGGTGTGAGGTCATTTTCAAGTAAATGGTATTTTTGTATACATTTCCAACGCTGGTCGGCCGACCACCGTTGGAAAAAAAACATAACTATTTTTCAACTGCTGCTCCAAATTAACCAATTTTTTTTTCAGTCCAAATTTTGTTTGCTATTGGTTGCTTGTTCATGAATGGGGGCAGGTCAGCTAGACTGGTTCCCTTACTATACAATTTTCCGACATCTATAAATTGATCCATTTCATTTTCAGTGGAGTCAGGGAACCAGATTACTTGGACATTTTTGTTTTTCTTGGTTTTACAGCATCTTCGAGCACAAAACTTCAAACATGTCAGTGCAACAATAATTTGATCTATTATACTAACCCCCGTAGTGCATTTCTAAAAATTAAAGCAAAAGCCAATGATGTACATTCCCTTTAAATTTACAGCAATATTACATCGCGCCTCTTTTTCTTTCCCTTTTTTCTCTTAATTTTCATGGGGGGGGGGGGAGCGCCCCCTTGCCTCCCCCTCCCCACGACGCCCATGTCCAAAGCCTTCTATGCAGTCGTATCGTTGTTACCGCTGCCAACGGAGAAAAAAAGGAAACGGATGTTAGAGGTCACTCCATTGTCTTTTGGGTCTGAATTTATCTCATGAGTGTAGAATAATAGTTGCAATATCCTGCCTTTGCACTACTGTAACTTCTTTTTTTTCATCACGAAAAGCTGGCGTTTTGAAGAATATAAATGATAAATAGTGATAAGTTTGTATACAAAGTGAATTGACCCATCCCAGGGTAATAACCGGAGGTCTGATATATGCTCCTCCCACATCTGAAATTAGTTGAATGGAAACCCAAATATCTGTAGTACATGAAATTGTGTGAAGTTTCAATTCAACCTGTTAAGATGATTTGTTGCCATGGTCATTCAAAAGTCGGCACTCTCAATCTCATGCACACTCTTATGTAAAATAAACATGGTCAATGTGATGGGGAAAGTTAACATTTAAGTCGACCTGTTTTGGACATTTTTGCGACGAGAGTATGCCCTATTTACGTAAAATTGGTGTCAAAATAACCACAGGACATCCAAACAACTGTCAGAGAAACTTGGCGGGATTTAAAAAGTGCATTGCGACGATATAGGAAAAAATGGACATGGAGGGGGTTGCGCTCCCTCCCCCTCCGTATTTTGCGCCGCTCTTAAGTTAGTTATTCTGATCTAAAATCACTCTTTAGTCATAATCTTAAAATTCAAAATTGCCAAGGCACCAATACAAGCTGGTTTTATTTTCTCCTCTACCGTTGTGTCGCAAGGGTATGAGTGAAAAAGAAAAGGTGGGGGTAAAGGCCACGCCCCCCCCCCTGCGCTTTTTGTGCCGCTTTTAAGTTCATTAGTCTGATCTAAAATCACTCTTAAGTTTTTTTTTTCATAATCTACAAGTTCCAAGCTAATGATAGTTGATTTGATCTTGTTCTCGAATTTGATTAAATGAAAAATTTGCCGCATGGCGCCAATGGGCCTTTGTCTGATCTAGCGAAACTTAAGACTGGCCATGAGTGTGATCAGGGTCGGTGATACTATGTTTTAAGACAATCTGGGGATTTGTTCCCTAATTTTGGATTTTGATTAAACCCTATCCAGTTCTCAGTGCATTCTGATCACGTGCTCTCCGCATGTGAGTACCAGATTTATTTCGTAATAATCCGTAATAACGAATGAAATAATCCGTAATAACGAATTAATAATGCGTAATAACGGATCAATAATCCATAACAACGGATTAATAATCCGTAATAACGAATTAAATAATCCGTAATAACGAATTAGTAATCCGTAATAACGAACTAAATAATCCGTAAAATAACGAATTACTAACATATATAGTCGTGTTCCCTAACGTGGCGCACTTCGAAGCTTACCCAACTTTCCTCGTGTAGTGTTGCCAAACCTCTTTGTTGATACACCTCAAATTCATGCAGTGAAATACTGGTACTTTTACCTTTTTAATGCTTGCTATTTAACCTCTGTGAACAATTTCGGTTTCATAAAATTTAATCCGAAATGCAAAAACGGTCGCGTCCGGAAATTGGGCACAAATTGGCGGAGTGTTCCCTAACGTGGTGCACTTGAATAAATCTCAGAAAATTCCAAATTAACATTTAAGAATTTCTGTAAACTTAATAAATTCTGATAATTCATTATTATCTGTACTTACAAACCCAGCCAGATGTCTGTCAGAAAATTATTTTCTTATTTTCGGGGCATTTTCAAAGGGTTCACTTTGCACTTGAAAATAAAATCGGAAAATCACGCCAAAATAATGTTTTCTTTTAACTTTGTAACGGGTAAATAAACTCGCGATTTATGAACGGGAGTGTTTAGAACTTGATGAAATTTCACTTTCAGTGAAATTTCAGTTAAAACTTTTGCTCTAGCTAGGCGCTACAGGCGAAAAATAAAAGTGCGCCACGTTAGGGGCCGCGCCACGTTAGGGTACATCAACAATACTTGCAGTGGCGCTAATGGGCTTTCGTAGAGATCAATGTGTGACGACCATTGAAACTTTCAAACCACTGATCTCTATATAAAGATCAGTGTTTCAAACCCCGACCAGTGAAACGCGCGGCGCGCACAAGATGGAGGGCGCTGTGTCCTATGACGCAATCCCCGCCAAAGGACGAGTAACAACAACGACGGTACGGGGCCGGGGACAGGGAACCAAACCGTTGCCATGCGTACCGCATCGTATCACTTCGGCACCTTGCCAACTCGGCACCTGCCACCTCGGCACCTTGTCAACTCGGCACCCACTAACTCGGCACCTTGCTAACTTGGCGCCTACCAACTCTGCATCTGTACTAAAACCAACTCGGCACCTAGCCGACTCGGTACCTAGCCGACTCGGCACCTTACCGACTCGGCACCTCCGATAAGAAAGAATGCACTGTACACAAAGTATTTTCAAACAAAATTCGAAATGTTTCTCAGATCCTGAATCAAGATTTGTTCAACATTACTGACTTCCATTGAGATGGTTTTATGATGAAAAAAAAAACTCGATGAATGACCAATATAATGTAATTAAGTTAAAACATATTGTAGCCAATCTGGTTTGCTTGACGCTTCACTGAACCAAAATACAGGGGTGGGGGAATTTTCGACATTCCCGTACCATCTTAATGTGCGAGTATACTCCAGCGGAGGTTTATCTGCACAGATAAGTGATGATGATAGTAAAGATGATCTATGAGAGTCTGGCGAAGTTCCCGTCTGGGCTGATTTGTAAAAATGGGTGCAAATTTCACCTTGTTTCGAACCGATGCATATGCAGTCATTCTAATCCAAAAGTAAAATCATTGTTCATAATTTGACTACTTATGAGAGATGTACTAATAGTTTGTGTCTGGCGTGCGGAAACAGCCGATTACGCGTACAAACTACGTTTGCCGCGTTTTTTTTGCGAAGAGGGATTGGAACTGAGGCGGCGCGGGCCGTCTGACATTGTCTGGTCGTTATCGCTGTGACCTCCTGCGGTCAGATGAACTTGATTAAAAAATGGTGGTTATTTAATAAGGATTACAACTCTAACATTATGTTTGGTTTTAAAAATTGATAGAAATAAACTTTTGACACCAAAAATGACTGAATGTTTATATTTTCTAACACGCCAGCTGGTATAAAAATGATTTTAATTTTTTTTGTTCTAAGGAAACAATTGTAAGGGTTGATAACAAAAAAAGAAAGAAAAGAAGACCGGACTCCCTACGTGCAGCTATAGTCATTTCGTGAAATCATGCCACAAAATCCGCAGGGCTTAACTGGAAAAAGGGTCCGTACCTCGGAAGCCGGCCGTTGGGGTTTACTCGTTGAAAGTGTGTGTAGCTTGCCCAATGGCGCATGGCCACTTGCGCCACACAGTACCCGGTATATGAGCTAAATCATTAACAAACTCGTGTTATACTGTTTTTCATGACTGTTTTTATATTTTAAATTATTGTTTAAAACATGTATATCTGATTATTCAGGGACGGATCATGGTTTCGGGAGGTTAGGTCACAGTAAGTCTGGTGCCGAGTTGGTCAGGTGCCTAGTTGGAAGTTCGCTCGTACCCCCCGCCGTGCGCCCTGCAGGGTGGGGGGTACGAGCCAAAGTTGGAAGTCGTGAAAAAGAGGCACAATTTGGGTACCGAGTTGGCTAGGTGCCGATTAGGTGTTGAGTTGCTAAGGTGCCGAGTTGGCAAGGAGCCGAGTTGGCTGGTGCCGAGTTGGCTGGGTGCACGCCGAGCTGTGCAAACTTAGCTGCAGCCACAGCAGGTAGGTGGTGACCGTTTTAGCCGATTTTCGGCTAACTTTGACAGATTTTTTGTTAAAAACGAGTTTGACAGAAAATTTGACAGAATGGATCTTTTTGGCAGATTTCTGGCAGAATTCTGCAAAAATGGTTATTTGACAGAAAAAACAAAGTAAATTTGAAAAGAATGGTACACTTGTTTAAAAAAGTTTCAATCTTTTCAAACAAACCCCTGCATAATTAGGCAGGCTGGCTGGTCTAGGTGCTGAGGTTCACTTAGCCTTTAGTCAAGTCCCACGCGCTTACCCGGACACGTGACGCACCCCGGATGCTGACACGTAAAAAGACTAGCACGAGCGGCAAAGCCGCGAGGGCCTTTACCATCTCATAGAGAACGCTCATGTGTTTCTTTACATTGTCTACCGATTTGGTAGACATGCATAATGCATTACCCGTTGTGAATTGACCAATGAAAATGCAGAATTACTAACGTATATCAGCCGTCGTCTGGCGCCAGACAGCACGAGCGCCATGGCGTGCGTGCTGTTGCTGGTAACCGCAAACCACCGTTAGATGATTGGTTTATATTGCTTGATTTATATTACGTGAATAAATGAATAAGTGATTAGTTCCACGAGATAGTAAAGGCCCTCGCGGCTTCGCCGCTCGTGCAATAGTCTTTTTACGTGCCAGCATCCGGTGTGCGTTACGTGTCCAGATGGTCCGGGTATAGGCGCGTGGGACTTGACTAAAGGCTAAGGTTCACTGGGAACCGGACTTCAGCGTGACGAAACCGCATTTTGCCTGAAATTACAACTACAGCACTACTACAACATCTGAATGTGATTTTTTTTGTGTGTTTAGAGTGTATTTCGAGTAATTCTGGGGAATTTGGCAGATTTTTGATAAATCTGACAGATTTTTGAAGTGCATTTAGCAGAATTTAGCCATGACCTTACGGTCACCCTGGCAGGTATGTACGCCGGTGAAACTTAACTTGGAGGATAATGTACTAACTATATGTAGCGTGTGTCATGTGTGTATGGGGACTAGGGTTATATATGTCTATACTAGCCGGACTTGAAAGGGATTTTTTGTTTATCCGAACGGTAAGTTAATCTGTCAGCATGGTCAGAGTCCATGGTCTAGGAATAGGATAGCCCTTGTCCGAAAATTTGGGACTCTCAATACTGGGTAGGCCGCCCTACATGCGCTAGGCCCAGGGCTAGGCCTACAGTCGTTTTCCTAGTTCTGGATAGCTGACATCATTCAGGCTCTTTCAGCTCAATTAGCATTAGGCCTAGGGGCCTACTCTACGAATTCAAGTGACATTGGATCAATAGTTTACCTAGCCCCATAAGTGTGGCCAATTTACTGGACTACCTCCGTAATTAAGGCCACATGTCCACCATTAGCCCGACTGCGTCTGGCCGCTATCGCAAGCTCTGTAGTACGGCCAGACGCCCAATGCTTCCAAAACTGAAAAAGACTGAATTTTTGGGGCCGCTGATGTAGCGATTTTGCTACATCTTTCGATAGAGATTATCTTTTCATCCAGGACACAAATTTCCAAAGTTAAGGTTCTTAGTCTTACTCTTAGAGCAACTCATACCTTTTCGAAAAAACATTCTTTGGTCTCAATATTTTCATCCATGTGGCCAAAAGACGACTTTCAGTCATCATCTTCCACAAATATCGTCCCGAAATGCTCCCCATGCGATTTCAAAATGGCGGCCGCGCTGTAATGTATGCATTATGCTAGCGCGCTTGGGCAAGATAATGAATATGCATTATTTAGTTCATGACCTTGTGTTTGTATGGCCAGCCGCGCCGAGTGTCTGACAAACGTCATAAACTATGATGCATATTCATCATGACGTTTGTCGGACACTCGGCGCGGCTGGCCATACAAACACAAGGTCATGAACTAAATAATGCATATTCATTATCTTGCCCAAGCGCGCTCGCATAATGCATACATTACAGCGCGGCCGCCATTTTGAAATCGCATGGGGAGCATTTTCGGGACGATATTTGTGGAAGATGATGACTGAAAGTCGTCTTTTAGCCAGATGGATGAAAATATTGAGACCAAAGAATGTTTTTTTTCGAAAAGGTATGAGTTGCTCTACAACTAAGAACCTTAACTTTGGAAATTTGTGTCCTGGATGAAAAGATAATCGATCGAAAGATGTAGCAAAATCGCTACATCAGCGGCCAAAATTCAGTCTCTGTGGAAGCATCGGGCGTCTGGCCGTACTACAGAGCTTGCGATAGTACTGTACGGCCAGACGCAGTCGGGCTAGTCCACCATGTACAAAAACATGGTAATCCTTACTTTTAGGACACCTCTATTTTTACAAGTTCTGTTCAAAACTGACTTTTGCAGATAACTGTCCAGTACCAAAGTGACTTTTGCAGGCTAAAGCAGTCTTTTTTCTTCATATAAACTCATGATAGTTGTAGTTTTGAAAGCACTTTTGAAGAAAATGTGACTTTCCTACCTTTTTTCGCAGTCAGACGTGCATGTTGTAGGCCTAGTTCTCACCACACGCGTGAAAGCCCTACATAATGAAAGCCCGATGCTGATTGGCTGCTAAAAAAATTAATTAGTCTGGTTCCCGGACCAAAAGATTCTGACTACTCCTGAATCTTTTGGTCTGGGAACCAGACTAAAAATAAATACGATTTTTTTTTTATCAGCCAATCAGCATCGAGCTTTCATTGCAATCGAGCTTTCATGTTTGCCATCTTGGTTTTTGAGTCTGTTTTCTGGTTGTCATCGTCGTCTTTTACCCCTGAATTTCCCTCATAAATCAAAGCCCTGCCCTCTTTCCACAAAATTAAACCTGCTGATATTCAAGAAGGTGTCATTGCCAATTGTTCAGATGTGCCAAGAAGTATCAGAATGTCAATTTTGAGTGTCATTTAGTCAACTGTTTTGGTGAGTCTTTCCCTTCCTATATAGGAACGGGGTCCTAAAAGTAAGGATTACCAAAAACATGTCGAACTTTGTCAAATTTTAGCTGGAGTTATCCAGCCCTAAATTTTATCATTGTGCCTAAATGACAACCCAATGATAAAAAGGGCTGGGTAACTCCAGCTAGTCAAATTTAGATTTTCACATTTAGGCTTAGTTTGTACTGCTTTAGAAGCATACTCACCCTCCATGCCCTCTTTATTCCTATGCTAATTAGAAAGTGCTGCCTTTTTCAGATGTCTAATTTTCTGTGAAATTTCATGTTGAAATTTTGATACGCAAATGTGTCCAAACGAATCTGGAAATTTCAAGAAAATTAGACAGCTGAAAAAGGCAGCACTTTCTGATTAGCCTATAAAGAGGGTGAGTATGATTCTAAAGCAAAAATAAACTACAAACTAAGCCTAAATGTGAATATCAATATTTGACAAAGTTCGACATGTTTTTGTACAAGGTGGAAGTGTGGCGTTTATTTATGGAGGTAGTCCAGTAAATTGGTCACATTTATGGGGCTAGTATAGTTTACCGCAAGTGATGGAGATACTAGGGCCTAGGGCTACATAATAATTTTCCAAATTTAGGCTCTTTTTATTTCGACTTTACGACGTCAAAAGTACCAATGTCACTTTTCCTAGTTCCAGATCAGTACAATCAGTTCTGAATCGATCAAAACTGCTCCACGCGAAAAAAAATCATGCAAAACAATCTATTTTTTCGAATCAAGCATATTTTCTGATAAAGGATTATTTTATTTTCCAAAAATAGTCCAGCACAGATGTCACAAAATCGATTAACACGCGTGTAGTTGGGTCGTAAAAAGTGCATGCGCTATCTGGAACTAGGCAAAAGCATACGGTCATTCGTTGGCGAATTTTCAAAAATTAGAGACTTTACAACTTATTTTGATTCAACAAGCATTCGATGGAAGAGTTTATACGACTGTAGTGCATGAACAAAATATTAGAAATCACACGGTACAAGTGGTATACTGAGGAGAAAATTTATTGTCTATTCGCATCTCCCGTGATTTTCTACAAACTGTCGAAGTGCGAGTCAAAATCTGGCCAAAATTCTTCTTCTAGAGATTGTATTGGAAAAGTCTTTGTGCATCAAGGAGCTTACATTTTCCTTTTCAAAATGCACATTTTTTATTGGAGACTACATGTAATCCAAAAGAGGTAGGTTTTTATTTGAAGCTATCGCGAACTAGGAACAATCCGGAAATAGGAAAACGACTGTAGTGTATAAACAAAATATTCAAAATCACACGGTATGAGTGATGTACCGAGGAGAATTTTTTTTCCGTCAATTCGCAGCTCCTGCGATGTTCTACAAACCGTCCAAACAAGTCAAAGTGCGAGTCAAAAATCTGGCCGAAATTCCTCTTCTGAAGATTTTATCGAATAGATCTTCATGTATCAAGAAGCTTACATTTTCCTTTTCAAAATGCACTTCGTCAGAAAAAAAAATATTGGAGACTAATCCAAAAGAGGTAGACATTTATTTGAAGCTATCCGGAACTAGGAAAAAACTAGGAAAATGACTGTAGTTGTCCGGTCAATTTAAAGGGAATGTACATCATTGGCTTTTACTGTAATTTTCAGAAATGAACTATTTGAGGGGTTAGTATAATAGATCAAATATTGTTACACTGACATTTTTTAAGTTTTGTGTTCGAAAAGGTTGGAAAAACCAAGAAAAACACAAATTTTCAAGTAGTCTGGTTCCCTGACTCCACAAAATATAAAATGGATCAATTTATATATGATGGACAATTGTAAGGCAAGGGAACCAGTCTAGCTAGCCTGCACCCGTTCATGAACATGTAACCAATACAGTGCGTGAAATTAGACAAAAAAAGTGGTCAGACAAAATGTCCGAGCACAATCAAAAGTGTTCTGCCATTGTCAAGTTTTGATCTGCCATTTAGCGTTCCAAATTTGATTCACCCGCTCGTTTCTGTAGTAAGCCACGTTGTGAGAATTTAGTAACAATCACGCACTTAAAGCATACCGCGCAACACAACATACTTTGATCTTGCTAAATTCTCATTACATGTATGCGCGTCAATGTCCTTATAATACTCTATATTTCGACTCGTCACTATACAGACTCGATTCAAGTCTGCAGAACACATAACTTAAACTGGGTGAAATTGCAGTTCTGAATGTCCAAAGAGGCTCGATCGAATCATTATACTATAGCAAGGAATAGAGGTTGAATCAGGTCCAATTTAACACTTTTGCCCATAGAAATTAACTGGGAATTCCACAAACGGCCACTGCTCATTTCCATAAAATGTCTTGAAAAGTACAAAAAGTTGTATTAACTGATTTGTAGAAGAAACACGAAGACTGCTGATCGAAACACAATTTATCGACTTGATTTCACGTCTATTTTTTTGGCAAACCGCACGTACGTACGATTGCCAATCTATCGCTGTGCACGCCGCGCTGTACTAGACTTTGTAATGATTGGGGTGTAAACGCGTTGCATCTATTGCGTGAATATAAGACAACACGTACATGTGGTTAGCAGCCGCTCAGCGTACAGACCGGATCATCGGAAATAAACAACAAAATACTTTTGAGTGCAAGCGTTTATTTCATACTTCTGAAAAAGACAACTCCACAAAGAATACATAAATCGCTCGGACATTTTGTCCGAGCACATCTGCATTTGGTCGGACAAACCATGAAAGTGGTCGGAAAATGTCCGATGTCCGACTGTAATTTCACGCACTGCAATAGCAAACAAAATTTGGACTGAAAAATGGTAAATTTGGAGCAGTAGTTGAAAAATAGTTAGTTTTTTCCAACGCTGGTCGGCCGACCACCGTTGGAAATGTTTACAAAAATACCATTTTCTTGAAAATAACTTCACACCAGGTGCCATAATTTTACAACATGCTTGAGACTGTCATTTACCAACATCCTTGTAAGGTATTTCGTAAAAACTTGGTAGTTTTATTTTTCGATGTTTGCAAATGTTGTATATTCCCTTTAAGTTAAGACCTTGGCCTAGAACAAATTGCAATGGAAACCATTCAAGCTTCAAACACTTTCAAATAAATAAACAAACAGCATGTGAAAAATCTAATTGTTTCTATGGAGTGGAAGGGTGTTTTTCAAGCGTTTTTATGCCACGCGGCAAAGCCAAAGGGGCATACTGTTTCCGCCTTGTCCTTCCATGGGTGGGGTGTGTGTGCGTGTACAACCACTGCTTACATTTTAGATTGTATTTTTGAACTGTCTAAAGATTTAAAATAAATAAATATATAAATAAATAGAAGAGTTTTAGAAAAGGGATATTAAGTCCGAATTTGAGCCCAGGAAATTAATTCTGGTTAAAATGCGAGCATTTTGACATTAGTGTGTGACATTGCAAAATTTTAGTACATGAGAACAAAGGAAGTACCCCACTTCTATGCCTGTGTAAGCGACTAAGCGTGTGCGTGTACAACCACTGCCTTGTGGGGTACTGGAACAATGGTGAGGTACCCCACAAGGAACGCCCACTGACTTGCGGGGTACTGTTTTGGTATCCCACAAGTTTTTCACGAAATAGATACATGTATATGGATTTTACTAAAAAACTAGGAATTTCCAAGGTGGGTTGATCTGTCGCCAATGGAAGAGTTTTAGAAAAGGGATATTAAGTCCGAATTACAGCCCAGGAAATTAACTATGGTTAAAATAAGAGCATTTTGACATAAATGTGTGACGTTGCAAAATGTTAGTACACGAGAACAAAGGAAGTACATGTACCCCACTTCTATGCCTATGTAAGTGTGGGGTGTCCGTCTGGGGGGCGTATGTCTGTCCGGGCAGCTTAGTTTTCGGACGATAACTTGAGTGAGAAATGTTGTTTGGGATTGTAACTTCGGTAGGGGGTTGCCCTTAAGAGGAGGCAAGTTGGGAGTGGTTTTGAGGTCAAAAGGTCAAAGGTCAATGTCACCGTGGTGAGTTAAAAATAAATGGTTTCCAGATGATAACTTGAGTTAGAAATGAGATTTTGGTGTCTAACTTTGGTAGGGGGTTGCCCTTGAGAGTAGACAAGTTGGGATTGGTTTGGGGGTCAAAAGGTCAAAGGTCAAGGTCGCCGAGGTGAGTTAAAGGTAAATGGTTTCCGGATGATAACTTCAGTTAGAAATGAGATTTTGGTGTCTGACTTTGGTAGGGGGTTGCCCTTTGGAGTAGGCAAGTTGGGATTGGTTTTGGGGTCAAAAGGTCAAGGTCAAGGTCACTGTGGTAAGTTAAAGGTAAATGGTTTCCGGATGATAACTTCAGTTGGCCATGAGATTTTGGTGCCTAACTTCGGTAGGGGGTTGCCCTTAGATGTAGGCAAGTTGGGATTGGTTTTGGGGTCAAAAGGTCAAAGGTCAAGGTCACCGTAGTGAGTTAAAGGTAAATGGTTTCAGGATGATAACTTCAGTTGGAAATGAGATTTTGGTGTCTTACTTAGGTAGGGGGTTGCGATTGCCTTTGGGTACAGGCAAGTTGGGATTGGTTTTGGGTCAAAAGGTCGAAGGTTAAGGTCACTGTGGTGAGTTAAAGGTAAATGGTTTCAGGATGATAACTCGACTTGGAAATGAGATTGTGGTGTCTTACTTATAGGTAGGGGGTTGCCCTTGGGTACCGGCAAATTGGGATTGGTTTTGGGGTCAAAAGGTCAAAGGTTAAGGTCACTGTGGTGAGTTAAAGGTAAATGGTTTCCTGATGATAACTTGAGTTAGAAATGAAAGTTTAGTGTCTAACTTTGGTAGGGGTTTGCCAAAAGTACAGGCATGTTGGGATTGGTTCTGAGGTCAAAGGTCAAGGTCACCATGTCGAGTTAATGGTTTCCGGATGATAACTTGACTCTGGCTGAGGGGTTTCAACAGCAACGCTGTTATTTTTATTTTTTTTCTCGTCGGTTTTTAAAATCATTATGAAATTGCTAGCCATTGGTTTGATTACTGCACATACCAAGTGATGATTTCAGCAAATTTAAGTGAAGAGAAAAATACAGAAAAGTGAGAGACTCGGAAATGTTTTAAAACTTGGTATTTTAATCAGAATAAACCCTAGGAGAGGTGCCGTCTGCGGCAGGCATCGATCTTGGCCCAGTAAAAAAAAAAATTTGACACAAGACAGTTGCAGATCATTTAACAATGTATCAATAAAACTTCATGGAAGGTGATCAACTACTATAAAAGGCGATTCAAATTCTGTAAAAATTAAATAGAATTACAAACATTGTAGATTCTTTGTAAATAAACTGTAGGGTAGATTGCGCAAAATCCAATGTCCCAATTTGAGTTCCGTTTAAACATTTGGGGAAATTTCTAAATGGATTTGATTTGTTTTCGTTTAAACTTGAAAATATCAAATCCTTATAATTCAAAAGTTGAAGTCCAATTGGGACTAAACTTGAATCATAGATGCAACATGGGAATCTTCATTTAGTAATGATGTCAAAGGTCACACACCAAGGTTAAAGGTCACTCTTTAACAATAACCATGTAAGCAGGTGAGACACACGGTTCGAGAACCACCTTGTTTGTGTGTGCACTTAATGTCTCTCTGTGTTGCACAGTTGCTACACTTTTTATTCCTGTTTCCACTTTTATTATATAGGGTAGGTAAAAAAAGCAGAACCCAAACCCCCCAAAATTATATTTCATATTTAAAAAAATATGTAGCACCAAAAATAATAATGACTTGGAAAGCCAATTCATAAGCTACATGTACTTTTAGATGAAAAAAATTACTGAAATTGCTCAATTCGTTCAAAGAATATCACCATTAAATTTAAAACCCATTCGTGCTGCGTGTAAAATATTGTATCGTTCAGTTGATAAAATTAATTTAACACAATGACCCTAAAACCTCTTTTGTCCAAAAATGCGATTTCAAGAATCGTCGTCGCAATTGCCTTCAAACATCACCAGCTATAAAACCTTGGTTTAAAAGTCAAAAATATTCAACAAAGTCCCTTTGAAGACCCGTCTTTTAAAAAAAAATGGATTTTGTAAATCATATTATTTGCCTAACCAGGGTTGTTAATAAAGATGTTGTGTACTACAGTTGTTGACAGTTGTTGAATCAAGTATTCGGTGTAAGTTTCTTTGTTGTTTCAAACAGACAAAATACACAATAAATTTGTGTGTGTGTGTGTGTGGACGTAACAGGTTTTAGGGTCATTCGCCTTTTGTGCATGCTTCCGCCATAAGCATGCAGAGCCTCAATCTGGCGCAGGAATCACTATATCGGCTATATTTATTGTGTCAAGTTGCCAGATCGAGGCTCTGCATGCTTATGGTAGAGCATGCAAACTTATGGCAGAGCATAAAGAGGGAATTGCGTTTAAATGGTGATATTCTTTGAATGGATTGGGCAATTTCAGTAATATTTTTCATGGAATGAAATATGGCTTATGAAATTGGCTTTCCAGTCATTATTATTTTTGGTGCTACCTATGTTTTCAAATCTGATGGGTGGAATGATATCGCATAACAGATTTTCCTATAAGCTAACCTGATGTCAACAAAGACTTGCTTTCAGCAATCTAAAAACATTTAGTTTTAAAAAAGGTCGTTTGGACACTTTGCTTTCAGGATTTCTCCCACAATTTTAAACAAAAGTTTCAGCGAAAATCGTTTTTTATGATGCATAGCATAACTAGGCTTGAAAGTCTGTGCAATCATGTAACTCGTGGTCATTCAATAGAATTGCTTGTTGGGCACATACATTACCATGGGAATTTCCCATGACATGCAATGCCACACTGTTTGCACACACGTGTGTATGTATGGAGGAACATGAGACAGGCAGACCAGACTTTATGGACTGCGTTGCAATGACGATTACGTAATGGATGACCCAAGCAGTCTTTCGATGTTTTCTTTCAGATAATACCTTAGAAAGAAAAAAATCACTTGGGTCCTCCGTCACATAATCATCATTGCAACGCAGTCCAATAAGTCTGGTCTGTGTGTCTCATGTTCCTCCGTACATACATGTGTACATGCCTATAAATTGTTCTGGCAGTCAGCGATTTTGACCAAATTTGATCAGAAGTCAGTATCGTAATAATTTCTTGCCCCCCAAAAAACAATAAAACTGTTTGGGGTCGCATTTTATCGCTTTCGAAAAGTCGGTCGGCTGACCTGAACCAAAGGTATATTTTTTCGTGTTGGCCTAAGCAAATTTAAATGTATTTTTCAGATTTCGACTGATGATTGAGCTTTTGGATGTAATTTGATGAACTATGCAACATTCTGCTCAAGAATTCACCTCACCGTGCAGGGATGTTCTTCACCCAACTAAGCCAGGTATATTGGATTTAAACAGCTGGCAGAAGTTGATGAACAGCCTTGAAATGATTGTCACAGGAGAAATGATTGATCTTGAGCTCCTTTTTGATCAGTGTATTCAGGAACAGAGGCACTCGTTGATAAATGACGCCTTTAACCAGGTGGGTATGTATTTTTTTTTTGTCTGTTGCAGGAATTTAACTTTTTCTCAGATTTATCTTAGCTAATTTCTCATTTGTGACTTCACACTTATGCCACTGAGAATTGAAAAACACAGCATAAAGTCTTGGAAAGCTTGAAAGTTTTATGCCTGTTTTTTTTTTCCTGCAATCTATTCGAATTTGTCTACCTCTATCCAATTCTTCTCATAGTACAGGCAATATAAGGTTTGACCTCAAACAAATTGCAACAGATTTTTTTTCACCACAGTGCATTTTTATAAGGTCCCTAAAATGACATACTAAAAGTCTTAAGAAATCCAGGTGGTGGAAATATGCCTAATTTGCATAAATCCAAAATGGCCGCATATGTTGGGACTTTCGCATTGATTAGGTCATATTTCTCATAATAGTAAGCAGATCACACTATTTTTCAAGGTTCTGCCAATGCCTTCAAAATTAGGCTCATATTGTTCAGCTTGATGAAAGAAACAAAGAACTGAAAACCAAATTGAAATCTGACATTCGGTTCTCTTTCTATGCCAAAAATAATTATGCCGTTTGAAGCATTGTTTTAACCATTTTGGACAAAAAGTGGAAAATGCACTTTTTTCAATTTTTCCTTATAGTTTTCATTGTTTTTTCTAAATTTTAAAACCCGTTAGTGCTTGTTTTTTTTATAGTACACAGGTCAAACCTACTTGCAAAAGAGAAATGGGGCTTCAATCACATTTTTTTTTTTTTTAATGGTCGCCAAAACTGGCACATTATCAAAAATTCTATAACGGGAAACCCCAAAATGTTCAAAAAATGACTAAGTCCAGCTAATTAAATATGCGCGAAGCTCTCCTGGGATAACTAAAGTAGTTACAGCTATGAAACTTGGCAAAATTATTGTTTGTGTACAGACATTCATTTTAAAGTGTTTATTTCAAAGTTTTACATGTCATTATGCAAATTAGCCTAATTAATTATTCATTTGTACGCACAATTACCTAATTAAATATGCGTGAGACTCTCCTGGGTTAACGCAAGCACCTACAACCATGAAACTTGGCACAATGAATGTTTGTGCACATATCTTTACTTTACAGTAGTTATTTACGGGGTTTCATACATCATTCTGAAAATTCCCCTCATTTATATATGCATCTCATACAGAAAATGAGAAATATCAAAAATTAGCAAACAATTATGTTAATTAGCATCTTATACGGTTTTGCGGTAGCACCATGTGTTTATGTGTCGAATAATCAATTATGAGTTGTGATGGATCTCAAAAGAAAGGCTGGTGTTACAACTCGACGTTTCGACCTGACCTTCTTTCCCCTGAAGACAATCAGAGCATATTGATCAAAACGTTGAGTTGTAAACAACAAGGGTTCTTTTCAGACCCACCACAACTGCAAACGAAAACCAGATCATTATACATGTACTGCTGGTCAATCAATAAAATTCTCTTTCCTTGTCATGAGATTAGATTTGTGGTCTGATCATTGTTTACCTAAAGTTCATGTACATCTCCATAATTTCTTTTCTGAGTGTAGATAATGTTCACAACTGACAAATATTGTGAAATTCTTAAAGAAGAAAAATAAATTAAAAATTGTAAATCTGGAGTGAAGTGTACCTTATTTTACTTTAAATGCAGCATGATCACCTTATACAGTTGTGTATGACTACCTTACAGGGAGCTGTTGTGTTACAAGATTTTATATTAAATCTACATTAAATCTAATGTGCCTTCATCCCATTCTTTCTCTAATGGGTAACATAGCATTTCCTGATATGGAGGGTCGTACATAATGGTATAAAATGTGTGCACCCCGATGTATTTTTTGTCACCTGGTTCGACCAATTCATCAATGTCTTCTTCTGTGGCTTTCCTCATAACTATGGCCTTATATTCGATTAAATCACCCCCTTTAGACTCTAGGAACATATGGCGTATTCTTTTTTGGATTATCCGATCCCCTGGAAATGGACCTTTATGTCTCTTTTTGGTAGGAAACAACTTGGATAGAAGTTTCTTTTTCAATTCACTTTTCTGCTTCTCTTTGTCTATGTGTTCATGTGATGAAGAACTCTGTGAGGTGCCTGCGTCTTCATCTGGGGTATCTTGTGTTATGACCTGTTCAATAATATTTCTCAAGTTACTTTCCAACTGATCTACACTAAGTAGTTTCTTTCCTTTGTTGGTGAGATAGAAGAGGTCTTTTCGAATTCCTCCTTTGCTGGCACTCTTCCAATGCTTTATTTGGGTTGTCAAGGCTTGTTCAAGATCCTTTCCCTTATGTTTGTCTTTCAAATGGTCTACATCTTCTGGGGAGTTGCACAGGATGCCGCAAACCTTCAAAGCGTTTCCAGTATTTTCCGCTGCTTGTTTTGTGAGTAAGCGCTGTCTGGCCTCTTTTTTTTCCTGGTTGACTTTCAGTTTATCAGCAACTGTTTTCTTGATTCCTGCACTCTTGCGCTGGTATAACTTTAGAAACGAGCTTCTGTGTTTGCGAGCATTGCCAAGGAATTTATTTCTCGTGTCCTCATCCATATCATCTAGGTATTCTCTCGTCTTATTCAAGCTCCAAAGGAGAATGCCTTCAAAAGCCACTGTATTGGCATTAGGCATCTTACGCCTAAGATAATCGAGACCAGCAAACATACGCTCAGGTGCAAGATTGTCCTTGGGGCAGGTAGATGTTTCTTCTCTGAGATCTGTAGCATTGTGAAATCTTCCCCCAGGAAGGTGATCAGCGACCTGACGACTGATACACACATGAAGATTGTGCATTATCACTGAGAGTGCTTGCTTGGTCAGGTTTTCAATGTTACCTGTTGTTCGTTCATATAGCGACATGTGGATTTCATTCTTGACTGGTGGGAATTCTGTAAACAGGATGGTACTGTCATTGACGAGCGGGGAGGGGTCTATCATCCACTCTTGGACTTTCTGGTGCAGCCTGGTATAGAATTTATCTGTGTCGAGTACATGGAGATTACTTTCAATCATCTGCATTAGTGGAGTCGTTATATGCTGGGATATAATCCCCATTGCTCTCATCCCTGCCAATAGTATTTCATCCTGCAGGTCTAGTTTGAGACATTTGACGAACATGTTTTCCTCGCGCTTGGAGTCGAGAGATGAGCACAACGTGTTGAAGTGTTCTCTATGGTGGAACACCGCAGCAGAATTCTGGAATGGAATGTTGAAACGATTCCCTCTGTACGATTGAAGATGTGATTTGCATTAGTGATGTGTCTTCAATACAGATTTGAAATCTTCAACCATGCCGGATTGTTCATCACATTCTGGTCCTAATAAATTACAGAATGAGCGGACAGTAAGTAATGTCGCACTCTCCTTCCCCCTACTCCAAAGCAGTTTGGTTTCCCTCCCCAGTTTCCCATCATCTGCCTCGATGCGTTCCCATTCGTAGAGTGCAGAGGCAGCATACTCTTGTAAGTTGAGGACCAAGTGCTTTCCGCAGAAAAGATCATTGATGGTGCTAAGTTGATGTTTGACATCATCATCAATCTCTTCCCAATTGTCAGTCACCTGTGGTAGTGCAGCAGCTCTCCATTTTTCTAGTTTTGTGATATATGCTTTATATACGATGCATCGGTCAGTCATTGTGTTCTTTATTTTGGCTAGAAGTTGAAGGGTTTGCTTTGGGTCGTCCTTTATGTTCAGCGTGATCAACTCGACCAGTGTGTCCTTTGTTTCTTCAAGTAAGCTCTCTGCGCTTTCAGTGTGGATGTCATGAAGGCTCATGCCAACAGTCCCCTCATCTGTGGAAGCTAAAAATGTGGTATATCCCTTCCTCTTCTTGGTAGTACCATCAACTTGAAGTGTTACGGAATGTTCCGAGGATTCAATTTTAGCTCGTGCTGCTTCTTTGCTGAGCATAGCTTGTTCTATGCATAGATAGCGTATGAGAGTTGGCTTTGGTAATCTTCCGACTTTCATCTTGGCTACATCTTTTAGAACTACCGGTATCCTTATTATGTCGGACACATTTCTGCTACTGACTCCTCGGGCAATACATGTAAGTTCAAAACATGTTAGCCTGATGTCATTGATGTATTTGCCATTTTCATAGCTCTGGAACTCACGATCATTTAGAATATCATCAAGTTGACACTTTAAGTCCTCATTTTCAGTCTCCAATTCTTTCACCTGTTTTTTCAAGGTTTGCTTTGCTTTGTCACTTTCATCACGATCATTCTTGAAATATCTTCTGGAATCACCTTTGTTCTTCTTTGACTTTCGCAACAGTTTCACTGTTTCCTCTAGCTTTTCCATTTTCTTGTTAAGTTTTTGACTGGTCTTTTTCTCTTCTTCCAAATCTTGCTCTCTTCTTTGTAAGCGTCGTACCACATTCTTCTCTTTCAAACTGCCAAGCTCTTTTTTCAGAAAATGATTTATTGCTTTCGCATCTTCCAATGCTTTTGATACTCTGCTTAACTCTTTTTGAGTCTTCTGATTGTCTTCAACCTCCTCCTGCCAAAGGTCTGTTAAATTCTCCATACAGTTACCCATATGGTCAAGAGTGTGTTCTGAAATCACGTCTGGATACAATTCCAGATCTGAATCATCATCTTCATCGTCGTCGTCATCTTTGCTGTCAATACTTTGTGCTGGAGGTTTTGGGGTTGGAAGTCTGTAAGATGTTTCCAGAAATTCCTTCAGTGCATCTTGTCGTAATTTCTGTCGCTTCAGAGCCAAGTTGTGCCAGTTAGTCTGGATGGTGCCAATTGGTGGAGGACTGAAATCTGCTGAAAACAGATTTGGCCACCATGTTTCTCGAACAGTTTGCCAGGTTGTGTGTGATTTCTCCCGGAACCGATTTAGTTCAATGATCATTGCATTGTTGAGGTTTTGTGCACTGAAGTCTGTTGAATGAAGTAGCGAGGCAGGTGTTAATCTGCTCTTTTCACAGTGTGGTCCGATGGTGTGCTCGTTGTGTTTTAGAAGTCCAGGCACTTCTTGGAGGAGGTCTGTGATGATGTGGGTTCGTTTTGATTTGGCTACATGTCGTTGTACTTTTTGGAGTAGTCCAATTAAGTTGGTACTGGCAGGCAAGTTGAGGTTGAGGGCAGAAAATATTGGTGGGAAATCATGTTTGTAGGTTTTGGTGGTCGAGTGCTCAATACGATTTCTGATTGACTCCAACAATGCTGTGGTCGGAATTCCATTCCAATGATCTGGTGACCAAAAAAAAAAAAAAAAAAGAATTAAAATTCTCTTTTCATGACAGTTAAAAAATACTGAATGAAAGAGGCACATTTAAAAGGGTTAAATTTATTTTAACTATTCCCTTTATTACATTTATGCATTTATTATAAAAGCATTTTCTATATCAATCTGAGTACACAACTTTGAAAAATGTGAAAAATCCGACAAACCATTCCCAAGACCATACGGAGTAACGGCAATATATGGAACAGCCTTGATCACACAATAGCGACATCTGATTGGTCAACCCTTTGATAAATGTGTCACGTGACTTTTTTTGGCCATTACGTTCGCTGTACACCCGCCCTGAATTACCCATTTCTTGTAACATTCCGAAGTTTACTCTCTAATTTTACCCAATAAATCTACACAGAGGGTAATTTTATAACGATATTATTAAAAATATATTATCTTTGAAAATAAGGAAAGTATTTATTTCTTACCTGGAACGCTGTATTCCATGAGCAACAGGTCAAGTTCGTCTGATGTCCAGCCAGAGATATGTTCAACTTCGTTCGCGAACGCACGGTCATTGAGCTCAACCGTTCCCGGCGGTTCTAAATTGACAAAGCACAAATGTCCTATTTTAGAGCGCTATTTCGATATGCATCGGAAAACGAAATTCAACAATCTGCACATCATAACAAACTTTAGAATGTATATTTTCATGTTCTAGTACCGAAGTATTCATATTTGAGATATTTAGGGGGAAAAAAGGGCGGCTTACCTGCGCGTCGTTTTCCGCTTCTACTGGCCGCCATTTTGAAAATTTCGAAGACGGACGCACTAAGAGTGTGAGTTTCCCCATCCTAAAAATAGCTTCACAGGGTCCTACGTCACCAGATGCACTCCGGAATCGTCCATTATATCAGAGAATAGGGGGGATTAAGCTGCGCGGCGGTATTTTTTTGCCCTCCCACGCGCCGCTGCTCCTTGCGGGACCGACAAACTAGGCAACCCAAAACTACTGTAAAATCTATATTTCTTTACCAATATGGATCAATTAAGCAGACAAACACAGAGGAAGTCTATTTTTTTTATACCAATATGGATCAATTAAGCAGACAAACACAGAGGAAGTCTATATTTTTTATTCATGTAATTGTTTTCTTTTTTGAATGATCCGTTTCTCCCTACAACGACTTTGATCTGTACCAATTTTTCACATTCGACCGTGTCAGTGTCGGTGGCCGACGGTTGTACGTGTGTGGAATATGCATGGTGGGAGGACATTTTTTCGTGCAGAGTGATCTGCCTAATAATAGGGAAAATTTGGAGGTACTTTTAACGACAGTTTTAGTCCTTTTACATTGATTTACTCATCATTCTAGTCCTACGTTACTTTCAAGATCCCTATGTTTCCCAAATTTTCCAAATGCCGTATAATTTGCATAAATGCCGTATATCAATTTGCCTAAATTAAAGTTGAAATAATGGATGCCATGTGTGGACATGTACCGATTGAATTTTCCCTGCTAAATCAAGCCAAATTTCACAACACAGTGCATTGCTATAAGGTCCCTAAAAAAAGTTGTTAAAAATCCAAGTGGTGGAAATATGCCTAATTTGCATAAATTCAAAAGGCCGCTCGCTAATTACATGATTTTCATATGATTTGGCCATATAGTGTAGGCCGTTATGTACCTGCATTTTTTTGTTTAAAAAGGAATTTTTGCCATATTGGAAAGAGTTAACCTCACTAAGTTGATCAGATATGCATTGGAGACATTTTTTTCCCAGCTACCATGTGGCGGCCATCTTGGATTTAAAAATGGCCGCCATATCGATCCTAATTTGTATCATGTAACTTCGGACCTGATTGTCACGTAAAGTTCATTTTGATGGCAAACCCCATGTTTTTGATACAAAGGAACCTGAGTACATTATTGTTTATGATGTACTCCAAATGGATGGCAGCCATCTTGGATATTTCAAAATGGCCGCCATCTTGAATTTCATTTATAATAACATTGTACCTGAATTTATGTCCTATGAAGTCCATGTTTTTGAATGAACTCAAGTAAATCACTGTGGACGGGGTACTAACAATTGATGGCAGCCATCTTGGATATTTTATAATTGCCGCCATATTGAACTAATTTGCATATTAAATTTGGACTTGAATGTCGTATGAAGTCACTATTGGTGGCAAACCCCATAAATTTGATACCAAGGAATCCAATTAACACATTTAGGCATCCCAAATGGAGGGCAGCCATATCTGATATTCAAAAATAGCGGCCATCTTGGATTTCATTCAAATAATAAGGTGGCACCTGAATGTCGTATGAAGTCCATTTTGGTGGCAAACTGCATGTTCTTGATACCAAGGAACCCAAGTAATAATCATTGTTGATGGGGTACTCCACTGGGAGTATACCCCATCAACAATGATTTTCTCGGGTTTCGTGGTATCAAAAACATGGGGTTTGCCATCAAAATGAACTTAATTCACATGACAATCAGGTCCGAAGTTAGATACAAATTAGGCTTGAAATGGTGACCATTTTGAATTCCAAGACGGCCGCCACATGGTAGATGGAAAAAATGTTACCAATGGATTTCCAGCTTAGGAAGGTAAACTGTATCCAAATATGAGAAAAATTCCTTCTTTAGCAAAGAAAAATGCGATGGCCGAAAATACGACATAATATATACTATCTAATAACTCTCGTCCTTAGTTGCTTTTCGGGGTACTTTAAACAACATTTTGTCATTTGACATTGGGGTCATTCAGTGTCAAATCAACCCCCCAAATTTGTGTCACTCTTCGGTACACAATGGCACTATGGGACAAGTTTCATTAGAATACTTGTTTGTTTTAAGTCCAAAATTTTCGCTTTGAAGCGAAAAAGCAAAAAACTAGAGATCTATGTCTGTTTGCAACAGAACATGGGGCTTTTCCGCATTATGCTTGTTTTTTTTTTTATCAATAACTCGTCCCAGACTCTGCATACAACATTTCAAGGTATACGGTACAACAATTTTTTAATTTAGCATGTAGCGTCTGTAAGATATTATTGTGCAAAAGAAATAAATCCATATTAAATCAGACGAGTCGGACTACCTTTATACGCAATTTTGACCCATTCGGACTGATAGTTTTGTCAATATGAGACTTTAAAAAATAATGATAGCGCCACATGCCCTGCGATGACCTTATTTTGATAACACTTGTCAATGCACATTTTTGCAGAGTGGTCTAGCCTTGGTCAATGCTCTCGTCGTTATTCGTCCCGTACGAGGTCAATTGTCGGCATATATCCTCATGCGCTATGCACATGCATGTAAAAATACAGCGCGAACAGCGACCTCATGCGGCCACTATTTGTTTATGCAAATCAGTTGAGGACGATCTCGAGCCTTGGTTCAATCGTCGGCAAAAGCTTATGTTTTTCTTTATTATGCGCTGGATTTCTAGCGCACGACCTCGTATGCGAATACAGATAAGTGTAGGCGGGGCTAATATGTGGGGTGTCCAATCAGACCTTGGTAAATCCGGACGTCATCAAATTATTTGCAGCTATTCGCCTTTTGCGGACGTGACAGGAACCACAGTTTTCGTGCATAAATTGGTGCCGTGTGCAGAGACACACAACGTGTACGTGTATGGATTATGTACGGTGCCAAGTTTCACTATGCAAGGTTCCACGCAATGATCGACCAATAAGAAAACGACATTTAAGGTCAGCTAAGGCTATTAACATAATGAGCACCACCCCCAAAACCTCACATGGACGATTGAACCAAGGCTCGAGATCGTCCTCAACTGATATGCATAAAAAAATAGTGGCTGCATGAGGTCGCTGTTCGCGCTGTATTTTTACATGCATGTGCATAGCGCGTGAGGATATATGCCGACGATTGACCGCGTACGGGACGAATAACGACGAGAGCATTGTCCAAGGCTAAGTTTGGTCTTGGTTTGTACCAAGCTTGAAGTCATTCCAATGAAAGGAAGTTTTACATTTTAGAAGCGAAATGAAATTGTAAATATTAAAAAAATCATACAAATTCATGCGATGATGTCATGGTGACATCATTTTGGATTATGCATACCAGTACCATTATCTGGCTATCCACCAAGTTTCATGTCGATTGGACTATCCCTTATAAACAGCATTTTTGATGACATCATGATGATGTCACACATTTTTCAAAATTTTGTGCATATACCTATTACCTAACAAACATAATACAAAAAGGATTTTAAATTTTGCATGTTGCATTCGTGAGATATGGCTTAAAGGTCCAAAATTTCAAAAAATCATATAAAATCGCATGATGACATCATCATGACGTCTCCTCAATTTTTACCTATAGGCCTAACACATCCCGGTCTATCTACATACCGAGTTTTAACCCAATCGGACTTACAGTTCTGTAGAAATATGACTTCAAAATATGCACGTTTGTGATGACGTCACGTGACCCATGATGACGTCATCATGACGTCACTCTTTGGGGCACATCTATGCTATAAGGACAATGCTTATGCTGACTTTGCATGATGTACGACAAAGATATTTAATGGCAAAAGTGGAGGCTGGAAAAGGTGTACAATGTCTATGTGATTTTGAGGCGACAAAAAGAAGAAGAAAGAAAAAATATCAGAACAAAAACAAAGGTTTTTTCGCAATTTTGCGGAAAGCCAAAAATAAAAAAAAAATAAAAATAAAATCTTAATGAAAACAAGAGCTGAAACAGCTTTTAAAAAAAGAGAGAAAAACTAGAGGTCTTATGTCTGTTTCCAACAGAACTTTGGGCTTTTCCGCATTATGTTGTTTTTTTAATTGAGGTCATGTTTTTCTGTTTTGTGCAAAACTGTGTGCATTCACCTTCTGTCTAACAAACCTAATTCAAAAAGAATTTGATTTTGGCATATTAAGTTTGTGAGATATGGCAAAAGTCTTCAAAATTTAAAAAAATATATATATAATCACAAGATGACGTCATGATGACGTCACCTCAATATTTATTTGTAACACATCTCGGCCTACCCCTATACCAAGTTTCAACCCAATCTGCACTTACTGTTCATGAGATATATAGTCTAGTCGGAAGATAGGGTTCTTATGCACCCCCTGGATATATTTTTTTAACCTACTTTTTTGTAATCCTTAGGGTCTGTAGTGAATGAATTTGATGTTCCCAAGATCAAATATTGACTCATGGGGTTCATTTGGTGGCCATCTTGGCGGCCATTTTGGATTTTGACAAAAATCGGTTATTGACATAACTTTTGAGCCAGGCATCATAGGAAGGGAAATGAACATGTTTTTCAGGGTAATTTTGGTGTGAGGAATTGATTGAAAGCGTTGTTTTTATAATTTGGCGGCCATCTTGGCAGCTAATTTGGATTTTGATGAAAATCAGTTATTTAATGTAACTTTTGAACTAGGCATCATGGGAAGGAAAACGAACACGTTTGTTGGGGTAATTTGGGTGTGAGGAATCAACTAAAAGCATTATTTTCATTCTTTGGCGGCCAACTTCGCGGCCATCTTGGTGGCCAAAATCTTGGATTTCGACGAAAATCGGTTATTTAATACTGCTTTTGAACCAGGCATCATCATAGGAAGACAAATTAAGGTGTAGGCTTAATCTTGTATTAGCTTGAACTGGTGATAACGAACTTTCATGAACAATCATAGCATAGTTATAGTGCGGTGGTGTATTTCTTTAATGATTGAAACAAGTTAAAAACCTTGAAAATTATAATTTGCACTCAGACTCTTTCAAAACACTAATATCCACATGTATTCCAAAGTATAATATTCCCGAGGTTAAAGGGTTAGGATGTGCTGGGTGAAATGGAGAATATTTCCCATTGTACAACGTCTCACCATTAGCTTCTCTAAACCAAATCCTACTGTGTGGCTTCTCGTACCAACCTTTTTCTGCTGAATGACAGATAGTGTCAGCGAGTCCATGGTGCCATAACAAGGTTGCTTCGGGTAGGTGGAATTCATTAGAATTGGTTGTCTGTCCACCTTGGAGAAGGACAACTCTGATAACAAACCCTAAAAAGTAAATGGTAAAGGGGACAAGCCTGTGTTCACATGAACTTTACATTTTACTTTTTAGGGTTTGTGATTAACCCCTTGAAGGTCAAACTCGTACGCCTGAGTAGGCATTCTGCCTACCGGTAGGAGAAGGAAAACTCTGATCCCAAACCCAGGTTGGTCAAGCTCATTAGTCGTGGTTGACAGTCTACATGTACCTCAATTTCAGCCGCTGCCTTGCGGATAACCCAAATGAATGGTAAAGGTTAAAGGGAGTAAACTCCTACTGAAAAATCAGGAGTGGAGCCCCTAAGGCGGTTGGTGGTGATACAACCCATTCCCTCATAGCCAGCAAAGCGAAGCTCATACCAAAACAGCACCAACACATTAAGACGAGGGGTCACTGCGAAACACCACCTGTTGTATCAACAACCCAGAGAGGACTCAGACGTTTGTTGACAGTCTTGAAGAGGCTCTGGCAAAACCTACAGGCGGTGATGACTGTTGAATACAAGTTGTTCCGCCTGCGTGATGATCAACAGCCTCGCCATTTCTGCCTAATTAAGGGAAGAGAGAATATGCCAAAGAAAAACTCTCCTTGCCCACAAAAAGGGTTCCAGTCCAAGCACACAAGATGCTTTCAGGGCCACAAGAGACCAGTGATGCGAGAGGGCTGTATGAGGGCACCAAGAAGGCAATAGGACCGAATATCCTACCTGCAGTCCAAAAGAGTGGGAAACAAACGCTGATGCGATGCCTTCATGAACTCCCCTGCCTCTGCTGGGAAAAGGGCCACGTTCCACAGGTCATGCATGATGCAAGCATCATCACATTGTTCAAAAACAAGGGCAACAGGTTTTATTACCTATCGCAGAATCTTTCTCCTCAGCTTAGTCGGTAAGGTCTTCACACACATTTTCCTGACCCGTGCGCGTCTACTGAGCCGTTTGTTGACGGTCTCAGAGTGTCTACCCCAAGTCACAGTGGTTTTAGAGCAGGCAGATCCACTGTGGGCAGATCCACTGTGGATATGATCTTCCCATTTCACCAGCTGCAGGAGGTGTGTCAGGAGCAGGAAATGCCACTCTCTACTGACTTCATTGACCTGACAAAGGTTTTCGGCCTGGTCAGCTGCATAAGATCGGCTGCCCCCTAGGCTGCTGGGCATGATAACATCCTTCCATGAAGGCATGCACAGTAGAATGTACTTCAATGGTGCAACATCAGCCTTCCCAATGAGAAGTGGAATAAAACGGGTGCGTATTGGGTGACATTCTCTTCGGTATGTTTTTGTCAATGCTCCTACAGTACGTTTTCGGAGACTGCACCACGTGTGTCTATACCTGCACACTCAAGCTGATGGCTAGCTTTTTAACAATGCTCGCCTTCACTCTAGAACTTCGCGAGGTCCTCATCCGCAAAACTGGTATTTGCTGATGATGCAGCGTTGGGGTCCCACAATGAAGACCAGTTCCAGCAGCTTGTTGATTGCCTGTCCCAAGCATTCAAATTGAGTTGACCATCAGCCTGAAAAAGACCAACATATCGTGGCACAGAACATAGTCCACCCTCCTTCCATCACCATGAACGGACACATTTTTTAGGTGGTGGATACCTTCAGCTACCTTCGTTCAGCCATCTCCAGCACACTGTTTCTTGACACAGAGCCGCAGCTGTCCTAACTGGACTGAGCAAGAGAGTCTGGAACAACCATCACGGTGACTGTGTACACCAAGATGCAAGTGTATCAGGCCTGTGTTCTCATTTATACACGGTTGTGAAGCCTAGACAACCTACGCTGGCCAGGAGAAGCTTACATCTCCAATGCCTCAGACACATCCTCTGCCTAAGCTGGCAGGATCGAGTGACCCACAGGTTTTAGAGTGTGCTGGTATCCCAAGCACGTTTGCTCTCCTCAGCATGAGACGTCTTAGATGGCATGTGCCATGTCAAGAGGATGGACTCGGGTCGGCTCCTGAAAGGCCCTCCTTTATGGAGAACTTGCTGAAGGTACAAGACCTGTAAGGCGACCGTATCTCCGCTATAGGGACATCTGCAAGCGGGACTTAAAGTCTTCTTGAATAGGCCCCAATAACTGGGAACGCACTGCAGACGACAGGAAGGTGGGCTGAAAATGCCAGAAATGACTTCCTGACTGACAATCGAGCCAGACGAAAGAAGCGGACATGTTCACCTCAGGTACCCTCATCCTTGACCTGCGATGTGGTGGAGACTGCCACTCAAGAGTGGGTTTTAACAGTTACACTAGAAAGTGCGACAGACATTGACCGATCTACTGACGCGATAGCTCAGACTTGGTGTGCTCAGCCATGACGTATGGTAGTTGTTGTAAAATTCCAATGGAAAATTGGAACAGACTAAAATATCAGTAATTGTAATGGGCAAAAATATATGAGTACACAAAGCAATAGTGAAGAGGAAATTGTTGTAATACAACTGCATCTTGAGCGACATGACAAGCTAGAGAAGTGGTAATCAATGACATTTCATTGCAACGTCTAGTCGTGATCTTCAAGAACCTCATCATAATCAATCTCTTGATGCTCTTTCTACTATTGATTCTCTGCTTCCTCAACAGTTTTTGCAGTAAGTCAATGAGTGACTCAAGGATGGGCCGCATCACCATACTGGCATGATTTTCCACCACCGCACTATAACTATGCTACAGATTGTTAGTTTACTATTACGATTAGCAGCTATTCCTACAAGATTAAACCTACACTTAATTTGTCTTCCTATGATGCCTAGTTCAAAAGTTATTACGTAACCGATTTTCGTCCAAATTCAAGATGGCCACCAAATTATGAAAATAATGCTTTCAATCGATTCCTCACACCCAAATTACCCCAAAAAACGTATTAGTTTTCCTTCCCATGATGCCTAGTTCAAATATTTATTAAATAACCGATTTTTGACAAAATCCAAGATGGCCGCCATATCATAAAAATAACATTTCAATTGATTCCTCACACCGAAATTACCCCGACCCCGAAAAACATGTTCAATTTTCTTTCTATGATGGCCTCAGCTCAAAATGTCAATTACTGATTATTGTCGAAATCCAAGATGGCCACCAAGATGGCCACCAAATGAACCCCATGGGACAATATTTGATCTTGGGAACATCAAAATTCTTTCACTAGACACCCTAAAAATAATAATACAAGAAAATGTAAACAAATTGATAAATTAATTGAAAAAATTGGTGATGACGTCATCATGACGTCACTTCAGATTTTGCATACTATTAAGACTATCTACCTACCCACCAAGTTTCAAGATAATCGGTCTTACCCTTATAAGTGTGTTTAAAAATTGCATTTTTGATGACGTCATCGTGACTTCACATATTTTTCCCAAAAAATGTGTAGATACCAGATTATAAAACAAACCTAATACAAAAAGAATTTTGAATTTAGTATGTTTGAAGCCAGTCGGATGAATAAAAGTGTTAAATTTTTGAAGCAGGATAAAATTGTAAATATTTTAAAATCATAAAAAATCTACCGATGACGTCATCGTGACGTCATTTCAGATTTTGTGTACTAGTTCTATTATCTACCCACCCAGCAAGTTTCATGACGATTGGACATTCCCTTATATGTGTTTGAAAAATCGCATTTTTGATGACGTCATAATTACGTCACACAATTTTCACAATTTTGTGAATTTACCTGTTAAACCTAACAAACATAATACAAAAAGAATTTTGAATTTAGCATATTGCATTCGTGAGATACGGCTTAAAGGTCCAAAACTTCAAAAATCTATATAAAATCACGCGATGACATCATGATGACATCACCTCAATTTTTACCTAATACACATCCCGTTCAACCTACATACTGAGTTTCAACCCAATCGGACTTACAGTTCTTTAGATATAGGGTCTTAAATTTGCATGTTTAAGATGACGTCATGTGACCCATGATGACATAATCGTGACGTCTCTTCAGGACACAAGCTCACTATGGGGTAGTTATATATTGTAAGTTTCATCAGAATACGAGTTTGTTTTAGGTCAAAAGTGGCGTGGTTAATAAACCGTGTACAAAGTCTATGGGATTTGGTTTAGAATAAAAAGAGGCGTAATTTGTCGAAAATTGCACCTCACGTGTCTTACACATGTAAATTTATGAAAGTGCCCAATAGTACCGGTACTTTCTGCCATCTCATTTTTAACTTAATTTGCTACTGGAATGGCTTCACATAAATTGTGTAAATAAATCTTTCCCTAATGTCCGTGAATGGTGATGGCAGCCAATTTGGTAACGGAAGGACGTGATTTAATTAATTGTAATTAAAAAACAAGAAGTACAGAAGTGTCAGTTATAATGTCATATTGAAGGCCTACCTAAACTTGCTTTACATAATAACTTTCATTGCATTCATACTGCAAGTTTTACAAATAAATTAAAAATTTGTATTTTTCGGTGTCATGTCCACTTTGGTGTGGAATTGCCCTCTACATTAGCATACATTAGCATTAGCATAATTAGGTACATTAGCAACCAATTAGCAACCAGCATCCTGAGCCTGCCACATGACTAGCACCATGCGTGTGTTATGGTGAAGTTTGTGCCGTGCATAGCCTGAGTACCATCCGTTGTTATAGAGCGGTCATTCCATAGAGACCATAGGCTACAGGTACTCATTGAGTGATTTACTGTAAGTGTGCTAAATGCAACTAGGGTTTAAACGACTGGAAAAGGGCTGCTACCCCCAATCCACCATAAACAGATAAAACAAAAGGACTTCACATCATGCATTAAACGAACACGTTCGGAAGGACATTTTGTCAGACGTCCTTCAAACAGTTTACATGATGAAACAAGTTTGAAAGTATTATATCAAAATGCATTTTAGACTCTTTAGATACAAATAACGTGTTTGAGAGAAAATGTTTGAAAAGTATGATATATTTTAAAAAACTCGTTACATGATGCATGCTTTGCTAAACCCCATTCCCATCTCTACTACGGCTCCGTCATCGAACACATAAACTGGTTCCGGTATGTAGTATGTGCATCTAATATTTTTTTCAAAATGTCTTGAGACTCGACTTGACTTGAAAAAAAAAAATACTTGGGACTTGACTTGACTTGCTAAAATTTGACTTGGTTGCAACTCTGCTGTCTTCTCTGAGGAGATTCTGCACTAGCGTGATGCTTAGTGACAGGAGACGGCCTGAGAGCAGGTTGACATCAGCATGACTACAGAATAAGATATTATTTATCGGTAAGGCCAAAAAAAAATAAGTCGGTCTCTGGTCAGCGTGCGCATCGATTTTAATCATCAGGGTTCAACCTTAGCGGTGGTCCGCTGGCCAAATGCCAGTTGAATTGCCGGTGGACCAGCTGAAACACCTTGCCAAGTGGTCCGGCTGGCCAGCCGAAAAAAATCTGTGTCGAAAAAATGCTTGTTGTATTTATTTGGTTTCTTACTTACATTCGCTATTTTTTTTTCAAAAGAAACCTCCGTTATTTTTACAAATTCGCTTCGCGATATGACTACTTCGCAATTCGATGTCACGGTGACTATAATCATGTGCGTAAATCCAGCCCAATGCGGCGATGACGCCAATGACATCGTGATGAAAATGCGGTAACTAGTCTGTGCACGGCTATGCGATCGATAGCACTAGCATGGCTATATGCATTGTGCAGGCGCCAGGCACGTGCAGCTCTGTCAACTGGTCGGATTCGACATTGTAAAAATGCCAAGAAAACACCGATGGAAAAAGAACATTTTTGCAAGATAATTTACAGAATTGATCTAGCTTGTCTGTGTATGTATTTTCTGTGTTCAAGAGTTCATTTTTAGATCGCACTACTCGTATTTGGAGTGATACATGCCGTGTGTTTCCCGAAATTTTTGACCGTCAAAAAGGGTTGTCGGCCCATGGTGGGCCGCTCGCCACACACGCATGCATCACACACCTCGGAGTTTTGGCCAGCTCCCCGCGTCTTGACTAGCGTTGTGCACATGGTGCGAACGACCTGAATTTTCCATTATTTTTTGAAATTATCGAACGTAAATATATTGACAATAATTAAAGGTAGGTTTTATTCACTTTTTGTCGCCATTTCGTGTATAGCTTTCGTAGTGCAATGAAAATAGTTCAGGCTAATACTTCGCATATAATTGAACACCCCATTCAATCTGCATAAAAAAATTGTCAAAAAAAAGAGAAGAATTTCCGACAGACCGACCCTATTTTTGAAAGGCATGTAATCAGAAGCAGAACTATTTTTTGGGGCCTAATTAAGGTAGGTTTTATTCACTTTTTGTGGCCATCATTTTGTGTATAGCTTTCGTAGTGCAATGAAAATAAATCAGGCTAAAACTTTGCCTACTGAGGCCTAATTGAATACCCCATATGGCATTCAAGCTAAATTGGCCAAAAAGAAACCCCCTAAAATTCGACCGACCGACCCTAGTTTTAAGAGGCATGTAGTCTGAGGCAGAACTATATATTTTTTTGCGGCCTCAGATCATGGAGGAAGAAAATAGACCTCTATTGCTCAGGTGCCATGATGATATGGGTGTTGACTATAGTCTAATTATGACTTATGTGAAACTGATTAACTGGTGGGTACACACTGTATAAGACGGACCAGTCAAAAACCTGGCGGACCAGTCAAAATTCTAGCCACCTGGTCCGGCTGGCCAGTCAAAAAAAAAGTTAAAAGCAACCCCTGATATTCATGCGCGTCGATCTTTTTTTTTCCAAAATGTTCCGCGGTAGCTCCAACAGCGCCCTCAATTTTTTTACCAAAGAGCACCAAGGAATGGGAAATTGCACCAAGGCAAATGATCAAAAGCACCAAGGCAAATTATGGAGGACACCATGTACATGAGGACACCAAAAAAGCAAAACAGTACCCCACCTTGTCTGTACAATCCAAGCTTGAAGAAAAAAAAAAAAAAGCCAAAAAAAAAAAAAAAAGCAGCGTGGCCGCGTCAATTCCGGAACTTTGGTCTGACCAGAGACCGAATATTTTTGTTTTGGGCCTAATTTACAAGTTAATTCAAATGAATTAGGTGGCATGCTCATCGAGGCTCTGGATGTTATCCAAGATTGGAGAAGTTCTCCATGCAAAACGGGAAGGCTAGTAAGAATTTGCTTTCAAGCTCAGAGTACAAAAGTTGTACTCGTTGTACAAGAATAAAAAGATGGCCACTTACTTTTTCATATAAATCACTTGAGCAAAAAATCTGTACGTCATAACACAGACTTTCGAAAAAATTAATCCCAAGCGCCTTTTCTCACGAGGCTGAAACAAGACTTGTTTTTTTAAGCCAATGGCGTTCACCAACCCATATAAAACTAATAAGGATTTCTTGGAGATCATCTAGAATGTGACTATTACTAGGCGGAAGAACAGTCAAACAGTGAAGAAGTCTGGTGGAAGCAAGTTGATTGGCAATTGGTATTCTTCCTTTAAAGGACATGGTTCGAGCCAAGCCACTCCATCGTGAGAGGGCGTTGTTCAATTTGTCTTTGCACAGCTTTCAGGTTTTTTTTGGCGGGAGGAGTCAGGTTGGGGTAGCGGTACTTTGCTCGCCTTCCACTGTGACCCGGTTTGAATCCGCCTGGGCAAATATGTGGATTGGTTTTCAGTCCCTGCCTGATTCCGTGGGTTTTCCCTAGAATATTCTTCTGGGCTTTTCCTCC
>NW_024037049.1:7017082-7071891 GCF_015706575.1 Patiria miniata
CCGGACTTTAAATCAAAAGTGAATGAAAGTGAATTCTCTAAAAAATCTGTAAGCCAACTTTCAGTTCATCTAACTTAAAGTGAGCCTTTTGCACAAAATTTGTTCAACCTGCTAAGATCAAGAATCAACCTTCTCTTTCCTGAAGTTTGATAGGCAACTGATAAGGGACTCACAATGTATGAGGCTTCTTGTTTCTCAGAAATTCTGTTAGTTGTGACCAATTCTAGAATCGATTCTGTCACAAAAGATTCTTCTTTCATGGCTGAATTGTTGTTACGATAGAACATTGGAGGACTTTCTGAAAATGGTATTACGTAGCCATCAGTAATAACAGACATAATCATATGAGATTAACCAATTTCCTTCCAAAAATGTGCATGGCTTGTCAATCTCCTTTTAACTGTTATCTTGTCAGACTTTGGGTCTTCTACAAACCACATGAATCATAATTACATAGTACCTTTAAAACATCTCCAAACTTGTGTTCTAAGTTGGCCATTTTAGGACAGACTGGATGGTCCTGGACCTCCAGCGGTGTACCTGAGGAAGGACCAGCGAGAGGGCGATGGCTGCAGGGAACTTGCGAGTATTAGGACGGGTCGCGGAGACTGGCACTTGCCACGGGGTGCTTCTGTTATGGAATCTTGTGTAACCGATAGACGGAGCGGCTCTGGCTCTTGACTTGACCCTTGCTGTAATACCGTCGAAGGTAAATGGACACTCTCTTGCCCAGTGGCCCGGCATTTTGCAGCTAAAACAGATGTCAGCATTTGGCATGCCCTGTAAAAAGGGGGGAAAGAAGAAACGAACAGCGAGACATCACCGTAAACATGCCCCTATTTTTGTGAAACTTCACAATGATCTCTAGTATGAACTCAGTGTATACGATGTCTCAGCGGCGTACGCGATGGCCTGAACGCTTGAATGTCGCTACGGACGTTAGTTATATAGGGACAAGCCTCAAAGATCTCATTCGAATATGGCGCGGTTGCACATGTGACAAACGGCGGGAATTCGCGCTATGAATATTCATGCCATCCAACGATTTAAAACCACATTTTCATGCTACTTCGCTGCGCTCATACGCATGAAAAACAGTTTCATTCTAATGGACAGCAGAATAATAATAATGACACTGTTTGAAAGATAATTCTGTTTCAGATATTTATTAAAGCATGGGAGTAAGCCAGCGTTTGGCCGCTATATGAACAAACACAAAGTTTTGTTTTATAGAGGAGAGGGAAATTACCTCAAAAAGATAACGATCTGCAGTAGATCCAGTCTTAGGAGCATATTGGAAGGAGGATTGGTCTCATTTCTGTCTCTTTCGGCCCTCCAGTTCCTTCAAAGCTGCGTCTTCTGCGACTTGAACTCTCTTCTTGTCTTCTGATGATTGATTAGGACCTCCTTTGTCGAGTTGTTTGACGGTAGCCCAACCAGCCTTGCTGTTATCTGCTATTTTTATTTTCTTCTTTCTGTCTGCTACCAGAGCCTCTGCTTCTTGGATCGCGTCGATCGCCTGCTGAATATCACCCGACTTGAGGAGGCAATCTTGATATTGTCGTGGGGCTATTTTAAGCTGCCCGCAGAACTCAAACTGGGCTGAATTACCGGGTCTGGTTAATTCTTTAGCCTCTAGCTTGTTTTTGATTTCCTTTAATCCAACGTCATCATCCTTATTCTTGTTGTTGGCGAGGCTGTCAAATTTCTGATTGAAGCAATCTTCGAATTTGTCAAAGAGTCTTTCTGGATTGAATGTTTCTTTATCGTCCTCCGATGACATCCGAAAAAGGATCTCTGTACTAGCAACTTCACAATGGTCTCTAGTATGAACTCAGTGTATACGATGTCTCAGCGGCGTACGCGATGGCCTGAACGCTTGAATGTCGCTACGGACGTTAGTTATATAGGGGCACGCCTCAATCAAGGGCGGATCCAGAACACAATTTTGGGGGGGGCCAAACAAATTTTTGGTCCCCCAAAAAAGTGGGTCTAAAAAATTACGGCGTGGGGTTCAGGGCCTGTGAGGGCCCCGAAATTTGTTTGGATTCTAGATGCTCTGTGGTGCGATCTGGGGGAATTTCTGACCACTTTAACCATTTTTTTGAGGAAAAGATGGTGGTGTACTCATTGCCTGCCTTTATTGCAATGTCATATTAAAAAAAAAAAAAAATTGGTTTCGTTTTTGGGGGGGCCATGGTCCCCTTTGGCCCCGCCCCCCCTGGATCCGCCCTTGGCCTCAATGATCTCATTTGAATATTGGGCGTTTGCACATGTGACAAACGGCGGGAATTCGCGCTATGAATATTCATGCCATCCAACCGATTTAAAACACATTTTCAGATTCCTGCTCGTCGACCCTTTAAGGCCTTTCGGAACTCGCCCCGAGGCCGATTTCATTTCGGTTCGGACAGACAGGGGTGCTCGCGCACAAACCGCCCAAGCCAACCGTAGACCTCAGACCAGTGATCAGACGTTCAAGCCTCCTCCCCCCCCCCCCCTCCCCCCCCCTATTGTAGGACCGGTAGGAGGACGCTTACAAAAGTTCGTACGGTCCTGGTTCCAGACTACAACTGACAGTTGGGTACTCAAAACAATCGGTCAGGTTATCTCATCGAATTTACAAGTTCCCCTCCATTGGACAATTTGTTTGCCAAACCCCGATCCCTCTCAATCCATCAAAACGAGAGGCATTGGAACAGAAGATAAACTCACTTTGGACAAAAGAAGCAGTCCGGATTGTGTCCCCAGCCCAGGGGGTTTAGGGGTTTACATCAAACTTTTTCCTAATCCCAAGAAAGAGACCGGCGTTTGGCGACCGATACCAAATTTGAAACCTCTCAACAAATTTATTTGCTCAAAACGATTTCGTATGGAAACATTGCAGGTAGTGCTAGACTATAGTGCTAAACTCTTAGCGAATGGGACCTGCCGATAAGGGGAATATGCAAATGTAGTGTCTCTACAGGTAAGTATCGCTCGTATACTCCCACCACACTTCTGTGGGGGGAAATGTTATGTCATGGAAATAGGCATGGTTGCAGTGCATTTGTGTTTTTAACACTACTTTTCTTGTTTATTCCATATTATACTGAGGTATAAGTGTACCTCAGTAATCACCTGAAACAAAATTATCAAACATTTCTATTATCTACATGATACTCCTACCTTTTTGTTATTTGTACCGCTGTAAACGAAATGAAACCTCATAAATGGGTGTACAAGCCATTTATAAGTATAAAAATGGTTTATTTTGGCTCACAATTACAACCCGAGATGGTGTGGGCCAATTTATTGCTGTTTTCAAACATTATGGTGTCATTTTCCTTGTTTCTGTTTGCAGACTTTAAACTTAGAATGCCCCTTGCAAGCAATACAGCTGTGTTTTTGAGAGGTGACATGCTTAAAGGAGGCTTTTGTAGGAGGGTTCTGTAGAATAATGCTTTAGTTTTTGTTCTGTTAAGAGAATACACGAGAAAGTGTGGATTCCTAATTTAAGAATTCACGAGGTGCGAAGTGCTGAGTGAATTGGTAATTAAGAATCCACACTTGCAAGTGTATTCTTCGACTTAAAACCATTGCCTCAAATGAAGTATTGGCATTAACAATGAGTGGAGATGAAAAGACTTGGGAAAAATGTTGCAACCTGACGCCACTTCTGCGATTGTGTACAAAATTGGAAATATTTCTCAGTCCCAGATTCATGTCTTATCATCATTTTGCTATGAATGACTTTCATTGAGATGATATATAAAGAAAAAAAAGTGGCGTCAGGTTAAAACATTTTTCCCGGCTCCTTCCGTTGACATATGGATAGTTCAGACAATGATTTCTTTCCGACTCGAAGTAGGTTTTGCAGTGACGGCGGAGAATCTGACATTGAAGATGCATTGGTAATTTGGAAAGGAAGATTTCACGCATACGGTCCTATTAATGCTCATTATGGAGAACAATTGTCCGACGTGTTCAAAGTGTGGATTCGTAATTCCGAATCCACACTTTACTAAAGATTCTTTGTTCTGAATCCACACTTTGTGACCAGCGTAACAGATTCGTAGTTCCGAATCCACACTTTTAACAATAGTGTGACGTCATAGCAATGGTCTAAGTAGAAATAATACTTTCGTTTACAGTAGAGTTGTAGGCTATTTGTAACAGTTTAATACCGACTTCCACAGTTGGGGGAAACGTTACGTAATCCTCCATTTAATGATGGCATTCAAATGGCGTATGATTTCTATTCTGACATTGAAGTGGCGATCATTACGGATCAGCCTTCTAAATACCAACCCCAGCAATCCTGTGGTTCACTCAGCTTGGAAAACCTTTTCAGAAAAGAGAGTGTGGTCTTGGAGGATTAAGATTCTTCAGCGCTAATCCTTTAACTAGTTTGATAAGTGGTCCTGCCTGTATGAGGCATTTAGCCTTATTTTTTCACTACTAAATTTCATCATGTGAGCTTATGGCAATACGTTATTTTTATGCCCCGCGGCGAAGCCAAAGGGGCATACTGTTTCCGTCTTGTCCTTCCGTGTGTGGGTGGTGGGTGCGTGTGTGTGTGTGTGTGTCCGGATAAATCTTGTCAGTGCGATAACTTGAGAAATACTTAACATATGAACTTCAAATGTGGTTTGTGTATTGTTCTTGGTAATCCTAAGAAGCCTATTAAACAGGAGCAAAACAAGTTGTACGATGTAGTATTTGTGACTAATTGTTGACGACCATTAAAGAAAATCAATCATTGAGCTCAAAGCAAATATGGATGACGCAGCTATACTGGCCTTGCTTTACGAGACAAGCAGACGAGAGCGGGAAGAACTCAGTTTGGCAATTATCTCTCTCGTAGCATGTGAAGATAATTTTGGAGACATTTACAGTGCTTTATTTGGAACATTTTATAAACCGAGACAAGGAAGAGATGTTGTAATGATTAACTTGAACACCCTCTTTTTTCTTCTTTTTTTTTTACTTTGTGGATTTACCTGTGAAGATTTCATCACAATATTTGATGATTCAAGGGAAGTTTTAATCCCACGAAGGCAATGAGAAGCACTTTCCCCAATCAACAATCTGTTGTTATTTCATTTGGGCCAGGCAATACCATTCATATGCTATTCTTTCATAAAAGGAATATTATATATCTAATATTATTTCGAGATTGCTGCTCCCTCAATTTATTGAAGGCATGTGAGATGGCCAAATGCCCAGGAATGGGCAATGACAAGACCACTACTCCCAGAAGGCAATGCAGTGGGGATAATTGATGGATCACCTCGGTGGATTCAGAGACCTTTTCGAGGCAACTTACAACGACTGTTAAGTGAAATTTGATTGCTGTATCTGTTTAACAGTTGTACAACTGTCTCACATAACAGTCAAGGGGTCACTTTACGTTTGTAACTGTCACATATGCAAATTACGTATATATAAGTCAGTCATTGCTGAAGAGGATATATTCTTTATAAAAGAAAATCGCTCTGTGCGTGTGAGAAGGTTCCCCCAATGTCACAATAGAAATCACATGCCATTTAAATATCATCATTAGATGGAGGATTATGTAACGTTTCACACAACTGTTGGAAGTCCGTAACTGTTACGAATAGCCAACAACTCTAATAACTGTTTTCTCTTAAAATAACTGTAACTCTTATGATTAGAAAAAGGTGCCATTTTATAAGTATTCTTTTTTGAGTACCCCTTTAACTCTTGTCAGCATGATAACTTGAGATATATTGAGGAACTTGAAATTTGGTTTGTGGATTGTTCTTGATAGTCATAAGAAGCCTATTGATTTTAGGGCAGACAGGTCAGAGGTCAAGGTCACTATAAAACAAAAGAAATCTTGTAATGCCGTAACTTGAGAAGTACTTTACTTAGGAAATTAATTGAAATTTAGTTTGAGAGTTGTTCTTTTTAGTGTTAAGAGGCCTATTGCTTTTGGGGTCAACAGGTCAAATGTCAAGGTCACTTTATTGCTAAAACAATAGAAATGTTGTTCACGCGATAACTTGAGAAATATTTCACTTAGGAACTTTTTTGAATTTTTCGGGGATTTCAGGACCTAGTGCCCCTTTAACTATTGTCAGCATGATAACTTGAGATATATTGAGGAACTTGAAATTTGGTTTGTGGGTTGTTCTTGTTAGTCTTAAGAAGCATGTTGCTTCTGGGGATGACAGGTCAAGGTCACTATTGCTAAAAATTAGAAATCTTGTCAATGCCATAACTTGAGAAATACTTTACTCAGGAACTTGAAATTTGCTTTGTGGGTTGTTCTTCATAGTCTTAAGGAGCCTGTTGCTTTTGGGATCGACAGGTCAAAAGTCAAGATCACTATAGCTAAAACAATAGAAATGTTGTCAGCACGACCTACTTACCAACCTTGGTCGATCTTCCGATGAACCAAGGATACAAAGTCTCTCCAGATGTCTCTTTCCATCATCACTGTACGTACATTCATCTCCAATGGTGATTTCAGCCCAGTGTCTCTTTGAAGAAGATCAATGAATGTGGTGGCCTGCCTCTCTGAGTTCAGATGACCATGAGTTGGTTGCCATTCAACTTCGAGGCTATTTCTTCAGGATGCCTGACACACTGGCCGGCTAGGTGTAATCTCTGTTCAGCAATTTTATATGAGACTTTAGGCAATCCGTCGTATAGCTCTGCGTTAGTAGAGTGGTTCTCCCAGGAGACATTCAGTACCATTCAAAGCATTCGGGTGTACATTCCGTCAAGTTGCTTCTCTAGCTTCTGCGTCAGTGTCCATGTGCTGCATCCATAGAGCAACACAGATTCAACTGTTGCAAGAAAGAGTTTTCCAGATTTTGTATAGTTTGTGGAATGCTTGCCAGGCTAGTGCTTTTCTCACTTTTATGTCCGTCTCTGAACTCGCCATCCATGGTCGGAGGTATTTGAAGTTCTCAACGAGTCTACTTCACTCACTTATCTGTAGAGCCACTACATTTGCATATTCCCCTTACCGGCAGGTTCCATTCGCTAAGAGTTTATACAACAGCACCCTCTTTAATGCTACCCACACTGCCCTGCGCCCAAGCGCCATATTGGCTTCCTTTTTTTCTCTTGGCGGCGGGACAGATAAGACGTGTTTTTCAGTACCTCCGATAATTGAGTGCTTCGTCTTTATCTGTATTCCTATTTTCATCCAGAGTTGTAATAATAGAAGATAAGTAAGACAAAGAACACCTTGTTGTGTCGTGTAACAATTCTTCGTGAAGTGAAAGTTAATAAATAAGGAAGAAGAACTGTCGCTTCGAAAGGGCGTTGCCCCGATTTCGTCTTCTGTGCGTGGCTCGGCAGACAGTGACGTCTCGCCGTCCCGCCAAACTGGAGTCCCTGCAGGTTGGGCAGAGCACGTTAAAGATTTGCCTACCCCGACTGATGCAGTGGGAACTGAACATAAAGAGGGAACGCGGGGTGGCAAGGGTGGTAAGACCAAGGGCAAATCCCAAGCCGCTACCATTGTTCGTCCCAGACTGAAGGAGTGAAGCACAATAAACGGGGAAAACGGTCTCATGTGCAGACCGTAGAACCCGCCGTATCTGATACGGTCTACATGCTTTCTGGTCGTGTGTCGGCAACTCCATGTGTGAGCATGCCGGCTCCGGTCGTTCTACTACCCGTTGGGCCTGTTTCCGAACCCGGTGTGAGACGTGGACCGGAGCAGGCCGTATCTATTGCGGGAACAAAAGTTACCGATCCCCTCGGTGCTGGGCGGACAGCGCGCGCTGGTGGGTACTCGGGCCCGGTCGACGTGGTTTTGTTCGGTGCTCCGTGTGTGAGCACTGGACCTCAACAGACTGGTGTTCATGCAGGGAAAAAAGTCACCGTTCCCCCTGGTGCTGAGCGCATGGCACGCACCGTGGGGGCCTCGGCCGGCCAAGTCCCGCTCGACGTTCCAGGTGCGAACGTCGGACCGGAACAGACCGGAGTTATTGCATTGCCCACTTACGGGACATCATTGACTTCATCATACATTCCATGTTCGGGGATTCCCATTGTGGACGAATCATCGGAGATTAAATCTGGTACATCTCGAGCCCGCTCAAAGAAAAAGTCAAAGAAATCACGCCGATATAGACACCACTATTCTTCGTCGTATTCCAACAAGGATTTGTCCGAAAGCAAATCATCACGGTGCAGAAAATATCGACGCCGTGACACGATTCCTCAAGCCAAATTTCTGCAAGCATTTCACTCAATTTCGGCATCATTATCAGTCCAACTGTTCCCACACCAAATCTTCTGAAAAATATAATATGGAGATTCAGCACCTTTCTAACTTCGAGACAGAATTACGACTGGTGCAGAGAGACATGATTTGTGTTGAGATGAGACTCTTAAAGTCCCGGAACGTAAGTCATTCAAGCAACGTACGTGCCCAGTTTGCTCAGAGACACATAATCCAATTTTCCCGACTATTCCTCTGGATCAAATGTGTGTAGAACACATCAAGGCCGTAATGGAGACTAAGAAGAGGAAACCTTAAGATAAACGGGCTTCCAAATTCTTTCGGTTCCCAAAAGAGGACTTTGAGTCTTTCCTGTCGGTCCCGTCTACGCCACAATCAGCTAAAGACAAACTAGCAGCTGATGGCGGAGCAACTCCCGTTAAAGGGGCATTCATGGACCAGGCCCGAGGAAAACTTGAAGATGTTCTGAAGAAGTTAGATGAGGCGTCTCATTTAGGACTGCGCTCATCATCCTTCATGCTCCTTCTCACAGAATATCTAGCCTGTGGCTGTGAAGAAGATTCCACCATCCCTGCGGATATGGTGACGGCAGCTTTTCACTGCCTCGACAATACTCTGCGCATTGTCCTCAAACAATTCGCAAGAATCTCAACACTTGCCACGTCATCCCGACGAGCTAACGTGTTGGATGCATTATATCTACCAAATGAAGGAGCATGCAAGCGCTTGGACGACCTTTCGCTGGCAGGCAACGACTTGTTTGCTGGCAAGTTTCAAGAACTAATGGAGGCAGAGGCTAAACGCATAGAGGCCACCGACAAAATCAATATGCGTAAGCCTACATCCAAAACATCTCAGGAGAACCCAAAAGCACGGAAAGGAAAACCCACCTTCCAGATTCCTGCTCGTCGCCCGTTAAGGCCTTTCGGAACTCACCCCGAGGCCGATTTCAATCCGGTTCGGACAGACAGGGTGCTCGCGCACGACCGACCCAAGCCAACCGTAGACCTCAGACCAGTGGTCAGACTTTCAAGCCTCCTCCCCCCCCCCCCCCGATACTCTGGGGGATGGCGTAAATGACATTCCCAACCTTCACCAGCCTCCTATTGTAGGACCTGTAGGAGGACGCTTACAAAAATGTGTAAGGTCCTGGTTCCAGACTACAAACGACAGTTGGGTACTCAAAACAATCAGTCAGGGCTATCTAATCGAATTTACAAGTTCCCCTCCATTGGACAATTTTGTTTGCTAAACGCCGATCCCTCTCGAGCCATCAAAACGAGAGGCATTGGAACAGGAGATAAACTCACTTCGGACAAAAGAAGCAGTCCGGATTGTGTCTCCAGCACAGGGGGTACAGGGGTTTACATCAACCTTTTTCCTAACTCCCAAGAAAGAGACCGGCGTTTGGTGACCGATACTAAATTTAAAACCTCTCAACAAATTTATTCGACCCAAACGATTTCGTATGGAAACATTGCGGGTAGTGCTAGACTCCATTCAAGTTCACTCATGGGCAGCATCGCTGGATCTACAGGACGCGTACCTTCATGTTCCGGTACATCCAGATCATTACAAGTAGCTCCGGTTTCACTACATGGGAACAACGTACCAGTTCACAGTTCTCCCTTTCGGGTTGTCCACATCCCCACGAGTATTTACGAGAGTAGTGAAGACAATAGGAGCAGCATTTCGCAGGCGGGGGATCACCGTGTTGATGTACCTGGACGACTGGCTTATAGTAGACCAGTCGAGGACGGACACGCAAACAGCTGTACAGTTAACCCCGAGTCTGGCTACAGACCTCGGGTTTATAATCAACGAGAAAAAGTCGCATCCAATCCCAACCCAGTCACCAACATTCTTAGGTGCAGTCCTGGATCTCAAACATGGGGTGGTACGCCCAACAATGGACCGCATTCTGAAGCTCCAGCAGTGCGTACTGCTGTTTTTAGAAAATACATCTGCTCCAGCAAGAGCGTGGCTCAAGCTTCTGGGACTCATGGCCAGTATGGTGGACCTAGTGCCATTTTGCCGGCTCAGGATGCGTCCTATCCATTATTCATCCACTGCACCATGCAGTGAGTATAACCACAATTCTGTCTCCACACCTGCAGTGGTGGTCAGACCCGACCAACCTACAACAGGGCCTCAATTTCCAGAGGAAACAGCCCTCACTAGTGATACTATCGGATGCTTCCCTACTAGGTTGGGGAGCCAAGTTACCACCACACCAAGTATCAGGCACGTGGGGCCCGAAACACCAATCATCTCATATCAACATCCTCCAGATGCAAGCAGTGTTCAATGCCCTCCAGCATTTCCGTCAAGCAATTATAGGACAGTCAATCCTAATCAAATGCGACACAGTAGTATCGTACATAAACCGACAAGGAGGCACTCGATCGCCCCAACTCTGCCTCCTAACTTGGGAACTGTTCCGATTTTGTATTCAGAACAAAGTCACTCTTACAGCAACACATGTACCGGGCAAGGAGAGTGTGGTCGCAGACGCTCTGTCTCGGGGGACCATCATCCCGACAGAATGGACTCTGCGACCAGAAGTGGTACAGACTCTATTCAGGTTGATAGACCAACCACACATAGATCTCTTTGTGGCGTCGAAGAACAACCAACTACCAGTGTTCTGCTCTCGAACACCCAGCCCTCGAGCATGGCACATAGATGTACTGTCAATCTGATGGGACGGCATGTTGGCTTATGCCTTTCCTCCCATATCTCTGGTCTCCCGAGTTTTAGCCAAGGTGGAGCAGGAGAACTGCAAACTTCTCCTCATGGCCCTTTTTGGCCACGTCAGCCATGGTTCACAAGACTTGTGAAACTTCTGATACATCAGCCGGTAGTATTACCTCACAGACCAGATCTGCTGTTTCAGCCAGTGTCGGGATTCATTCATTCAGCCCCGACAGATCTCCACCTGACTTGCTGGACATTGTCAAGAGATCCCTTACAGCAGCGGGCTTTTCAGGAAAGGCTGCTGACATTGCAGCACAGAGTCGAAGGCCCTCAACAAGGACTGTCTATAATAGCAGATTACACCATTTCTATAAATGGTGTGAACGGCACTCTCTCGATCCCACCAATACTTCTATAACAAATATTGGAGATTTTCTGGTTTACCTCTTCGAGTCTAAGATAACGATAGCCACAATAAAAAATTATAGGTCAGCTATTGCGGCGATCCACAAAGGCTTTCCCAACGGTTCATCAGTATCCAACAATACAGCCATTGGCCATCTGTTACGAGGGATGTTTATAACAAGACCTCCCACACGTAAACTTTTACCTTCCTGGGACCTTACTCATGTTCTTGCTAGTCTTTCAAAGGCCCCGTATGAACCCTTGAGTCAGGCTTCACTATTACAGCTGACAATAAAAGTGGTATTTTTGCTAGCTGTAGCAACTGCCAGACGTCGCAGTGAACTAAGATGGCCACGTGCGGTGGGAACCAAATGGGGTGTGATTGATCCCCAATTCTGGATTCCTGACAAAAAAATCAATCCGCTTCCTTTCAACCACCTGATATATTTGTCCCAGAATTAAAATCGCTCTCCTCAATCCCATCAGACAAGATGTGGTGTCCAGTACGAGCTCTGAAATGGTATGTTGACCGAACAAAACACTTAAGGGGTCAGACGAAACAGCTATTTATTACGTCTTCATTACCTCATCGACCAGCATCTCAAGACATAAACACACGTTGGATTGTGACAGCTATTAAAGTCGGCAGCAAACCACTGGCCAAGTCAGTCCCGATCGGACATTCGGGCACATGATGTTCGAGCGGTCACAACATCCTGGGCCTTCTTCAAAGGGGTTCCCTTGGAAGATATCATCAAAGCTGCTTGGTGGAAATCTCCCAACACATTCTCGGCCTGCTACCTGACAGATGTGTTGAAGTCCGAGGGAAGACCTGGACGCACAGTCCTGACGGCAGCCAGAAAATCTGCTGTCAAAACTACAGAAAAAAGACCTTAACATTGGATTTGCCTTGGTGAGTCCCATTCAATGCTCAATTCTTTACTAGTTTTCATAGTAGTTCCCTAATGAATGTTTAAGGGTTGACTATTACATGTATATACACATAGAGCTTAAGGTATGAGATCCCTTACCGCCCGGTTCCCAGACGGTCTGGGCTAAGCTTCGCCCACTCCAAGAAAGGGATTGGGACTCCTCTCCAAAGTGGGCGAGCTCGGATTAAGAGAACGAAGTACAAGTCTGACTGGTGGGCCCTCTCCTGAACCTGAACAAAAGAAGCAATTTGCAAGGCGATAATCCTCACTGCCGGGTAACAAAGACCCGGCAAATCAAAGGGCGCGCCGCTGGTAATCCCTGCCATGGACTGCTATTGTTGGTGACCCATTGCCCTCGTGCAGGCCTATTGAAAAGCTTGAGCGATCAGTTAACAACGGTTTCAATTAGTCACGTGATACATTTTTCTCCCCTTAAATGTATACAAATGTATACGGACATGCACCGATGAATCCCTGAATCTGACTTTTAAAGCAAACAGGGTTGGTATTTTGTTCAGTATTAAGATCAGAATTCCCCAGTTTGTTCTATTTACGTGCATTAAAGTTAATGTGCTCGCTGCGACATTAGAGTTCCGTTTATCACAAAGTATAGTGAAAGGGTATCAGACTATTATGTTTACAGCGTGTATCACACTTTCTGTCTGACACCCAGTCCCGGCGTTGCAACAAAGCAGTACAAATGGCTGTTCCTTCAGTTACATATACCCCGTTGGGCTGTATGTATTCGATATTAAGACATGAGGGAGATCGTTCAATGAATGACAAAGAAGGTTTGCTCTGCGCTCGCTTGACGCCGGTGTAGCATGAATTTAGGTTGTATGAAGTACGGACTCATTGGAGGTATTGCGCATGCTCTTGCATAGATAATTAGGAGATGGACCGGTCACGTGAGAGGGTTTAACCAATAAAAGGGGGAAAAGAGTCCGATTTCCATATGAGTCCGATTTTCGTATGACACCGGGTTCCGTACACGGATGACGGGCGGAAACGTGGTCCATGCAGTAGTCATTCACAAGTTGCTTTCACAGCTCAATGGTTTGACTATATTAGAATGTATGTGTTCACGTACAATTTTGCAATGTCTTATCTTGCATATTTTCTAGATAGAAATTAGAATAGTTAGAAAAAATATTCCAACTATTAATTGAAATGAGTCTCAGGGTGAACAAAAAATGTACACATAAAAATCTGGTTTCAGGATTTAAAGTGAATGAAGTTTTTGGGTCAACAGAAAAACTTAAACCTTAAAACAAAGGGGAAAAAATAATACGTTGTACGTCAAGCAATCAGTAAAACCCATATAGGCCTACATTTACACGTGTTCATGCAAAGAAAATACTGCAATTCTATACTCTATAGCAAAGAAAATTCTGCAGATAATCATAGCCAGGGCGAACCAACTGCAAGTTGGCCAGGTGCTGTAATCCTCGAACAATAAACACTAATCCGTTGCAAGTGACCAAGAGAGCCACTCCAGTCAACCAAGCTCACGCTTGAATAACCGAGCGTTCATACCGATCGGGAGCTACAGAGTGGGTCATTCCCACCCGCTTCTCGAGCGTCATCCTTGAATAAAAGAGTGCCCAGTATGCATACCGATCGGGGCTACCGAGTGGGCCACTTCATACCGATCGGGGGCCAAGCTCATCCGCTTCTATTCTCAAACGGGTATCAGACTTTTCTGTTTAAAATGCGTATGAATTAACGTGAATAATGGGCAAGTGCGGTGTCGTAGTCTAAAATTCAAAACATCAAATTATTACCACATTCAAAACAATTCATGTTCGTCATATGGGGAATTCTTTATTTCAAATAATACAGAATGAGGTACTTCGTACATTTGATCATATCCGACAATATAGGTATCGAACATCGTATTTCGACAAATTCAAAGAAAAAAAATCACACCATTGTTCCAATATAGAACTTTGCAATCTCGGCAGTTGTATCGAGTTTATTTGTCAAATGATTTCATGCAAAAACAAAACTCTTGCATTCTATGAAGCTAGAAAAGAATAAAATTCCACACAAAATGTAATGATAGCCAGTGTCTTTCACACCAACCCAACCTGAGTTGGGCGCTGTAATCCTCGAACAATAAGCACTAATCCGTTGATAGCGACCAAGAGAGCCACTCCAGTCAACCAAGCTCACGCTTGAATAACCGAGTGTTCATACCGATCGGGAGTTACAGAGTGGGTCATTCCCACCCGCTTCTCGAGCGTCACGCTTGAATAAAAGAGTGCCCAGAATTCCTACCGATCGGGGCTACCGAGTGGGCCACTTCATACCGATCGGGGGCCAAGCCCGCCCGCTTCTATTCTCAAACGGGTATCAGACTTTTCTGTTTAAAATGCGTATGAATTAACATGAATAATGGGCAAGTGCGGTGTCGTAGTCTAAAATTAAAAAACATCAAATTATTACCACACTCAAAACAATTCATGTTGGTCGTAGGGGAATACTTTATTTCAATACAGAATAAGGTATTTCGTACATTTGATCAAATCCGAGAATATAGATATCGAACATCGTATTTCGAAAAATTCAAAGAAAAAAATTCACACCTTGATCATCTAGCTTTTAACCATTGTTCATATATAGAACTTTGCAAACTAGGCAGTTGTATCAAGTTTATTTGTCAAATGATTTCATGCAAAAACAAAACACTTGCATTCTATGAAGCTAGAAAAGAATAAAATTCCACAAAAAAATATAATGATAGCCAGGGTCTTCCACACCAACCCAACCTGAGTTGGGCGCTGTAATCCTCGAACAATAACCACTAATCCGTTGATAGCAGCTATTGTTGTGACCCAGAGGGTCACTCCAGCAGTCAACCGAGCGTCACGCTTGAGTAACCGGGCGGGTACAGTGTTCGAAGCGGGCGGCAGCTTACTGGGCGGGCCGAGCTCGCCCGGTTCTCGAACGGTCCCATTCCGGATCTCATTCCTAAGGGAGTTTATATTGTCTATATATATACTTCCATACTAATTAAACTAGAACTTACAATACACATATCTCACTGCCCACCGCCTTAAGGCGGTGCTACTCTATGCAAATGTAGTGGCTCTACAGGTAAGTGAGTGAAGTAGACTTCCCCCCCCCCACAGAAGTGTGGTGGGAGTCTACGAGCGATACTTAGCTGTAGAGCATCCCTCCCTCCTCCCCACTAGTTCAAAAACAAGAGCTTAATCCTGTAGAGCACAAGAAAAGAGGAAGCCAACATGGCGCTCCTGGCGCAGGGCAGTGTGGGTAGCATTATAGAGGGTGCTGTTGTATAAACTCTTAGCGAATGGAACCTGCCGGTAAGGGGAATATGCAAATGTAGTGGCTCTACAGGTAAGTATCGCTCGTAGACTCCCACCACACTTCTGTGGGGGAAAATTTTGATGGGTGACCTGATTTTGACTTGAAAGTGATAATGTCACTTTGGTTGTATGCCATGAGTTCAGTTTTCTTAGCGGTGATGTACAGACCAACCTGATGTCAGCACAAATGCTCAAGAATTACTTTACTGATGAACTTGAATTTTGTTTGGGGTTGCTCTTGGTAGTCTTTTCAAGCCTATTGATTTTGGGGCCCACGAGTTAAACGTCAAGGTTACTTTTGCTAAAACAATAGACATTTTCGATTTTGGTTACGGACACTGACTTTATAAAAAAAATGCCAGCATGACAAGGGGATTGGGCAAGTCTCACTTGCAGTATTTTTAAAAAACTTTTCAACCAGTTTTTGTTGGATTCTGCCCCCATTTGAAAGTTGGTATTTGTTTGATAGAAATCCATTTCTTCCAACTATCAGCCTACCAGCTTATTCTACAGATACTATCATAGGACCTATGCTTAAGAAAATGTTGACTTCTTGCTTAAGAGCAATATATCGTTTTATAGCAAGATTGCAATAACAATGATCTATTGCTTCCCTTGTATCCATGTATATTTTTCCAATGGCTGCTTCTGTGCAGCAATATTTTTCAAGTTTCTTCCATCATAAGGCCCTTCTGTGCAGGCGTGGATCCGGGGTGGGGTGGGGGGGTGGTTAGAAAAAAAACACAAGCCCTGTCAAATTTTTGTTTGTTTTTCATAGAAATACATTAAAAATAATGCGAACCCCCCCCCCCCCCCGCCCCGGACACTCATAACAAATTATATATTGGCCCTATATATGTATTGGCCCTTTGTGTGCATAATTGTCGGATTTTAACAGCGCCCCCATCGACAGATGGTACCAGCCCCCCCCCCCCTTCTCTTCAATCCAAGTTATTACTTAGTACATGTGGTGACCAGCATGTGGTGATGACAGTTCTATGGCTGTACCTGGATTGATGGGTTGATTCAAACAACCTGATGAAGGGCTCAGTTTCCAGGTGACGCAACTCTCCGTTGTGATACTGTCAGATGTTTCACAACTCAGTTGGGGAGCCACGTTACCAGGCAGGTGGGACCAGAATACTGCTTATCTCCCTGCTATATTACAGTCTGAGGGTACACCGGGATGTACAGTCCCGTCAGTGAACAAAACGTCTGCCAACAAGACTAAAGAATGTGGTCCTTAACAAGAGGATGGTGCTATTTTGAAAATTAATAGCAAATGGAACCTGCTGGTAAGGGGAAACAGACCCCTCTCATAGACAGCCATCTTCGTAGGAAAATTACAACTGCGTATTCAACACCATCAGGTGCGTGTACACGCAGTGTGTACAATTTTTCTAAACACAGCGCATGTTGCAAGAAATTCCTTCGCAATTTGGCACAGCTGATGCGCATCACGAAAATTTGACGCCCAAAATGCAGATGCATGTGGCAATGTGTAGGGAGTGACATTAAAGAGAGATCTATAGCTCCTGCCACACTACTGTGGAAGAAAAGTTTGCAGGTTTCTCAAGCCCCAACGCCATGTCTCTACCTTCATCAGTCATACCCAATTCCTGTGAATCATCCTGCAGGAGGTAGGGTTAGGGTTGATAAACCTGCCTAACCTGTTTGCATGGTTGGAGTAAATAGAAGTGATGTCATGTCACTAACATGACAGTAAAACTAAATTTGTACATTTGTACAAAATTTGTTTGGCCGTTCAACCTGTCATTTTTTATGCCTTGTCGTGAAAACATATATGCATAATTATGGATGCGATTTCTATTTGATCAACTAGAAACTTGAGACAAGGGTGGCGTCAGATGAAGACCTTAAACTTTCTGATCTTCTACGCTACTATATGAGAGATTCTGCTGCAGCAAAGGTACTGTATCATTTGTATTCTATACTCATACATATTCATAATCAACGGCCAATTTTTCAGTGGTCAATTCACCATCACGTGTCAGCCGCTAGTTTTGCTGTTTGCCAAGAACGCATTAGGTTTCATGCACAGGTTAAATAGCATACATCATAGACTATTGCACACATTTCCCATGCGCTGGTCTACTACGGGTGTGCTTTATGTAGCAATCATGAAACTAGCCCATGGGGGTAGTGTGCATGTGCAGCATCATCCGTGAGAAAATGGGAGCACATGCATACATCTCGTGAAACAAGCTGAGCAAAATATTACTTTTATTTGCTAGTTTTAAGGCATTGATAGCGGACTAACCGCTTAGGTAGCATGTGGGTGGCACTGGTGTGTGTGTGTTTTTTTTTACATATCAGCGTGTATAGAAGACTGGCTCTGCTTATGGCTTTACCCGTTTGGAAGACCTCATTAGTAAAAAAATTGTCGGCCTGTGAAGAATTTGTGGCACTTTTGTACCCAAGTTGTAACTTGTTCGTGACAAAAATCACGAAATATGTCGTCTGTTCTCATACTGGTACTTGTACTTGTACTTGTACTCATACTCGGTGACCTGTACTTCTACTTGGAAGTACTTGTACTCATTTTCAAAGCTGAGAAGGCAGTTCTTGGTGCTCGGAAAAAAGTCCTCGACTACAACTTTGGTTGTAGATGCGATGTGTAGTTTCGTTGTGTACAGCGAAAAATTTGATGTACATGTACGAAAGAAAATAACCGAGTAAAATAACCAAATCAAGAGCTGAAACAAAGACTGCACCTCAGTTTAACCACAGGCTGTGGTTTCATTGTGTGGAAATCATTTTGAAGTTTAAAGTGTATTTCATTGGAAAATAACGCTGAAACTTCGAAAATCAATAAAAAAATTACATTCAATGAATTTCAAATTAAAAGGAACCTCCGATTTGTACCGGAAGGAAGAGTCACGTGATTTGACCCACACGAGATAAAATGGAGATCTATTCCCCCAAAAATCAAGTTCCGGTCTCTCACGATTTATTTTATATTGGTTTTCAAGTCAACTTTTGGGACTCTCTTACCTGTTAAACCTTACATTTGCATATACCAACAGGCACAATTTTTTTATTGTCCTTGTTATACAACTCGGCAGAAAGTCCTTAATGCCTGGTGAACTGGATAAAACAAATCGCCACGTGAAGGAGTTTGGCATCGCAAAAAGACAAATTTCCTGTGCAACATCAGGCTCTGTTTACGCTGCCTTGCCTTTTTTTTTTTTGGGTGGCTTTTTTTTTTTTTCAAGCTTCAATTGTACAGACAAGGTGGGTACTATTTTGCTTTTTTGTGTCCTCATTATACATTGGTATCCTCCATAATTTGCCTTAGAAGAAGAAGAAGAAGAAGAAGAAAGAAGAAAAAAAACAGCACAAAAACAAAGGCTTTTCCGCACTTTGCGGAAAAGCCAAAAACTAGAGGTCTATGTCTGTTTGAAAACAGAACATAGGGCTTTTCCGCTTATATTTTTGTATGACTTAATGCGTTTTTGCCAATGTACAGTCATGTTAATTATATTTTTTGTTCAAAGTTCATAAAAAGTTATATTGAGCTAGTATAGCCAACAGATATAAAATGTGTAGAAATTATTTGAAGATGTCACATGCCCTACGATGACATCATCTTGATAACACTTGTCAATGCACATTTTTGCATTGTGGTCTTGGTTTGTACTAAGGTTGAAGTCAATCCAATGAAAGGAAGTGTTAAATTTGGAAGCGGGATAAAATTGTAAATATGAGAAAATATCATAAAAAAATAAACCAATAACGTCATGGTGACGTCTTTTCGGAATTTTTAAAAATCGCATTTTTGATGACGTCATTGTGACGTCACACATTTTTCAAAAAAAATGTGCAGATGCCTATACATAACAAACCTAATACAAAAAGAATTTTGAATTTAGCATGTTCGAAGCCAATCGGATGAATTAAAGTGTTAAATTTGTAAGCAGAATAAAATTGTTAATATTTTAAAAATCGTAAAAAGTCTACCGATGACGTCATTGTTACGTCATTTCAGATTTTGTGTACTAGTACTATTATCTACCCACCCAGCAAGTTTCATGACGATTGGACATTCCTTTATATGTGTTTTGAAAAATTGCATTTTTGATGACGTCATAATGATGTCACACAATTTTCACAATTTTGTGAATGTACCTGTTACCTAACAAACATAATACAAAAAGAATTTTGAATTTAGCATATTGGCTTAAAGGTCCAAAACTTCAAAAATCGATATAAAATCACACGATGACGTCATGATGACGTCACCTCAATTTTGACCTATATCACATCTCGGCCTACCTACATACCGAGTTTCAACCCAATCGGACTTATGGTTCTTTAGATATAGGGTCTTAAAGTTTGCATGTTTAAGATGACGTCACGTGACCCATGATGACGTAATCATGACGTCACTCTTCGGGACACATACTCACTATGGGGTCTTCACATAGGTTAGGTTTCATTGGAATACAAGTTTGTTTAAGGTTCAAAATGCCGCGGTTAAAAAACGTGTACAAAGTCTATGGGAATTGGGGTGGAACAAAAAGAAAAAGAAAGAAAAAAAATCAGAACAAAAACAAAGGCTTTTCCGCAACTTTGCGGAAAAGCCAAAAAAAAAAAGCACAAAAACAACGGCTTTTCGCACTTTGTGGAAAAGCCCTTCAAAAAAGAAAGAAAAAAATCTTCACGAAAACAAGAAATGTGTTTGTGGACAAGAAATGTGTTTGTGAAATACTCTGTGCACGTGATGAACAATAAGTGACGTCACTACAAATGTCATCTATAACAGCATATGTCAAGTTACAACCTCTTATTATAGTTTTGTAGATATAGGCCTATAAAAGAATAAAATGCCCCTTTAAGGGACGTCACTTGACATTTGATAATGACGTCACTTCAATTTCCATCTATAACATATCCCTGTGAATGTGCATACTATTAAAGTTTTAACCCAATCAGACTTATCGAAGTTATAGCTGTTTGAAAAAAAAAATGCACATTAAATGTCATGTCACGTGACACATGTTGACGTCATTGTTAGGAATTCATTGGGGACCATCTACGGTTGCTGGTCTTAGTGTCCGACAAGTGTTAAGTCAGTCAGACACATAGAAGTGCAAAAATGGATGGTTTGAAGAAAAACATGTACAAAACCAATAGGGGGAAGAATGCATCTTTAATGTGACATAATCTACGTGGTAGATTAAGTGTGTACCAAGTCTAGCATTAATCACATTTACAAAAGTGCAAAAGTAGCGTGTTTAAAGCGTGTACAAAACATTTTGGATTTCTTCTAGGACCATCTGTGGGTGGCGGTCTAAGTATGTATCAAGTCTAAAGTCGATCGGATTTACGAAGGTGCCAGACTGGAGTGTTTTAAAACGTGCACAAAACATATTGGGAAAAAATTCATCTTTAATGTGACATAACCCGACACCTTAGAGCGCATGTTAGAGCGCCCTTTACGGGTAGGTTGAAAAAAGTGTAAAATGAATTTTCAGTGGATGTCTGTGACGAAGTTTGCGGTAATAGCTTCAAAATTGGTGTATATGATGACCTCAATGCAGACAACACCTGTGCACGAAAAAAAATGATGACGTCATCATACCGGAAGTTATAATGAAAAGACCTTTTTTCCTTTGAAAATTCCTAAAAAATCAACCATGACAGTTTTTATATTGATTTTTACTTTAATTGTCGATTTAAGGGTAGGTCTAAAACATTTCGAAGTTTTGAGGCAATAAGCAACTTGGACATGCCCTGCACACGCTTAAAACTTCAGGTTGGCAATACCTCTGCTTTAAAACATGCTCAGGATGTCCACAATGTACATGCACGTGCATTGTACATATGCACATACATGGTATGTCAATCAGCCCGCAGCGCACGCGTTGCTGAGGTCAAATCCTGACCTTTATCTGCAGGGCTTTGTCACGAATCGGCCGGAGTGTTCGACAGCTCTGTTTATATGAACTACACATTTACAAAAGAAGTAGCGGTTCTTGAAGATGACATGCATGGTATTAAGTTGAAAGCGAACCTTTTTTTTCTGAATGATATTTGGATTCAGAAATAGATTCAGTATATTTTGGCAGAATTTGTTTCATTAGAAGTTGGGGTGCGATTTTGAGGATGAATTTGGTTGTTCTTTTTTTAGTTCCTTCGCCGTGACTTGACTAGATAAGGACAAAAAAATGATCACCACACATCGATAAAGAAAGCAACGAGCTTTCGTTTGAATAGTTTGTGCCAGTCCTTGTGGCGACATTTTCGTAGGTTTTCTGCCTTTTCTTTTAGCTTGTACGCGGGCGGACGGCGGTGTACAGCAAATCATCATGCACGTACGAACACATAATTTCAGGGGGGGGTGGCTCGTTTTGAGAATGCTAATTTGTTTCATGTCATGTCAATTTGTTTCATGTTAAATTCCTTTTTTATGTACGTTTTGTTTCCCAATTGTCTTTATTTATAGATGGGATATCCAGCTATGAATGTGTGCTTTTTATTAAGACAGTTGGTTTAGTTTTGGAAAATTCGCTTGAAAACTAGACAACAAATGGTGCAATTAGACTGTACAACACATGTATACATGTATCTGTATACTATACTTTGTGTTTTCGATCATACAGACAAAAAATGTGCGAGGAAAAATATTTCGATAAATTTACAATTGTCACATTTTCTTTCAATACAGGAACCTGTTCAAGCCAAGTCTGATTCAATCAAAACATTGTACATGCATAGTCAGGGATGTGTTATTGTTAAAAAAAACAATTATAATGCGGAAAAGCCCTATGTTCTCTTGCAAACAGACATAGATCTCTCGTCTTCTTCTTCTTCTTTTTGTTTCATCTCAAAGTCCATTGACTCTGTGCACGTCTTTTCTGGCCTCCACTTTTGGCATTAATCTTTATCATACAGTATTCAAAGTCAGCATAGGCATAGTCCCTATAGCAAAGATATGTCCCGAAGATTGACGTCATGATGACGTCATCATGGGTCATGTGACGTCATCATTCATGTGCATATTACAAAGTCCTATATCTACAGAACTGTCAGTCGGATTGGGTTGAAACTTTGTATGCAGGTAGACCGGCTGGATGTGTTATAGGTGAATATTGAGGATGACGTCATCATGTGATTTTAGTTGATTTTTGGACCTTTAAGCCATATCTCAAGAATGACACATGCACATGTACGAAGGTAGTCCGACACGTCTGATTTAATATGGATGTATTTCTTTTGGCAATTTATATATCTCACAGACGCCACATGCTAAATTTTAAAAAGTATTGTACCGTATACTTTGAAACATTGTACATGCATAGTCTGGGACGTGTTATTGATAAAAAGCATAATGCGAAAAAGCCCTATGTTCTGTTGCAAACAGACATAGATCTCATATTTCTTTCTTCTTCTTCTTCTTTTTGTTCCATCTCAAAGTCCATTGACTTTGAGCACGTCTTTTCTGGCCTCCACTTTTGGCATTAATCTTTGTCATACATTATTCAAAGTCAGCATAGGCATAGTTCCTATAGGAAAGATGTGTCCCGAAGATTGACGTCATGATGACGTCACCATGGGTCACATGATGTCATCATTCATGTGGACATTACAAAGTCCTACATCTACAGAACTGTCAGTCCGATTGGGTTGAAACTCGGTATGTAGGTAGATCGGGATGTGTTACAGATGAAAATTGAGGTGACCTCATGATGACGTCATCATTGATCACGTGACGTCATCCTAAATGTGCATATTGTAAAGTCCTATATCTAGAGAACTGTAAGTCCGATTGGGTTGAAACTTGGTATGTGAGTAGACCGGGATGCGTTTTAGGCAAAAATTTATGTGACATCATCATGATGTCATCGTGTGTTTTTATATGAATTTTTGGCATTTTGGACCTTTAAGCCGTATCTCACGAACGCAACATGCAAAATTCAAAATTCTTCTCGTATTATGTTTGTTAGGTAATAGATATATGCACAAAATTTTGAAAAATGTGTGACGTCATCATGACGTCATCAAAAATGCGATTTTTTAAAACACATATAAGGGAAGGTCCGATCGTCATGAAAATTAGTGGATAGCTAGAAAATGGTACCAGTATACAAATTCTGAAAAGACGTCACCATGACGTCATCGGTTAATTTTTCATGATTTTTGCAAAAAAATATTAGGGCATGTGACGTCATCAAATGCCAAATCCAAAGTGTTGTCAACATGATGCCATCAACTAATTTCATACATTTTATATCTGTTGGCTATACTAGCTCAATATAACTTTTTATGAACTTTGAACCAAAAATATAATTTACATGACTCCACATTGGCAAAAAAGCATAAAGTCATACAAAATAGAATAAGCGGAAAAGCCTTATGTGCTGTTTTCAAAGACACATAGATCTCTCGTTTTTTCATTCTAACTTCCGGTCTGATGATGACATTAATTATTTTTTGCTCGCAAGTGTTGTCTGCATTAGGCCATCATATATACTAATTTTTAAGCGATTACTACAAAATTTGCCACAGACATCAACTCAAAATGCATTTTAAACATTTTTCAACCTACTGGTAGTAATTTTTTTGCAAACCTGTAATTTGTTTGGAAACGACAACCTAACACAGACTAACATCGTTGAAAGCGAGTTCACATCTTTTTCCAGTTTTGAATTATAAGCCACTTCAGGTTTGGGCTGGAAAAAGGGTCACGTGACTTCACACACACTAAAAGAAGACCCTGGATTATTATATCAGTTCCCGCAAAAATCAAGTTCAGGTCCCTCATGTTTGCTTTTATATTGATTTTCAAAGATTAAATCTAGAAATCTTTAAAGTGAGGTCACGCGACCCCATGGTGACGTCACCATGACGTCACTCTTCGGGACACATCCTTGCTATAGGGACTATGCCTATGGTAACTTTAAAGGATGTATGACAAGGATGAATGGCAAAAGTGAAGGCCGGAATTTTTTTTTACAAAGTCTATGGGATTTTTTCCGACAAAAAGGAAGAAGAAGAAAGAAAAAATATTCAGAACAGAAAGAAAGGCTTTTCCACACTTTGCAGAAAAGCCCCAAAAATCTTAACGAAAACAATAGCTGTTTTGGTGTGTATGCTGAAGCAGCTAAAAAAAAAATCTTAACTAAAACAAGAGCTGTTTTGGTGTGTCACCAAAACAGCTAATTATAGTGACTTTTTCTAAAGTGCACATATCCACCTGGACAGGTGCTCAAGGTGCTGCAGCATTATTACCCCCTGCTCATTGGGCCAATGAAACATTCCAAATTCCTGATTTCAGCTTCCTGATAATATAGTATCAAGTTTTATGTGACATTCAATGTGTCCAGGAAATGTTGGATAAATCAACTTTTAGACTGATAAATGATTATTCTTTGTGTAAAGGATCTGTTGTACCGCAGGATGCGTGCACTTGTTGACTATCAGTCTGCAAACAAAGCATTAGAGAAAGCACGAGCAAAGAACAAGGATGTGCAGCAAGCTGAGATGAAACAACAAGAATCGTGTGACAAGTTTGAGAAGATATCTGAGGTAAGAAATCTACATTACTTCAGTGTGAACTAAGACAACACCCTGCATTCACTTTGAAAATAGTTTTAGCATAAATGGTTTGAATGCAACCAATTCTTTGAATTGTTTTCATTACCAGAATGTTACATGATCATTTTTGGAGGGCCTATTTCTTAAAAGGAATAAAGTACAATGGAGCAGTAAAAAGCCGTGTTCATAATGGACTCATTTGCTTTCAGATTTACGAAGTTGATGGTAAAAACAGAACGGGTAAAATCTTAACCTGTGTCCGCAGTGGGACGTTTGACTCAGGAAAAGTTTACAAAAGTAACTGGATGTGGCTCAATCTTCATAATGTTCATCTTGTTGAATGTTGTTCACTAATATCAGTGACTAGTCAATAATACCTTGTTATGAAGTGTATGAAAATGTCTGATACCTTTAACAACTTTCATACAAAATGTATTCAAATTATGTGTGAGGAAACAATTGAAACAGGGCAGGGGTGGTGTCGTATATGTACATGTACACCCATGTAAGGACATTTTTTGACTTTTTATGTTGGCATTTAATAAAACTAACCTCTACACCACGTATGTTCATGCCAGTGCACTTATGCTATGAGCTGAGATTGTCCAAATGTTAAAAAAAATATTCTGAAAAAAAAAAAAAAATTTAAGAGAAAAAAAATCCTTTCCCCCAAAATTCTTCAAACCATGTGTGTATCAATCCAATTATAAAAATATTTCTCTAATTTTCCTGGAAAAGTGAAAGACATTGCCATGTAGATAAAGAATAGATGAAAATAATTATACCATTTCCAAGTTATTGCGAATAGGACAGCTCAAGAAAGAAGGACGTATCCGCCGACGTGTACACATTTTTCTGGTGACCCATATACGGCAGCGTGATTTTCCTCGTTGCGCAAGCCAGGCCAGTGCTCCATGTGGACGACCCAACATGGCCTTCCTTGCATGGTGACATCGTATTTGACGGTGCATGGTTCATACGGTCAGAACCCAAACCCATTCCCAATAACCAGGCATGCAACTTTTCCTCGGATCGGCTGTGTGCCATAGAAAATAGAAAAACACTGTACAAAGTCTTGGAAAGATTTGAATTTCGTCTTTTATTTGTGACTTTCCAGTTGCATGCCTGAATAACTCATTAATCCTGTAATAATATTTTTTTCATATCTCATTCATATGCTGTGATAAGTGGCATGTTTGGGGAAACTGGAGAACATTTAAAAAATCCCAACTTTAGTTGGCCCTTTTTGCTGATGATTGCATGGCAATGGAAAGCGAAAAACGAAGAAAAATGTCGAATTTTTACCACAAAAATATGGCGAATAAAACAAAAGAAACTCATTTAATTTCATCCAGTGGAATGTTTCTCACTTAATCTAGCAAAATGAACAGGATGTTTTCAGATGAAAATTGGTGTGTCTTTCCTCTGCCATTTCGACAGTCACTGGCGCACAAACTAAGGGAAGGGATGAACATACGTGACACCTTGTCACATCATCGTGAATCCTGATCCCCATCCACCATGCCCATCCCCAACCCTACCTTCAGCCTCCCTTTCCACCTTCTACAGCGAGCCATTATGGCTTCACCGTTCTAGTTTTTATTACATTGTTATGTTAAAGATCATTTCGCGGTCAAAAATATTATGTAACATAATTCAATAGGGCTCGCTCACTGACGGCCATCTCTGTAGGAGAACTGCAACCGCGTATTTTACGCAATCAAGCACGCATTGCGCAGTGTTCAAAATGTTCTAAACACGGGCGCTTGTTGCTCGAAATGTGTTCGAAATATGATGCAGCCGATGCGCGTTATGCAAGTTGACACTCAAAATGCCGATGCACGTGGATGGTCTGTAGGAAATGATGTCATTTGAACGAGACCTATTGCCTAAAACTTGCAAGAACGACAAAGGAGATCAAAAGCAAAAACCCCAAATGGGGAAGTTACAAGAAACTATAAAACAAAAACATTAAAAAATATCAAACATTAAATTGTACCGTATGCAGGTCTGATGGATTGCCTAAAAGTTTAATAAAAGCTTTTCGAGAAGCTCTCCAACTAGAACAGTACAACTTTTGCACTACACACAGAAACAACAAAGGACGACAAACAGACAGACAGATACAAGCACACAGAACAAAACAAACAAGCTAACGAACATATTAAAAAGGAAAAGAAAAACAAAGGCTAACAAATCACGATTCCCCCTCCCCTCCCCCCCCCCCCCAAAAAAGGACATCAATCAGACTGTCACAGTTACTCTTTTGTTTTAGGGACTGGCTGGAAAGATAAAATGATTAGATTGCAAACACAAAATAATCACAACAATGGACAAGATCAGTTCTATTTACACAATTATTATTTACAATTTAATTTATAAGTCCACTTCTTCTTGCAGTATTTACAATATTTCTCCTTAAGTCATAAAGAGGATTATTAATTTCTCTTAAGTCATAAAATGCATGATTAATGCGGAACACAACAAAAGTGTCTCACAAAATAAACTAAGTATTCTTTCTTCTCAGTTTTAAACTCTTAATTTGAAACACAACTCAACCAAAAAAAATAGTAATTAAAGGAATCTCTGTTTGTACTTTCTGAACAAATTAAACTAATAAAAGAACGCTAGGTGTGGATACATTCGAAACCACTTCTAAGTTTGTCCACTAAGTCATAAAAAAACCAATGTACACTTACTTTGGATGTTTTCCAAAGGTTTTATTAAAAAAAAAAAACAATGACCGGTTAACTACTTCCAAATTCAATTTCCAGTCGATTTGGCCACAAAAAAACCTCTTCGATTTATAAATCACAAAAAAAGAATGTCTTGCAAATCAAGATTATCAAACAAATCTATCTTAATAGATCTCAATAACAATTAAATGTTATTGCAAAAACAAGAATGATACAGTTCACCGTGTTTTAAAAATTAGGTGTTCTCCTGCTGATTTCAGCCTCTCGGTGGTGTAACACTAGTGATGACAGCCCTTCCGGCATCCTCTGTCGTCTCTGCGACTCTCACGTTAGTACGTCAAACTCGATGGTTGCTACTACATAAATCAACGTCTTAAGCATCCCGGCTCATTGACCATCTACCTCAATTTGGCATGCACCTCAGGCTACAGGCTAGCTTGGGCCAAGGGCCATCTAATAATTCAATAAAAGATTGGCCAAAAAATACAGGCAATAATACCTCAAAATCTCCAATCTTTTTTTCAACAAATCGGCTTTAACTTAAAGAATCACACTTGCGTATATGTTAAAAAAAACTTCATCAGTAATGTCAATTATTCCATCAAAACTTTCTCCATGTGGCACTGGTCATTATTTACTGCAATGATACATTTTAAATAACTAAAAAGAAACCACAACCTCCTTGATAATTAAATAAACATAACTTACGGTTTCCTTGTCATTCACGATCTTGGATTTGCTGATCCAGCCGCTGTTGGTCTCAGCTTCACACCAATATTTGCCCTTAAGCAGTCTGTAATATCTGCTTCTGCAAGTTGCTGCAAATTTAGCAGCTATACCGGCTTGTGAAAAGCGCGTGGCTCAGAGGATCAATGCATGACATCCACGTCTATCAAAAATCAAATGTGCTCTGCCGTGGCACACCCAAAAATCTCTCTTATACCAGCAATCACTGCAAACCAAACCTGATACCTAACATTCCACTTCATTCATTTACAACCTCAAGGAATTCAAACACAAAGATTGAGGAAGGCTTGGATAAGCTTATTAAATTCAACACAAAAGGCATTACATGCTATTGGTATGGGTAACACAAAGGAAGAGAATTCTACTGCTCCTGTCAGTCCTGTATTGCTAAACAAAATAGTAGGTTATTTACATGTTGGCAAAGAAATCCATGGCCCTGTGTAAATAAAAGTCACAAGTTAATGAATAAACATGAAGAAGTCTACAAGCACATTTGGAAATATATAAAACACTTCAAATCTAAGTGAAATTCTGACACAGACAGACAGACAGACAGACAGACAGGCAAAAGCACACAGAATAAACCATAACATCTGCTTGAAACAGTACTTTAAGTTCAGTGCTGGTACTATTTATTTTGCTTGTTTGTGGGTCATTCCACACTAAAGGGGTACAAAAGTATGACGTGGGATTGGGAAATGAAGCTGAATAATAATATCAAGTTGTTTGTCCTCTTTTCCGCTTGTGCATTCTCCATCCATTGTTAACTATTGTGCTCACCAGCAATTTAAGACTTTCAGGCAGATTTTACAAGATATACATGCTCATATATTTACATTCGTAACTAAAGTTTGATATTGATAGAAAGTTATAATTGAAATACATGTATTTGCCTAAATATTGTGCTTTCCATTCCTATCCCTACTGGAAAAACCAAGACAATCTGCTATATATTCTATATAAGACATCACAGGGTATTATGTTCAGAATATTATGTACATAACATGGACAGAAATTGGTCACAGAATATTTGCCCAAGTTATGAAAGTTACATATTCTTAAAGACCATGGAAATTGTGTTTATTTTGGCTTGTGGCAATCCTAAATGGGTTATGAATATAAACGAAACAACATTTTGGTAAATTCATGCACGTGATAATAAAGACATTTTATCATTAAATGATCAAATGCTTTATTCTCAGATTTTCTCTGGTGGGTGTTAATTTATTCATAGGTGAAATTAGTCCCGGGAAACTGCCACAGACTCACATTTGTGTATCAAACATGAGATTGATTATCTGCTGCATACAGTTCATAATAAGAGCTTAGCTGTGATACCTTCAATTTACTCATGATCTTTGCTTTTGGAGATTCATTGTAGCATTGCACTACTTGTAGAAACACTGCACATGCTTGCCTATAATGTTCATGTGTAAAGAGTTTACTGCAAAAAATGCCATTGCAGACTTGGAATAACACAGGATCCTGAGCTGATCATGGTCAGCCAATGAGTGGTTGTGTTGGCAAACGTTTTCATGAATATGCATTACCATGTAGTATGACATGCTCAGGTCTACTGTACAAAAGAGGGGACAATTAACGAACGGTGGACTTAGCCTAGGGGCTGTTCGTTTGGTGAAAATAACCGTTTTGTGACTGAGTAATTAATTAGAGGTAAACAGAGTACTAATTAATCGGCTTAATACCTTACAACGCAAATATACCTTACAGTGACAACAGATTCTAAGATTATTAAGATTTGTATTATTATTCTGATCGGCACTTAATTATAATAAATCATGCACAATGAATCAATATAAACACTGGTAATTCTCACACGGGTCAAGGGCCACTGCCAACTGCACCCCTGATAAATAAACTTATACAATTATAATTCCTTTTATGAAATAGCCCAGTTCCAATAACCCTCACACAGATTGAGGTGCCCCAATAACCCTCTCACAAGGACGGTAACCCTCAACCTGATTATTCGTCAATGCAGGTTGTACCAAGCAATCCCAATATCCCTCACACAGGCTGAGCTGTCCCAATATCCCTCACAGGAAACCAGTAACCCTCACAAGTGCTCAGAACACGGCAATGAGTAAACTTGTGAGGCGAGCCAGTTCAGTGATTACGGCACTGATCGGCTCATTTGTCAAACCCCATCGAATGGTGTCCAACCCACGACAAGTAATCTACCACCGAACCACAACCTCACTAGCCTCTGAAACCAAGTTCTACAACTCCTAGCCCATTTTTATGCCCCGCGGCGAAGCCGAAGGGGCATACTGTTTCCGCCTTGTTCTTCCGTGGGTGGGTGTGAGCTTGTCTTACATACGCAGTGTGGACTTCCGAACAAAAGACGTCCACATAATGTAGGTAGCAGCGACGAAGTGTGGACTTGCCCACGTCCACACAGTGTTTCCCCATTTCTGGAAAACAGGTTTAGAGGCATTTTTGGGTTAGGTTTATCTGTAGCAGAATGAAGAGAAACACTAAAGGGAATCATTGAAAAAAAATTGGGTTGTAAGAGTTTTCACAGTTTGAGAAAAATGAGTTTTTCCACTGGTGTTCCTTTACTACACGAAAAGAAAGGAAAGTCCACACTAGGTATGTGAAACAAGTCTGGGTGTGTGTGTGTGTGTGTGTGTCCGGATAAATCGTGTCAGCGCGATAACTTGAGAAATACTTCACATATGAACTTCAAATTTGGTTTGTGGATTGTTCTTGGTAATCATAAGAAGCCTATTGCATTTGGGGCCAAAAGGTCAAGGGTCAAGTTCACAGTGGCTAAAACAATAGAAATCTTGTCAGCGCGATTACTTGAGAAATACTGAACATATGAACTTCAAATTTGGTTTGTGGATTGTTTTTGGTAATCCTAAGAAGCCTATTGCATTTGGGGCCAAAAGGTCAAGGGTCAAGTTCACAGTGGCTAAAACAATAGAAATCTTGTCAGCGCGATAACTTGAGAAATACTTTACATGTGAACTTCAAATTTGGTTTGTGGATTGTTCTTGGTAATCCTAAGAAGCCTATTGCATTTGGGGCCAAAAGGTCAAGGGTCAAGGTCACAGTGGCTAAAACAAAAGACATAATGCTGTCAATGAAGGTTCCATGTGACCAAGGTACATGTAAGTTGATGTTAAAAGAGTGGTGTTATGTCATGGGAACAGTCACGGTTGCGGGGCATTTGTGTTTGTTAATACACCTGACTTGTTGTGCTGGAATTTACTACCTTACGGAGACATGAACACAATAGGGAACAAAAGATTGTATACGTCTCCAGAAGAACATTTCTATAGATGAATACGTCTCCACAAGAATTTCACGAAATAGATATATGGATTTTACTCAAAAACTAGGAATTTCCAAGGTAGGTTGATTTGTCGCAAATGGAAGAGTTTTAGAAAAGGGATATTTAGTCCAAATTTCAGCCCAGGAAATTAATTCTGGTTAAAATAAGAGCATTTTGAAACTTCAATTTCACACTCGAAAACTTTACTACACGAGAACAAAGAAATGTCTCCACAGGAATACAAATTCCAGAATGGGTGTTTAAGCACTAATCAAGACACAATGATCAGTCTTATAATTTCCCTACTAGTTCTCCACCTAAATCTTTGTCCCCAATTATCTTAGATAATCGACACTAAATAACAAACCTAGAGCTACAACTCTTGAAATGTAGTAGATAACACTTAGCTTAATGTTAACTAAACTGGAGCTTTAACTCCCGAACCTGGCCACACCAGCGTGTCACCGTCAGAGATCCTTCTCCCAAATGGGGAGTGCGCAACAGCAACGGAAGACCACAGAAACGGCACCGCAACTTGACTCGTCCTTACACCCCAAAGCTTGGCTTCTTGCAACTTGGAAACAGCACCAGAACGCGTTCCTACTGCATTGGCGCTATCATGCGAACTCACCAAGTGATCTCAGGACCCCACTCTATAACATGCTAATTCGCGCACAGCCTTCGCAAAACGCGATGCTGATTTGTCAATGTCAATTAGACTCCTATACAAGTCTACATATACATGTACCCCTGTTTTTCAATGGTGTGTGCACCTGTCCCTCATGTTCATATTGCGTTATGTGTGTATTGTGCATGTACTGTGCCAACCCAGAGTAGACTGGACAACGGCCTCAAAACCGACGATGATGATGATGTGCAGTAACGATCGTGAGTTGGTGTCAATATTGTTGATGTATCCTAACGTGGTACGGCCCCTAACGTGGCGCCCTTTGATTTTTTGCCTGTAGCGCCTAGCTAGAGCAAACGTTTTAACTGAAATTTCACAGAAACAGCAATTTCATCAAGTTCTAAACACTCCCGTTCATAAATCACGAGTTTATCTACCCGTTACAAAGTTAGAAGAAAAATTTATGTCTACTTCACTCTACTTACCTGTAGAGCAATACTACTTATGCATATTCCCCCTACCGGCAGGTATTTTCCGCTAAGAGTTATATACAATAGCGCCCTCTGGCGCCCTACCCATAATACCCCGCGGCATGCGTGCCTCGTGAGCGTCCTCTTTTCTCTTAGCGGCAGGTCGGGTAGGACGTGTGTGAAATAGCTCGCTGTTTGCCTCGTCATTTACTACCCTTTTTTTGCGTTTAAGAGAAGTATTTAATAAAAGAGTTAGTAATCATTAGTTTGTAGAGAATTCCTCTCCCACGGGATGGACCGAGTTCTTGGGGGACTCTGCCGTTAACGCTACATCGTTACCGCGGCAGCAGTCTCTCGTCCGGCACCCTCAGCCACAGTCGGCTGGGGGAGTTGGCAGTTCCGCCGATCAGTTAAGGGGACCTCGGTCACCTTCTCCGGTCAACTCAGGCAGAACACTCAAACTAAAGGCACACTTCGGCAAGGTTCCTCCAAAACATATCTCCTGTGCCGGAGCAAAGCCTAAGAAGGGCCGTCAGGGCAAGCGTGGCTCGGCAACGAGCGCCGCTGTGGCACCTGGCCCTCCCCCGATCACGGGGCAGCCCGAGGGGACTAGCCGTCACACTTCGGTGGGCGCTAGTCACCCGTGTCCTCCCGACACAGTGCCGAACACCACTGGCTGTCGGGATGGGCTATTGCACGGGATACCGGTCCGTTCAGCGCTCGCTCAGCCCACGGGGCCTGAGGCGCTGTCGTCCGGGTGCATTATGAGCGATACGGAGCCGGTCGCCGGGGGGGATCCAGGGCCGACGGCCCCCGTGCTAGCTCGCTCAGAGGGACTACTCTCATCTTTGGATTTTTTCCGTTGTTCGGGGGTCCCGGTGTTCCAGGTATCCTCCGATTTTTCCTCGGACACACCTCGGGGCCGTTCTTCTAAATAGAAGAATAAGAAGAAGAAGGCTGCACGTTGATCGCGCCATTCTTCTTCGGGTTCTGACGACTCTTCTGACCGGTCCCGCTGGGGCAAACGCTCCCGGGGGGGGGGGAAGACGCGGTTTCTAGAGCAGATTTCCTGCAGGCTTTCCAGTCGATTTCCGATACGCTATCGGCTATGTCGGCAGGCCGCCGGGCGGGCCCTATTGGGGGGCCCCCTGCAGCGGTGGACTACGGCCCACAACCAGCGGTCGTTGGGCCCGCATTGCAGTCTTCAGTCACCGTCCCCGCCTGCGGTGAGGGCTTCACAGTCGTCGTTGGTTGGCCACGGTTGGGTGGCCCAGGCACAACGGGATATACCACACATGGTTGACCGTGCACCGGAGGCCCAGCCTGCATCGAGTGTCTCGCATGCATCGGCCGTGAGCCACGGTTGGGTGGATCAGAGGCCACGGGACCTACCGCGTACGCTGGGATCCCCGCCTGTATTGAGCATTCATCCATCCATGCCGTTTGACTCTGAGGAAGTTGTCCAGCCACTAGCGCGTGGTTCGGTACAACTCGCCCCTCCAGACGGCGTTCGTTCACCGGAGTCAACTCGGCCCTCACAATCGGCTGAGTCATCCGATGACGACGAGGAACCAGACCGATTACAACGGCTGTCTATCTCTGAAACGGAGCTGAGTTGACCATTGACTTTTCGAGATATTCTCACCCAAAGAAGACGTCCCCTATTTTCCCCAAAGCGGAAAAGTAGCCATCTTGAAAAACGATCCCTCCACAACATGGCAAAATAGCGCCACTTTCGAGCCCAATTGCATCCAAAATGCTCAGAATGCTTTGGGGAAAATAGGGGACATCTTCTTTGGGTGAGAATATCTCGAAAAGTCAATGGTCAACCCACCAAAAAATAAACAGAAATGAAAGATGACATGTTTATCATTATTTTTCTGTGCAGCTTATATACATGTGAGAGTTCTGAGTATTTTTAAAAGAATTTTGAAGTATGGGCATTTAGCACTGGTGTCTATGGTAATTTTAATACAAGGTTGCACCCTTAAAATGATTTCTAACCCATTTTGACCCCACATGCCAAATTCCATGCTTTTAAAACAAAGTGCATGAATTGGGCCAAAAAATGGACCTAAGCAGCTCCACTATAAACACACCCATTGGAGTCTGCTTGGGCATGGCGAGGAGAATCAACAAAAGCCAACCAAAAGAAGCCTTAGAAAGATCTGACCAGTACCGTAATTTGCAAAAAAGGGTAAAAATGAGGCAAAGAAAATCACTGCTGAAGGCTAAAAAGCTTTCAATCATTAAACTGATTGCTCTGGGCAGGGGCTTTAACTTTATTCCCACCCTTAGGTCGACCATCCTTCGCTACTGCCCACTCATTCTTCATAATAAGACTTCAATCGTTTAAAATGGGAGGAAGAGTAAGACCGTCTGACTCGCATCCATTCAAACTGCTGATGCTGATAACAAATCCTCATTTCCTTCCCCTTTAAATCAATTTTCATTCCCGTTGGCAATTTTCTTGTTATTGTCCACCAATTCCCTGATTTTTGCCAGCACGTACCGTTCTTTTTTGCATAAAACACGTCTCTCTCAGAAAAAGGCAAAACTTGACAAAATTAATCACCGGTGGCGGCCCCCTAAAAAACCATCCCCGTCCTGTAACTGATATGACTTGAAATGTATAGCGTAAAGTGCCTGACACAAACTCGTTCGCTGCACGTGCAGCAAGCTCCGTTAATACTTATAATTATCTCGTGCGCACGAGATAATTATCTTTTGTGCACGAGATATATGTCGTGCGCACGAGATATATGTCGTGCGCATGAGATAAAAAAATAATTTTGGATGTCCCTTTAGGGGCTCCGTAGGTTTCAGATTAATTTGTACAAAATGCAATGCTTTAAAAATCGTGATGAATATCTCGAGAATAGCGAAGAGAGCATTAGCGAAACATTTCAATGGCATTTGTTGGAAGAGAAAGACGATATTAATGCCTGATTTTTCCCCACATATGAATGCTAGTGGAGTAGTGGAGTTGTGTGGTAGAATGACATAGACAAGATTGAGGCACCATGAATGGTGCCCTTGTCTTTCGGACTTTTCCCTCGACTTTCTCAAGTAAGAAGTGAACTTCTTTATTGATGACTCCATTACTCTAACCGTAATTCAGGCATGAAAACACTGACCATTTTTTTTTTCATCGTAAAATTTGGTTTGAATCGAAAATAAAGCAGGAGTTGGTGTCCGGAAATTGGGCGTTTAGTGTATTGTACATGCATGTATATGTGTGTAACTGCAGCGCGGCCCAGATTTCGGACACGTATTTTGTTCAGCCTATTTTTCGATTTATTTGCCATATGCTACTTGCTAGTTTCATCTCTGTTATTGATTATCCTAAATGTTTTGTTTTGCATAATATACAATTTATTGATAAAGGTTGGGTAGGTGTTACCCCATGCTAAAATACCATATTGAAGGTTAGACTCGTGAACGTGGCGTTCTGTACAATGCCACGCTGTTGTGTATTTTCGAACCTAGCGAAATCGATCCGCCATACATAATTTCGAATTTCAACATGTTCAAGAAAGCTTGATGTGTTAATACTTATCACACGGTAAGGCAATGTTCAGTCTTTGTCACGGAAGGACGATTTACGCTTGGTTCGAACATGTACAAGAGGGTGGCGTAGTTTACAAGCCACGTTCACGGGTCTAATTGAAGGTGAGGCAGGGACAACGTATTATAAATTGAAAATAAGATATCTGAAGGTAATTCGTGTTTTAGTTTTCTTAAGATACCCTGGTTCCGAGAAAATGACATTAGGACTTTTTGGCAGTGTTGCTTCCAAGAAAGTTTACTATCAATAATTACACCTAGAAATTTACATGTTTCGACTTGTTCTATTTGTGTGTCATTTAAGTAAACACTGATAATCCTGTCGACCTTACCATTGGAGAACAACATACATTGTGGATTTCTTTTAATTAACAGATAGTTTATTACATTTAAACCAATCAGTGATTTTGCATAGTTGTCGATTAACAGTGTCAACTGCCTTAAGTAAGTTATTACTGCTTTAAATAACATCAGTGTCATCTGCAAATAAAATAAAGGAGAGCATTTTGGAAGAGTTACAAATGTCATTTATGTAAGCCAGAAAAAGTATAGGGCCAAGTATTGAACCTTGAGGAACTACACAACTGACTGGTGCAAAAGTAGATTTGGTATTCTGCCATACCACATACTGTTTCCTGTCACTTAAATAGTTTTTAACCAATCCCAAGCAATTCCTCTAATTCCATATTTATTTAGTTTACTAATCAAAATATTATGGTCTCTTGTGTCAAAGGCTTTTAAGAGGTCCAAAAATAGACCGACTGTGTGAAGAGAGTTGTCAAGTGAGGAACTTAGTTTTTTTCAATGAGGTCAATCAGTGCCAGATGAGTTGAATAGTTGGCCCTAAAACCATACTGAGTCGCTGATAAAATATTATATTTATCCATAAAGTTATACATTCGATTTGCTACAAGTCTTTCTAATATTTTTGTAAAGTAGGGTAAAATAAAAATAGGACTGTAGTTACTAATAAGGGATGGATCGCCATTTTTGTATATGGGAATAACTTTAGCTATTTTCAAATCAGTAGGTACTTTTCCTGATTCGAAGGAACGGTTAAAAATTGTCAAAGGATTTAGTATGTACGGTGCTATATCTTTAATAATGTGATGATCGATCTCATTATGTCCTCTGCTTTTTTTGCTAGGAAGTTTATTTATACAATTACAAAGTTCTTCAGTTGTTATTGGGGTCAGAAACAAGGAATTAGGTAAAACATCACTTAAAAATCTAGTGGGTCTAAAGTTGATCGAGGGATTTTCTGAGCTAATTCAGGGCCTACATTTATAAAGAAATTATTAAACTGATCAGCAATTGTTTCAGGGTCTACAATATCTGAGTTGTTTATCTTGAATGAAGCAGGAGGCCGGGTGTTTTTTGAATTTTCTTGAGAATATTGTTAATAAGTTTCCAAGTATTAGTTAAGTTATTTTTTTCTTTGTTAAACATCATGGTGTAGTATTTTGTCTTGGCTACTCTAATGATGTTAGTTAGATTATTTTTATATCTTACATATTTACACTTATTTGAGTCCGTGGGATTACTAAGATATTTTTTATATAATATGTGTTTTCGTCTAATAGATTTTAGCAGCCCCGTTGTCATCCATGGATTAACAATGATGTTTTTACGGGATTTAAATCTCTTATAAGGTATTTATCGTAAAGGTAATTTAGTTTCTGTATAAATCTGGTGTAACGCCCATCAATGTTATCTTCCAGCAGTTCTAATCAACATCGTTTAATTCATTCTTAAGACTAGCCATATTTGATGCAAAAGTGTTTCTTTTCCAGTAAAATACTTGTTTTTCTTTAGTTGTCAGATTTGGTCCAAATATAAAAATAGGTAGGTGATCACTTAACCCAGATAATAGGATTCCAGTTAAATGAGGTTCAATACCATTTGTGAAAATATTGTCTAACAAGGTAGCTATATTCACGTTATTCTGGTAGGTTTGTCGATTGTTGGCCGAAAAGCATGGCTATACAATGCATTTAAGAAATTGTTGCTTTGGGTGTGAGTTTCATAATTTAGTAAGTTTATATTGTAATCACCAAGCAAATAGCAAGTTTTAGTTTCAGATGCAATTTTTCCAAGAATTACGGACACTTCTTCCATAAATGAGGCAAGATTCATACCGGGCGGCCTGTAAATTAAACCAACTATGATATTGTTTGTATTTTTCGTTTGGATTTCAATAAAAAGTGATTCATAATAATTGGATTGGATAACTAGGTCATGACGTAAACTAAATGATACTGAGTCCCTGATATATAACATAATACCACCCCCCCCCCTTCGATTATTAAAAACTCAATTTTGTAGCCAGGAAGATATAACAAAGAATCTGGTTCATTTTTTAGCCACGTATCGGTTAACCCTATAATATGAAATTTGTGAGCAATTTCCTCCAAAGTGAGGGTAAGATCGTTAAAATTTTTACCAATATTCCTGATATTTGCATGAAACATCGAGAAAGGTTCGTCACATGATAGCTGTTGAGTCATAGCTTTTGCTTGTTGTTCAGTAAAGTATTTAGTACCAGGTGAATTATATAATGGATCACCAGAGTCTTCTTTGTCTAAAGGAATTGGATTAAAAACGCAGTCTTGGATGCGATTTAGAATGTCACTTGTTGATGCCAGTGCTACTACTATTGCTTTCACTACAATCACTTACGTCATATGTTGAATTGGGACCTCAGTAACAAGCACAAAGACTATTGTGATAAAGGGACAAAGCCCGTCTCTATGGTAATAAAATAAATTCAGCTGGATCTGTGTGCAAATTATAGCATTGAACTTTCGCTCACTGATGAAAAAAATAATAATAATATGCGGAAGCAATTCAAGCAAATTGAAATCCAATTCGCTCTTTGCTATGAACCATTTATTTTTGTCATGAAGCCTCAAATGGGCTTCATTGAAACTAAAATGAGGAATTTCATAACACAGGCGTGCTGTGTTGTCAAGTTTTACAATTCTTCCTTTCATTACAAACACAGAAAAGTGTACACAAAACCCCGGCCGGTGATATCCACAGACACGATATCCATGTTAATGACTCCATGGCCAAGGTCACGAGGTGACATTTTTGGATGTAAAACACAAGCTTAAAGGCAGTGATCTGTCACAAGCATGTCCTAAGAAATGTTGCTCAGAGTCGCAGCCTTATTGATGCTGTCAAAGAAATCTATAAAAAGCACAACTGTATGCATAAACTGGCAAGAGAACAAAAAAACTCCTGGGCTATTTTCCGATGAAAATTACTTTAAAATATCCACACATGCATGTGTTATCTGGCAATGTTGTGTTAAATAAATAGCTGTGGCAAATTACATACAAACAAAAATGATTGTGTGTTGTGTGTTTTATATCAGTCTGAGAATAATATTCAAATAAAACAACCAATGACCAAAACAGAAACGCACACTGAAAGCTCATAATAAGAGCGAAATGCTCAAAAGAGCACAAACAAATGTTCACAAAGAGCACAAACATTATAAGGGGCACAATATAAAGTAACAACAAATGCAGTACTGTATGGCAAGATGTTACAAGCCATGACAGCCACCAGGACACCTGATGGAAAAAAAAAATGCCCCAAAAAGCTCACCATCGAGTAAAAGACTGACCCAAATCAGTCAAAAAGTGTGCGTAAAAGCTTCAATGAAGCACAAAGCCACAAAGGGTTGTAAAATGGTAAGGAGTTTTGCGTATCAAAAAAACAACAACTGAAAATGAGCCTCACTGTAGGCCTCAAATAAATAAATAAACATAAAAGAATGCTGAACAAGTAAGTAACTCAGGATTTGAAATTAGCTGTAGCCCGCTAGCCAAATGCTAGTCAAAACAGCAGCGGGCTAGGCAAACTAGTCCTTACGTAGCCCAACTGGCGAGTCAAAAAAATGATTGGGATACGGCAAAGATGAAAGGATAGGAAGAAATAAATTATTAAATTCAGAAAGTAAACCTGTATCAATTTCTGTATAATTTTATCAACTCTTTTAAAAGGTTAAATGATAAGACCTGTTTATTAAAAAAACTGACAAAATTGCCTCAGAATAGATGAGAAATCAGTTGGAAATGGGTAAAAACGAGTTATCAAGTTCCAAGAGTCCACATGGAAGTTTTCAAAAAGTGAGAGGTCCAACAGTCTTTCACGTCATGCAATTTTTCAGTTTCCATAAACTTCTGAGGGGGATTTTTTTAAGAAATCAATATACCGAAACTAATTTCAAAAACGTTCCTTTTTTGGAGGGGCCTTGAAGCGCGCCACCACGGGTCAACTTTCAGGCTCTATACACGTTTTTACATGTATGCACATTGTTGTTTATGAGACATTCTATAAAAGAACAAAAACATGTGGCTTGTCAAAATGCCCGCGGGCTAGTTAAGAGTCTGATTCAGTAGCCCGGCTGGCTAGTGAACAAAAAAGTTAAAATCGAACCCTGAAGTAACTGCTTGCTGGGAAAAACATGATTACATCAATGTGGAATCGCACTCTCTCACCATGATATAGTCAAACCAAGCGACTTGCCCAGGAGTCTCATTGGTCAAACATTTGTGAATGGAGTGCAGAAACGTAGGCCTAGCTGATGACCATGATGTACTACCCAAGTACAAGACCAACTACAGATATGCCAAATGTGATTCGGAGTAGGCTACGCCTAGCAATTCCAGTCAAGTATTTTGCTTGTGGCTCTGTACAGGCCAGGCGCGGTTCTAGAACCAATTTTTTGGGGGGCTAGCACGTTGGATTTTTTCCAGACACTTAGGCCTCCGAAAATCAATAGGTTGGGGGGGAGGGGGGGGGGGGGCTCATGCCATATTTTCAATGGGGAGCGCCAATAAAATCCTAAAATCATTCACACTATATTAACTAATGCACCATTGTCACGACTATTTCTTCTTTAGGGGGAGACCGTTCGCATGTACATCACAATCCTTCTTTTGGCTAATGCAATTTTTTTTTTTAGGAATTTATTTTGGGGGGGGGCTAGACAAAATTATTGGGGGGCTACAGCCCCCCTAGCCCCCCCCCCCCCCCCCCCCCCACCGTAGAACCGCGCCTGGTACAGGCTTGGCCTACCTATGCCTATCGTCTTCGGCAAAAATTGTTTTTCTTTGGTCAGTGGTGGAATCGAGAATGACACGCCGCTAAGTTAAAACTGTACTGGTAAAACTTCCCACCAATGACCACCATCCATTCACGTGTTCAGCATGTGATGTAATCATAAACAATCACATCAGGGATCTTCTCAAAATTTCTCGAGGTGTCCGCGCATCCAAAAACCCAATTAAACTGCGTTTAATCATCATAACCAAATTTAAGGGTCTCTCTCAGATTTTTTTTTATTTTAACAACTGACGCTGTACAGCATGTAGGCATACATGTAGGTCCTATGTATAATATGTACATATAAAGTCTGTCGTTCTGAAGCACGGTGCCAACCATGGGCGTTTAAAAAGCCCAATTGGACGCACTGCAGGACATTATGTTCTTTTAAACTGTTCGCGAGTCAGAAATTGCACATAAAACACAATGCACGTCCACCGGTTGAAATTTGTATGTGCCAATAGGGAATTAAATGGGCTGCTGACAAGGATTTGCATATGTACCCGACGAAACTTGAATAAGATTTCTAAGCTGCCAATTACAGGTAGTATGCCTTAAAAGGAACTCTCAAATCATGTGTGTATTAAAAGTGACTGTCAACAAAAATGTGGCAAATATCCCAATAAATCTCTGTATTATTACATTTACAGGTTGCTAAAGCTGAACTGTCTGATTTTAAGACAAGAAGAGTGACTGCATATAGAAAGCATCTGGTTGAGCTAGCTGAACTTGAGTTGAAGCATGCAAAGGTAAAAATATGTTTAAATATCCAACTTAAAATATTTGATAAAAATGAGAAGGGCTAACCAGCTTTAATTATTTCATTTTGCAGTGAAGTAAAGCTCAACAGCTCTAATTTTGCTGTGAAAGAAGTCTTTCAGATTGTTTTGGGCAGGCTCCATAGACTCCATAGGACGGGGTAATTGTGCTTGCCTCATTTCTGTTATTTCTGTGGATTCCTTTTACTCACTTTAAAATATTTTGTTCTGACATATGAAGACTAGTAGTCTACTTCACTCATCTTGGGTTGTTCGAGGACAAAGGTCCAGGCTGCACAGTGCTTAGCCGTGCATTGGTGTTTCTACAGTTTTCGTGCACATGTACTTTGTACATATTGTTACGTGTGGACACACCAAACTAACAGCTCAGTACGCATGGGCGTCGCCAAGATTTTTCTAGAGGGGGGCAAAACATATTTTTCCCAAAAATTCCTGTATTTCTCAACATATTCTTGATTTATCAGTTTTAGAGGGGGGCAGAGACATTCCCCCCCCCCAACCCATTAAATTTACACCAATATGACTTCACGCCTCTTTAGCTTTTTTTTTTTTTTTGGTTTTTCCGGCGGGGGGGGGGGGGGGGGGGGGGGGGGGGGGGGGGGGGGGGGGGGGGGCATCCCCCTTTGCACCCCCCCCTGATGCACAACAGAGCATCTAGAATCTAAAATTTCCCAGGGCCCTTCAGCGGGCCTCAGACCCCAGGCTGTAAGATTTGTGATCCGCACTCGCATTAATTCTTGGAGCAAATGCCCCAACGCATCATTGCAACAGTTTACAAAACTAAGACCCCCATTACACCGGGCTGCGAACTTTGGGCCTCCCTTGACCATAAAACTGGCCAGGTCGCAGTTGGAGGCTCAGAGGAGGCCAAATGGTTGCCTAGGTCGTTCAAAGGTGGTACACAGGATGTTCAGACATCGCCATGGTCGCCGTAAATTTTTCGCCGTAAACGTTCAAAACAGTCGCACAAAGGTTGCTGAGGAGGTTGGTTGCTCAAATGTGGCTCAAATGAGAAAGAAGGGAGGCACAAGCATTGCCGTGGTTGCAGAATCGATGCACAATGGTCAGCCAATGGTCACCATGTTATAGATGCGTTCTGTGGCAAATTTTATCGTCAATCTGGGTGATGCTTCTGGCTGATATAAAAAATATTTACAAGATATACAAAATCACAGATTAAAAAATATAGAGAATTTACAATTTCAATAGATTGTTAGAGAAGAGTTTATGCCAGAATACAGATAAAGCCAGTGAGTGGCAAGATGGAACAGGTGACTAGCACCTATAGAAAGCCATCCTACCACTGATCCTATCTGTGAGGGCATGCCTGTGGCGCACGCACTCAGGAAGTGTTAAATGTTCAAAACCGTCCCATATGCGCATGTACGACAAGTCACACATAAGCTTGCAATGTACAACATGCAACGCATAACTTTTTGAAAGCCATTTTTCTTGAAATGAGGTTGCGGAAGTTTTGCGAAACACTGCTGACTTTCTTGCGGCAAATCTTTCGAGTTAATTGACCTACAGGAATATATTTGGTATCAATAGAAAGCTACAGAGTTGCTCTTTTACATGTTATATAAAAGTCAAGGATGGGAGTTATTCCTCATTATGCCATGGCAGATCACAAATTCAAAGTTTGTGTCACACTATGTTAAAATATCAACGTAGGGCAGTGAAGATGTAGCACATTTGTTCCCCTTTTTGTTTTGGGGAGGGGATGCTGAGGGTGGGGGTGTTGTATTTTGCATGCACTTCAATAAGTGTAAATGGCTTACAAATCCAACAACAAATGGCAGCACCTTTTATGTTGGCTTATTGTATAACTGAGCAAGCATGGTCTGAAGGTGAATACCAAGGCTATTTGCTGCTGATGATGAGGTTGCATGTGCACTATGTGCTTTCAAAACAAAAGAATCAATGCCTGCATTACTTAGTCAAGGAATAATAGTGTGTCTGTTATTCAAATATAAGGTATATTTAAAACACACTACCTTAGGACACAGAAATTGCACAATTACAACATCAAAACATTACAATTGCACGTCATAAAAAAATTCTCAATTTAGAGAATAAAACTGTATTGGAAAAACCCATTCCCCAAAGAAAACCAGTAGATAAGTTTAAAATTATGCAAAAAGTGCAAAACCCAGTCCACCTTAAAAACCAGTAATAAATACTTTACCAAAAGATTATCTTGTAAAAGCATCATTATGACACAGCTATTTGGAGTCTGCAATCATCCATTGTCACAAGATGGCAGACCATCTGAGCTGTTGCATCTCAAGTAATTTGGTAACACAAGGCAGGTCTGCATGCTGAAGAATCACAGTGTTGGGTATTCTGTCATGCCAGCAGATGCCTGGAATGAAGTGAAGATGAGGGATTTGAACCTGATTGAGTTTCCAAATGTGATGCTGGTAAAGAGTGAGGGTTTCATCAGCATAAAGAAGGTTGGCAAGAACAACTGCATGGTAGGCTTTACACTTAGTTGATTGCAGGATGCCTCCCTGCGACCAAAGACAGCGTTGTATCTCCACGTCAGTGTTGCCATCTGCAGTAATTGTACTTCCAAGGTAGACAAAACTGTCAGCACATCTTTCCACATTGTTTGAACGTAGTTGTGAAGGGTTTACGGCTACTGAGAGAACTGGACTTGCAGCATTACTGAGAAGGTTCAGTGATGTGTTTTCTACCGGGGATGGAGACATTGGCCGAACTAGTCTGACCAGCATCACATCCAGACCAGGGCAGCCCCACCAATTCGTCAGAGACCAAGCAGGGCCCCCTTAACCCAACGGGAGGTTGCGGACATGGAGATAGCAAAAATGATCTCGCAGGGTGTCATTGAGCCATTGGAGAGTCATGGAGTTCACCGATCTGACTGTTGAGAAAGAAAGATGGGTCTGTCCGAGTTTGCATTGACTACCGAAGGCTGAACGAGGTTATGATGAAGGATGCGCATCCACTTCTGCGTATAGAGGACAACCTTGATTCACTTACAGGGTCCCAATTCTTCTCAACCTTGGACCTTGCCTCTGGGTACTAGCAGGTGGAGGTGGCCGGAGAAGACCAGCCAAAGACCACATTCAGCACAGGGCCAGGCGGACTGTACCAGTTTGTGACCATGCCATTCGGCCTATACAATGCGCCCTCCACTTTTGAGCGCTTGATGGAGCAGGTCCTTGCGGGATTGCAGTGGCAAGTGGCTGTGTTGTACCTCGATTACGTCATTGTGTTTGGAAGGTTGTTTGACGAACACATGCAGAGACTTTGCCTGGTCTTGCAGAGGCTTCATGCAGCCAACTTGAAGTTGAAGCCCAAAAAGTGCAGTCTTCTTCAGTGAGAGGAGGAATTCCTCGGTCATGTGGTGTCATCTGCGGGGGTTGCTACTGACCCCGAAAAGGCCCAAAAAGGTTCGTCCTGTGCGGGACTGGCCTCAACCAGCTACTGTTGCTGATGTTCGAAGCTTTCTTGGCTTGGTGTCATATTACCGGTGGTTTATTGAGGGCTTCACCAAGTCACCAAGAAAGGTAGACAATTCAAGTGGACAACGGAATGTCAGGGAGCTTTTGAAGCACTCAATCACCGTCTCCTGTCTTCCCCCATACTTGCCTATCGGTGTCGGGGAGTTCATCCTCAACACCGATGCCAGTGGGTTTGCTTTTGGTGCTGTGTTGTCACAGGTACAGGAGGATGGAGAGCATGTCCTTGCCTATGGAAACAGGGCCTTTACTAAGCAGGTGAGGAACTACTGTGTTACTAGAAGGGAAATCCTTGCCATAGTGTACTTTGTGAAGAAGTACCATCACTACCTCTATGGGACTCGCTTCGAAATTCGCACTGACCACAGACCCTTGAAATGGATGTATGGTGTTTGAGATCCCCAGAGACAGCTTGCCAGGTGGCTGCAGAAGCTCAGCATCTATGATTTTACAGACGCAGGCACGAAAATGCGACACATGAAGAGCGAGTGTGGACATTGCTCCCGGACATACAAATGGGCTGACTACTTGGCTCGGCATGGGGGCGTTGCTGCCCCGGCCCCGTTGAGGAGGATCTCTCCCAGGGACTCCTCTTCCAGGGCAAGGCTCTACCTGTGGGAACGGTGGTATAGCAGCTAACTGCATCTTACAGACGCAGTTAGCTGCTACGTTAACTTTTTTACCGAAAATGCTATTTCCACGAAGGAGGTCAAAATCTACCAAAATAACAAATCCTGGATCACAAAGGAAGTTAAAGATGTGATCAACAGGAAGAAGCAGATCTTGGACAGGGTGACAGGATACAACTAAAGGAAATTCAAAAGGAACTAAAGCGTGTCATCAAAGCAGAGAAAGCTAGATACAAGGATAAAATTGAACAGACTTTGACACAGAATACATGTAATATGAAAAATGTTTGGGAGGGAGTGAGACTTATGAGTGGATATCCAAGATAAATATTCAATTACCGGACACATCAGTTGAATATGCAAATCAGTTAAATGAATTTTTTGACCGCTTTGATCAGTGTGATTTTCATGCTCAAGTAAAAAACCTTCATGAAATACTACAAAATCATTCCGATCCTTATGAGTTGATTGTTTCTGAACAAGATGTGCGTCGTCACTTTCTAAAACTAAATACTTCCAAGGCCGCTTGGCCAGATGGAATTTCTGCAAAGGTTTTTAAATCATGTTCGAGTCGGCTTTTAAGAATTTTTACTGTGATTTTTAACTTGTCTTTTAGTGCCCGGTCCATTCCAAGACTTTGGAAGTATTATTCCTATCACATCGACTAAGTACAAGGTCATCAACCCATCTACCTCTGACGATGTGACTGCACTGGATGGCAGTAAGCTCGATAAATTTGATGACTTCAAGTATCTGGGCTCCTACACTAACACAGCTCATGACATCGAGTGTAGAAAAGCTCAAGCTTGGTCTGCTCTGTTCTCACTGACCAAAGTATGGAGATCCTCGATCTCCAAGACCACCAAACTTAAGATCTTCAAGACCTCAGTAGAATCCATCCTCCTCTACGGTTGCGGTTACCACTCCTTAGTTATATTTTGGCCGTTTTCGTTACTGGGGAGTCACCAGTTCTATCGTTTCGTTGAAATGCAAAAAAATAGTTAGTGGCCTGACGTTTCGACCCTAGCAGAGTCTTTCTCGAAGGCTAAATGACAAGACTATAAACAGGTACATGTATACATTACTGATGTAACAAAAGCAGTCAAGTGGAAATAGATGATGCAGAGGAAAATACACAGAGAAAGCAGGCGGCTGAACAGAAAGGAGGGTAACAAGAGGTGGGGAACACAAAGGACAAAGTCAATGATGGGGAGAGGGAGAGAAAGGTAGTTAATTGGTGAATGAGGCAGACTGGAGGGGGGGCTTATCTGTGGTGAAAAGGAGAAGGCAAAGACAAAAAGTTATTAGTCATTTCCTTCTTGGATGTTCAGACCATGGGGTTGAATGGTCTGGAGACATCTTATCCATAATTTCTCTCTACTCAGACGAACAATCTCTCTGTGGTTTCCTAGTGCCTCAATGCCCTGTAAAATCATGTCAGAAATTGAGTGATTAGGAAGATTGAAATGATGTCCTACGGGTGTATCCAGCTTATGGGTGTTGACTGTGGATCTGTGGCCGTAGAAACATCTCTTGAGTGTAGTTCTCGTTTCACCTATATATTGAACACCACAAACTTTGCAAGATATTAAATAGATTAGATTAGTGGTGGTGAAGGTGACATGACCCCTTGTCCTATGGGTGGTACCACCGGTATGGCTGGTGAAGGAGTCCGATTCTCTGATGTGTTGTCTACAGACGATGCATTTGGAGGTGTTGGGACACCTGAAAGTTCCCTGTGGCAAAGGGGGGTTAACATTATCATTAAAGGGGGGGACTTCTGCCCGGACAATGAGATCCCTGAGACTGGGTGGCCGTCTGTAGGCAACTATGGGTTCTTCTTGTACAGCACGTTGAAGTCGATCTGATGTGTGAAGAATATGATGGTTAGAACTGGTTATTGTACGAATGGGGGGAAGTGAGGGGTAAAAAGTGACAACAAAGGGAACTTTCTCCTTGGAACTCTGTTGTTGCACAGGTCTTTTTGAAAGTACTGACTCCCTGGAGCGAGCCTTGACTTTCTGGATTGCTCAATGGACTGCCAGGGAGCTATGACCCCGAGAGACAAGGTGTTTCTTAAGTTCCTGTGAGTGGTGGATAAAATCGGAATCATTAGAACAGATTCGACGGAGTCTGAGGGCCTGACTGTAGGCTATGCTGGTTTTGCAGTGTCGGGGATGACAGCTGGTTGAGTGGAGATATTGGTGTTTATCTGTGGGTTTAACAAAGAGATCTGTGATCAAACCATCATCCGTCTTTAGAACCTTGACATCCAGAAAGTGGAAAAGAAAGTTTCGTTGTAATGGCGGAGTCACGCAAGACTAAGCACGGCATTACCCCGCCAAATTTTGTCACGTGCCGCATTAAGCCCCGAGCACGTGTGGACGCTCATGATCTATGCCCACGTTGGCGTTCATGCACCCCAGAAAATACCTGCGAGGTATGCCATACTTGGGGAGAAGACGAATGGGACGCAGTTTGGGCTTGGCTTAATTCTTGGTCGCCATCGGTGGACTCGGCAGTGAGTAATTCTCCCGGGTCATCACAACGCAAACGATTGACCAAAAAAAAGTCGGGTACACCTAAGTCGCTTACCGGGGACACGCTTCCGGGGCCTCTGGCCCCTGGTAAAAATACCCAACATGCTGGGGCTGTGCCTTCCGGGCCTCCAGTCCCCATGCGTACTTCAGACAGCAACCGAACAAGCCACCCATGTACCGGAGACACGCTTTCTGGGCCTCTGGCCTCCGGTACACCGGGCGCAGGGAATAGGGCTACGCCTGTCGGGCCTCTAGCCCCTACTCCCGGTAAAAAGAAAAGCAAAAAAATCGGACCACGCCGCCGGGTCCGGAGCTATGTCTTCCGAGCCTCTAGCCTCCGGTGCCCCGGAAAGGGATAACCGGGGTGGCTCCTTCCGGACCCCTAGTCTCGACTTCTGGCAAAGCGTCCGGTAAGAAAGTGGGCCAAACCGGGGACGAGCAGACGTCCTCTGGGCCCTCAGCCTCCATTGCCAGAAATATTACGCCGGACCGGGATGACCCGGATATTTTCCAGGATACAGATCCGACCCAGATGGAAACCAGATCGCCTGGGACTCACCGGAGCCGGAGAGATACGGTTTTGAAGGGTAAGCATCGCCATCACAAGAGGCCCCGGCGCCGTTATTATAGCTCCAGTTCCTCTTCAGTAGAGTCCGTTTCGAGCTATTCTTCGGGCTCCCGACGTTCGCGTCGCCGGAGCTCTCGATCCGACAGCATAAAACACATGTTATCGGCCACGATAACATTGTTGGTTCCTAAACCGAATGGGCAAACTTCGGTCAGCGAACCTGTTACTGTTAGCCCTTCACAGGATCACAAGTCAGGTGATCAGATGTCAGTTTTTCCCTCCGATAATTTATCTTTGGATTCTGACAACCGCCCACGTCCCCGTGCACACAATCGACTTCAGCTGAGGGTCACAAAGATCAACCCGCTGAGCCCGAGTGCCGCGGGGAGGGTGAAATGCACAAACTCCCGATGGCTGTCTCATCCAATGACGAGTCTGCCATTTCGTTACCTCTTTCCGCCTGTGACCAAAGGTTACGGGTATTGATAAAAGACATGGTCAGAGTGCTCAACATATCGCCGGCCGACGAACCGACGCCAGATGAAAGTGGCCGCCGATCTTACAAAAAACGTATACGGGCTGGCTGACTCCCGGACTCAGGATTTCCCGGTCTTTGCGATTGATCGATCTTGTGCCGATCGAATCAAGACTCTAGCGGCGGTAAAGAAATGGCGCCCTCTTGCGACGAGGGATACACGGCCGTTTCGGGTACCGTGGTCTGATTTTGAGGAATTTCTTTCAGTCCCGGCTATGTCAGATACGGTCAAAGATAAAATCGCGGCTGACTCTACTGGCCGTACATCACGTAAATCTCCTTTTATCAGCCATGAAAGAAATAAAATGGAGGATACTCTTGCAAAAGTTGACACAGTATCTCGAGCAGGGTTGTGAGTGTCTTGTTTTCTACAGTTATTGTCTGAGTTTCTTGTCTGTTCTTGTGAAACAAACTCTCCGGTATCTCCTGAGACAACAGAACTAGCATTTCATTGCTTGGACGATTGTCTCCGTATTTGCATGGACCAGTTTGTCCGAGTTTCCATGTGTGCTGCTACAGCTCGTGGGGCCAATGTTCTCGATGCCATTTTTCTCCCATCCGAGGGAGCAAGGACACGCCTTGAATCACGTCCCCCTTTGGGAACAGATTTGTTCAATGGGAAGTTTCAAGAGGCCATGGAGGCAGAGGCCAAACGTTTGGAGACTACAGACAAAATAAATTGCGAAAGCCTACAAGCGAAAGCACCACATCTGTTAGGGGGAATAAACAACCTGCTAGTACTGGTAGCCAGCGGTTTCCCCGTAAGCCTTTGAAGCCCTTTCGTGGGCGTGGCCGAGCCTTCACATCCAAACCTAGTCCACAGGATCCGGATAAACCAAATCCATCCAGTACATCCACCACCAGTTCCCGAGAGCGCACCTTTCGACCCTCATACACTCCCTGGCCTAAATCAAGTTACGGAGGCTACCGCCGGGGATCCTGGCGTAAACGACTATTCAACTACTAAGGCCTACTACACAGGGCCAGTAGGAGGCCGTCTCAGACATTTCGCAAAGATTTGGGCCCTTTCCTGTCAAGACAAGTGGGTACAGGACACCATAAGGCAGGGGTATGCATTAGAATTCACAAGCACACCCCCATCGGACTTTACTCCACATCCAACTCCTATTCCAACAGACAAGCAAAAACGCCTTGCACTGGAAAGCGAAATTCAAACCCTACTCCAGAAACAGGCAATTCACCTGGTTCAACAGGGAGATACCAGGCACGGATTCACTCATCATTCTTCCTAACACCAAAGCGTCCCATACTGAATCTGAAACCCTTAAACAGGTATATTCGGCCAAAAAGATTCAGGATGGAGACGCTGCTTACAGTCCTCGAGGCTCTACCGGTACCAGCTTGGGCATCCTCACTAGATTTACAGGATGCATACCTACATGTTCCAATTTCAAAGGACCGTGTTCACTTCCTTCGGTTTCAGTACGACAGAAAAAATTACGAGTTCAGTTGCCTTCCGTTCGGCCTTTCCACGGCCCCAAAGGTGTTTACCAGAATAGCAAAAAGTGTTGCATCAATTCTGCAGAAACGGAACTTTCAGATTTTTGTTAACCTCGACAATTGGCTCATCGTTGGCTCAACCAGAGACGAGACTCTAAGGGCGCTCAGTCTAATGCCAGAACTAGCAGTCCGGTTGGGCTATCTGATAAATCAGAAAAAGTCTCATCTGGAACCTTCCACAAGGCCGGTCTTATTAGGGGCTGAGTTGGATCTCCCGCAGGGCGTGGCTGTGCCTACACAGGAAAGAATTCACAACCTAATAGAATGTGTAACACTTTTTCTGCCTGCCAAAATAGCCCCCGCCATAGCATGGTTACGTCTTCTGGGGCTCATGGCCAGTATGGTGGACACAGTTCTGTGGTGCAGACTAAGTATGCGACCCATTCAGCTTCATCTCCTTGCCCACTATCAGCCAAAACTGCATTCAATAACTCATCTCGTACCGGTCGTTCAAGATATTCAAACACATCTACGTTGGTGGCTGAATCCATCCAACCTAAACATAGGTCTGTCTTTCATTCCAACCAAACCGAAAATGACCTTAATAACGGATGCTTCCAACCACGGCTGGGGGGCGCATCTTGGCACAGAATCAGTTGCGGGGAATTGGAACCCAGACGAGAGGATCCTCCATATCAACGTTCTCGAGCTGCTGGCTGTCAGGAAAGCGCTGATCCACTTCCAGCGCATGATAAAGGGTCACGCAGTGTTAGTCCGACAACCCCACCGTTGTCTCCTACATAAACCATCAAGGAGGCACACAGTCCCCTCAGCTTTGTCTACACACCTGGGATCTGCTAATGTGGTGCACCACAACGACATAACGTTGACGGCACTTCACATTGCTGGCAAGCTGAACCTCATGGCAGATGCTCTCTCCAGGGGGAAAATAATCCTGACAGAATTAACACTACACCCAACGGTAGTCCAGAACATTTACCTAAGGCTCGATCGCCCGCACATAGATCTGTTTGTGTCAGCCCTCAACAACCATCTGCAGGTATACTGTGCACGAAGTCCCGATCCCCGTGCGTGGGCATTGGACGCCCTTTCCATAAGCTGGGCAAACATGTTCGGATACGCATTTCCACCGATCTCTCTCCTTCCGAAGGTCCTGAGGAACATTGCAAAATACTCCTCATCGTCCCATTCTGGCCCCATCAGCCTTGGTTTCAGAGAATAGTCAATCTTCTGATTCACACACCAATAATACTCCCTCAGAGGGTAGATCTTCTTGCTCAACCCCACTCCAAAATCCTACTGCCAGAGCCAGAGACACTCCACCTGATGTGTTGGCTATTGTCGAGCAGTCTCTCCGAACAGCAGGACTTTCAGCAAACGCTGCCACCATTGCTGCCCAAAGTCGTAGGGCCTCAACATGACAATCATATAACAGCCAACTACGACATTATTATAAATGGTGCGGAGACAAGTCTATTGATCCACCCACAGCATCCGTAGGACAAATCAGTGATTTCCTCATGGAACGGTTTACGCAAGGCCTCTCCGTTTCCACAGTTCGAGGCTACCGTTCCACAATAGTGGCAGTTCATACAGGTTTTTCTGACGGATCGACAGTTTCAAACAGCATCCTCTTAAAACACCTGCATCGGGGCATGTTTGTAAGTCGCCCACCTCGGCAATGATTAGTCCCTTCTTGGGATTCGGGGTCAGTTCTGTCGGCATTGACAAAGCAACCATATGAGCCCCTTGCTAGTGCCTCTCTGCTAAACTTGACATTAAAAACAGTTTTCCTGATAGCAGTGGCTACAGCCAGGAGACGCAGTGAGTTGCATGCCCTTACCATAGAACAGGGTAATGTACGATGGGAACCAATGGAGTACGACTGATTCCTCATAAAATGTTCCGGCAAAAAATCAGTCATCAACTTTCCAACCATCTGATATTTTTATTCTGAAGATAAAAACTATCCCTTCAGTCTGAGATGACAAACTCTGGTGTCCGGTTCGGGCCCTCAAGTGGTATTGCTCCCGAACCAAGCCCCTCAGGGGTGAGACCACCCAGTTGTTCATTACGACAACTCAGCCTTATTCAGGGGCATCACGGGACACGATCTCCCGATGGATAGTGAGGACAATCGACTCTTCTGTACCAGATTGGCCTACACGTTCAGAGAAACCTGCCTATGCTCATGAAACCAGCGCATTAACGACATCATCGGCATTTTTGAAAGGCGTTCCTCTGCCAACAGGCAGCTGCTTGAAAAACGCCATCAACCTTCGTCTCGTGCTACCTGAAGGACGTCCAATGTTCAGAATCTCAGACTGGACGAGTAGCCCTCTCGGCTGCCATGGCATCTCATCCCAACCGTCAGGACAGGTTGACTGCCTCCAACACCTAGTAGACTAGAACTCCATATACCTGTACTAGGTGAGTCCCTTTCCACATACTTTGGTAATGTCTACCTATCAATTATGGTGAGGACACGAGGGGACATACCAATCCGGGCAGTGCTTAAACAGTAGTACCTATGGCAGCCTCTCCCAAGCCCTCCTCCTATAGACGGTGCTAATCTATGCAAATGTAAGGTTTAACAGGTAAGAGAGTCCAAGAAGTGGATTCCCCCAAATCAAAGGTGATTTGTGAGTCCACGAGGGGACATCACAATCTTATGTTCCAGCGTTAAAATGATATTATATAAGGAAATTTTAATCATTTTGATTGTTCATTTTTATTGTTCGTGCAATTATATATGTAACTTTGTTTTATAATGGGTCGATGTTGTTATTGTATGTGAGCATTTGAAATTATCCCAGTGGGATACAATAAAGATTAAATAAAAAGGATTAAAAAAATATACAGTAAACCCCGCCTAAACCGACATCGCACAACTCATCAAATCACTCAAGTCGGCCATCGGACTAAAGTCCCGATTGTCCGTAATGCATTTCCATTGAATTTTTGATTTTTTAAGTCGGCTTTTATAAGTCGCCATGTTGTGTTACTGTCAGTCCCCATTACAAAATCCTTTGGGTATTAAGTCGGCATTCAAAAAATCCCGCATTGGCATCGACTTCCTGTACTGCGGTTTCCAAGCAGTGTCGAGTGAAAAGTGGTTTGGCACG